>NC_141284.1:11803257-12100757 GCF_037954325.1 Fistularia commersonii | reverse complement strand
AAGAGAGTAGCCTCCCTCTGCCTTCAGGTGGGAGACAGGTTCTGACTGTTGTTTTTTATCTATGTGCCCAACAACAGTTCAGTTTACCCACCCTTCTTAGGGGTCCCTAAAGGAGCTGCTAGAGCGTTTCTACCAGGGACTCACTCCCTCATTATACTGGGAGACTTCAACACTCACGTGGGCAATGACTGTGTGATTTGGAAGGGCATGATTGGGAGGAACGGCACCCCTGACCTGAACCCGAGTGGTGTTTTGTTATTGGACTTCTGTGCTCATCGCTGATTGTCCATAACAAACACCATGTTCAGGCATAAAGGCGTCTATTTGTGCACTTGGAACCAACACACCTTAGGCCACAGTTCTTTGATCGACCTTGGGCTCTTATCGTGGGATTTGCAAATGCATGTTTGGACACTTGGGTGAAGAGACGGGCGGAGATGTAAAGTGATCACCACCTGGTGGTGAGCTGGCTCCAATGGTGGGGGAGGATGCTGGTCAGACCTTTCAGACCCAAACCTAAGGGTCTGCTGGAAACGTCTTGCAGACTCCCCTGTCAGAAGGGGTTTCAACTCCCATCTCTGGCAGAGCTACAACCACGTCCCAAGGGAGATGGGGGACATTGAGACTGAATGGGCCGTGTTCTGTGATTCCATTGTCAAGGTGGCAAAATTGACCTGCGGCCGTAAGGTGCCTGTCTGGGCGGCAACGCTCAAACCCAACGATGGCGTCCAGCAGTGAGGGATGCCGTCAAACTGAAGAAGGAGTCCTATCAGGCCTTTCTGACCTGTAAGACTCGGGAGGCAGCTCTCAGGTACCGGCAGGTCGAACAGCATATGGCCTCAGTGGTTGCCAAGGCAAAAATTCAGGCGTCGGAGGAATTTTGGGAGACCATAGAGAAGGACTTCCAATGGATGTCAAGGAGTTTCTGGTCCACCATCCGGTGGCTCAGGAGGGGTGAGCAGTGCTATGTCAACATTGTGTACAGTGGGAGTGGGGCGCTGCTGACATCAACTGGAGACATTGTAGATCGGTGGTAGGAATACTTACGAGACCCAGTTGAAACTCCTTTAACTGAGGAAACGGAGCCAGGGGACACTGGAACGGACACAACTATTTGCGGGGCTGAAATGCTAAAGCAGTCAAAAAGCTCTTCGGTAGCAGGGCCCCGGAGGTGGATGAAGTCCGCCCAGGGATCTTCATGGCTATGGATGCTATAGGGCTGTCCTGACACACCTCTGCCACATTGCGTGGATGTCAGGGACAGTGCTGCTGGATTAGCCGGGTGGTGAACAAGGGTGGTGAACCCCCTTTTTAAAAAGGGGGGTTGGAGGGTGTGCTCCAACTACAGGGGGATCACACTCCTCAGCCTCTCTGGTAAGGTCAATGAAGCTGGAAAAGAGGGTCCGCCGGGTCGTTGAACCTTGGATCCAGAAGAACAGTATGGCTTTTGTCCTGGTAGTGGAACTGTGGACCAGCTCTATGCAGGGTCCTTGAGGAAGCATGGGAGTTTGCCCAACAAGTTTACATGTGTTTTGTGGACCTGGAGGAGACATTCGACCGTATCCTTGGGGGGGGCGACCCCGTCACACAGGCTGTTCGGTCTCTGTATGATCGGTGTCGGAGCTTAACCACATTGCCTTTTGTAAGTCGGACCCGTTTCCAGTGAGAGTTGGACTCTGCCAGGGCTGCCCTTTGTCACTGATTCTGATCATAACTTTTATTGACAGAATTTCTAGTCACAGCCAGGGCATGATATTGAGGCGATCTGGTTTGGTGGCCACAGGATCGAGCCTCTGCTTTTTGCAGATGATGAGGCTCTGTTGGCTTCATCAGGCCATGGTCCCCAGCTCTCACTGGAACGGTTCGCAGCCGAGTGTGAAGAAATGACGGAGCGGGAAATCAACAGGCGGATGGGTGCGGCGTCTGCAGCAATGCAAACTCGTTACTTATTTGTCTGAAGAGGGAGCTGAGCCAAAAGGCAAAGCTCTCAGTTGATCTACATTCCCACCCTCACCTCACAAGCTGTGGATAGTGAGCGAACGAATGAGGTCGCGGATATATGTGGATGAAATGAGTTTCCTCCGCAGGGTGGCTGGACTCCACCTTAGACATAGATGAGAAGTTCGGTTATCCAGGGGAAACTCGGAGTAGAGCCACTGCTCCTCCGCATAGAGGAGCCAGATGAGATGGCTTGGACATCTGGTCAGGAAGCCTCCTGGACGCATCCAGGGAATCTATTCCGGGCATGTCCATCTGGGAGGCGACCACGGGGAAGATCCAGGACACGCTGGAGAATCTATGTCTCTAGGATGGCCTGGGAGCACCTTGGGGTCCCCCCAGAGGAACTGAAACGTGGCTGGGGAGGGGGAGGTCTGAGCCTCACTGCTCCGGCTGCTGCCCCTGCAATCTGACTCCGGATAAGCAGGAGAAGATGGATAAACTCTGAAATGCAGCCTCAGGGCAACACGGGCCTGTATCCCCCAAAGCCATTCCCCACCCTGATAAATGAATAGGGCTGCCTCAGAGAGGGCATCCAGCGTAAAACTTTTGTCAATACCAAACATGCGAATCAAACCTAACAATCTCATATCTGATAGGTTGAGGACCGGGTTAACTACAACCGCCATTGGTACCGATGACCTACAGGGTACCAATGGAAGCCGGGCTACTGTAGATAAAAGAAAGGGAGAAGAAAGGCATGTTCGGAAGGAGAGAGAAAAGAGGAAAGACATGAGTCCGGGACTGAGAGTAGGGACTTTGAATATCGGGACTATGACAGGAAAAGGGAGAGAGTTGGTCGACATGATGGACAGAAGGAAGGTGGATACATTGTGTGTCCAGGAGACCAGGTAGAAAGGTAGAAAGGCTTGAAGGTTGGGATCAAGCTTTAAGTTTTCTATCACGGTATTGACAGAAAGAGAAATAAAGTAGGAGTTATCTTGAAGGAGGACTTTGTTAGAAATGTTCTGGAGGTGAAAAGAATGTCAGATTGACTTATCAGTCTGAAAGTGGAAAGTAATGCAGAATATCCCCAGAGATGAGAGAGCGGTAATTGGTGCAGGCTTCAATTGGGCATGTTGGTGCAGGCAATAGAGGGGATGAAGAAGTGATGGGCCGACTTGGTATACAGAATAGAAACACAGAGGGACAGATGATGGTAGACTTTGCAAAAAGGATGAAAATGGCTGTTGTGAACACTTTTATCCAGAAAAGACAGGAACATAGGGTAACTTTTAAGAGCAGAGGTAGGAGTATGCGGTTGACAACATCTTGCCTAGACAAGGTAACCTGAAAGAGATCAGTGACTGCAAAGTAGAAGTAGGTGAGAACATAGCCAGACAGCATAGGATGGTGGTTTGTAGGATGACCAGTGAGAAGGAAGATCAAGAGGACAAAAGCAACACAGGACAATGTGGTGGAAGCTAAAAAGGGAGGACTTGAGAAAGGTCCTGGGTGTCAGGGAGTGTTTACAGAGGGTTGGACAAGTACAGCTAATGTGATCAGGGAGACAGGTAGGAGAGTACTTGGTGAATCATCTGGAAGGAAAGTCGTGCAGGAGTCTTAGTGGTTGAATGAGGAAATGCAGGAGTATGTACAGAGAAAGTGGTTTGCAAAGAAGAAGCGGGACACTGAGGGGACTTAAGAGAACAGACAGCAGTACAGGGAGATATAGCGTGAGGTAAAAATAGAGGCAGCAAAGGAAAAACAAAGAGCGTACAATGACTTGTATGACGGAAAGGAACGAGAGAATGATCTATACAGGTTGGCAAAACAGAGAGAAAGAGATGGAAAGGATGTATGGCAGGTAGTGGGGGATTAAGGATAGAGGGAAATATATTGGCAGATGGTAGAAGAGTGGTGGGAAGATGGAAAGAGCTGATGAATAAAGAAAATGAAAGAGAGACAAGGGTAGAGGAAGTGACTGATGTGGACCCCAAAGAAGCAGAGAGTAGTAAAACAGAAGGGAGGAAGGCATTGAGGAGGATGAACAGTGGCGAAGCAGTTGCCCCTGATGATATACCTATGGAGTTATGGAAATATCGAGCAGAGGCAGTGGAAGACTTTCTGGCTAGATTATTCAACATGATCCGAGAGTGAGAAGATGCCTGAAGAATGCAGATTAAGTGTGACGGTGCCCATTTTTAAGAATAAGGGGGATGTACGGAATTGCGGCAACTATAGAGGGATAAAGGTGATGAGCCATATAATGAATTTGTGGAGTGTAGCTTCATGCCTAGAAAGAGTACAACAGTATTGGAAGCAGGCCTCTCAGTATTGCAGTATGCAGTATTTGCTTTAAGAATGCTTATAGAGAAGTACAAAGAAGGCCAGAGGGAGCTGCATTGTGTTTTTGTAGACCTAGAAGAAGCATATGACAAGGTGCCAAGAGTGGAACTCTGACTTTGTATGAGGAAGTCTGGAGTAACAGAGATGTATGTTATACAGGTGCAGGACATGTATGCTAGCTGTGAGACAGTGCTGAGGTGTGCTGTAGGGGTAACAGAGAAGTTCAAGGTGGAGGTGGGACTCCATGAAGAATCAGCTCTGAATCCTTTCTTGTTTGCAGTGGTGATGGACAGGCTGACAGATGAGGTTAGACAGAATCTCCATGGACCATGATGTTTGCAGATGACATTGTCATCTGTTGTGAGAACAGAGAACAGGTTGAGAAAGATCTAGAGGGGTGGAGGCATACTCTGGAAAAGGAGAGGAATGAAGTTTAGTCGCAGTAAGACCGAATATATGTGTGAAAATGAGAGGAACCTGGGTAGAACGGTGAGGCTACAGGGAGTGGAGATAAGAAGTTGGAGGACTTCAGGTACTGAGGGTCAACAGTCCAGAACAGTGGAGAGTGTAGAAAAGAGGTAAAAAAAATTGGTTCAAGCAGATTGGAATGAGTGGAGAAAATTGTGTCAGGTGTCCTATGCGAAAGAAGACTATCAGCCAGAATGAAAGGAAAGGTGCACAGTTACAATGACGAAAAGACAGGAGGCAGAACTAGGGGTTGCATACATGAAGATGCTAAGGTTCTCTTTGGGAGTGATACAGATGGATAGGATCAGGAATGAATCTATCAGAGGAACAGAACAGTTGGATCTTTTAGAGAAGGTCAGAGAAGCCAGACTGAGATGGTTAGGTCATGTACAGAGCATAGTGAATATACTGGTAGACGGATGCTAGAACTGTAGGTGCCAGAAAGGAGGTCTAGCGGAAGACCAAACTGAAGATTTATGGATTTAGTGAGAGAGGATATGAAGGTAGTTGGTGTGAGAGAGGAGGATACAGATAATTGGGTCAGATGGAGATGGTTGATTAACCTTTTGGCGACCCCTGAAGGGAAAAGCCGAAAGGAGAAGAAGAACACTGAAGTACCCTGGAGGTCCACACAAATATGTACCTTCCGACTTTTGATCCACACATTCATAAATACCAGTATGGCGATTGGCCTCTTCTAACAGCACCGACAATTTTTGTTTAAATCATTATTTTGTGATTGTACTTTTGTGTGTCATTAAGTCATATATTGTTATGCTAATATTTAGACATCTTCCATATTTTTTTCCAAAAATATAAAATAGTTAATTGCATGTTCTATAAAATGTAACCCGGTTTAGGAATTAGAATCTCCACAGGGTGGCAGTGCATTTTATATTCAGTAGGTGTAAACACTGGTTAGCAGGTTGAAAGAAAAGAAACCACTGCTTCCTGTGCTTTCATCCACACTGTGCAGCCTTTCACAGCGGGTCCCTCAAATCTGTGTCAGAGAGAAACATCTCCTCTGCCTTTACATGTCTGCAGCCTGACAACAGCTCAAGTCTACTGATGGATTGTTTTTGCTGGCAGAGCTGATGCTAATACTGACTTGACAGTGACACAGTGTACAAATGCAATTCAGCATGTGTACAAGGGAAGATATGCATCAAATCCTGATTGACAACAATAACAAGAACAGCAGCAGCAACAGTAATAATAATAATAATAACCATTATAATAATAATAATAATAATAATAATAATAATAATAATCAGTAGCACAGTAGTGCAGTTGTCAGCACTTCAACCTTACAGCAAGAAGGTTCTTGGTTCATTGTCGACAGATGGCTTTTCTGTTTAGATGGCACGTTTTCTCATGTCTGCATGGGTTTCCTCTGGGTTCTCGGTTTTCCTATTATAGTCCAAAAACATGCAGGTTCAATTGAGACTCTAAATTTTCAGAATGTATGAATGAGGGAGTGAATGGTTGTTTGTTTCTATACATGGCCCTGCAATCAACTACCATCCCCCACAACCCTGAGTGCAGGATAAGCGGCAGAAAATGGGTGGCTGGATGTATGGATGGATGGATGTATGGATGTATGGATGTATGGATGCATGGATGGATGGATGGATGGATGGATGGATGGATGGATGGATGGATGGATGATTCATTCTATTATTCAATCAGCTTCATAACGTAATGCAGCTCTTCCATTCACTTCTCTCATCTCCTCTCACTCTCAATGCACAATTTTTAAAGCATCAGAAAACCATGATGCTACTGGTCAATGTCTGGCTGTCATCAGTCAAATTATTCTGACACTTGACAATAAAATTAGTTCATACCAATGTTATAACTTTGTAACATCAGCCTGTTTCACAAATGCACACCCGCACACACACACAAGGACACACACAGATGCAGATTTGATCCACGGAAAGTCATTCTTCCATTGGTGCCCATAATGAAAAACATGTCACATAATTAACAAAGAAACGAAGAAGTGAGAATCATTTAATCTTGTCGGTCATAGCTTCTTTATATATTGTAGACTTCACCTATAGCTTTTTTTCTTAGATATATTAACCTTCATCCCAAAGCTCCCTATCCCCCTGCAACGAGACTTTGGGAGCAGGTTGGTTGAGCTGATTTACCGGCCACGTCACAAATTTACCCCCATTTGACCAGTGACAGTGCTAATTTGCCACCCTGCCAAATACATATGCACACTTTTCACCACATATACATAAATCTCCTGAACACACACGCCCTCTGTTCCCCTCTGTCCCCAAGAGCCGGGTCAGGGTGCCCTCCAGTTCGCCTCACCCTCTCCACTGTTAATTACCACTAATCTGCCTGCTCCTTTTTCCCTCTGCCATAATGGAACCATTCATCTTTACTACTTAATGAGTAGGCACTGTAGTCAGCAGCCAAGGTCACCCACAACTAGCACTGAAGAGACAAAATGACAGAGACTTGGAAACAATAGTTAAAGCAGAGAAGGGGAAGAGCAGTAAAGAGAGTTGGTAGGGTTGTTTATCCTCTACAGTGCAGATGAGAAAATGTGAATATGCAGAAGTTTCCACAAGACTCAGCTTTTTTGGAACTTGCCAAATGCAGAAAGATGAGAAATGTCTGGGAGCTGTAGGAGTCTGCACTGTCCAATGCAAAACAGGGCACATAAACACATACACAAACGCTCTCACACACACACAGATGCACATGCGCGCGTGTGCACACACACACACACACACAGACACACACACACACACACACACACAGGGAGTTTCCAGAGAGAGACTAATTATAAAAAAAATGTTCTGTGAGTGTAAACAATAGATCCCTCAAAACAATGCTGAAAGTGCAGCCTCGCACATTCTAACCACACTGGAAATAGAAAATGCATTTTCCGTAATGTGGTAAGACTCTCTTCTCCAGCTTATGCATACATAATTATGAAAACAATCATTCCGACTGGCAGCACATCTCCAGCCCCAGCAGGTGAAAGGCCAATATGTTAGCTGCCTCAGCTACTGTATAACATCTAATTAAAGCTTTTCAATGCTTCAAATATTAATCCAGTGGTGCCTATGTATTCATTATTATGTTGATTGTGAAAAGCAGACATGTTAGAGCAGAAAAATAATTTAGCCTTATTGCTAAATAGTTCCCTTATTGCATTTGCCTCTGAATATTTCTCTATTCTAATGCTCAGAGGAGCTATATCCTGACATTGCAGGCCAGGATTTTCTAATCAAGCAGTTTTCTCTGTCTCCCTCTTATCACATTGAGTATTTTTTCTGTCTAATCTAATGTAGTGCAATGGAACCACAAACAGTCATGTGCTCCTCCTCTGCTGTGGGGATTGGCCTAATGTTGGTAATGGGACAGTTGTAAATGGATTATGTTAATGTGGTAATCCACACACCGGCATGTCTCTGACATTACAGTAACCTTTGCATGTTTAGCCAACAGTACCTATGGATGTTCATTGAGTGGGTAGACATACACATACGAGCACGTACACAGAAACATGACCACAACATTTGGACAGGGAGATTGACTGTGCATAGCACATACTTCCAAAAAGTGTGGATATTCCTTGCCTAGAATAACACTGTGAATAATTTCAGACATTTACACTCAAAAATAAAGTTAGCTTGTGATGTCAATATCTAATCCAGTTCATCCGGTTCGTGTCAAAGGAGTGGCTGGAATGTTGAACAAAAGTCAGGCCATATCAGACTTTCTTCCCCAACGCAAGAAAAGAAAAAAGGGCTGGTGACTAAATGTCTGTGCAACACTTCTTCTACTGTTACCAACACCAAGTTTGTAGTATGACATGTTCTCTCACGTATGTGCAGCAAGTGATAGGTGTTGAGCATGCAATATTTTTTCTACATGAATGAGAAGTACAAAGAGGTTCCTGAGTACTTTAAATGATTGTGATCCTCACACTTTCTCTTTGGCCACTCAGTGCAGAAAGACATCCTGACATAACCACATCTTTAGACATGCATGAGTGCACATACATGTTAGTTTATATTTGTATTGTGGGGGAAAAAACAGAGAACACTAAGAAAAGACTAACTGGCTCTTTAGGGGAAAAAAATGTGACCCAAAGAAACAGTCAGAACTCATCAAGAGACAATAAGTGCTTTATTGTCACCTTACTATTTTTGGCCCTCTGAGCTTGACAAATAACAGCTCGCCATGGCGGTAACGTTTGCCTGTATTTTTGAGTTTACTGTGCATTATACTCCCACCATGCCAGCACTGATAAGGATCAGCTTGAACCACAGTTGCAATACAAGTGTGTTAAGGCCTATTCCAAGTGATGGATTACATTAGCGATAAGGATAGTTTTCTGACAGGCCTGTAGAAGAAAGTTAAAAATAGGCTACAGTGTTTGCATGCATTTAAATTTTCATTATATTTGTCCAGAAAGACAAAATGATGCAACAGGTTGCATTAGACTTAATTAGGAACCCTGTGGGGAGCTAACTGAGCAGTGCTCCCAAAACAATGTATTCTCTATTTATATTAATACAGAATACATACCTTATAAATGAGGTATTTTTTTCTGATCTGAAACAACTTCAGTACTTTTTTTTTTTTTTTTTTTTTTTCATAAAATAGCCCTGAACTAAAATTGTATGTGTCAATAAAATTTAAAAAGAGGTGCTTTCACCTCTGTCTCTCTTGCTTTATTTCACCTGTGATTCATGGTATTAGCAAAGAGAACCCAATGACCTAGTAGTAAAATAAATAATTACAAGGTGCAAGTGAAAACAATGTCTAACATTCATTGTTCACACTCTATAGTGCAAAAAAACTCTTAATCTTCTCTTGAGGCTGTCTGACATGCCTTTGGTTGCATCAAAACAAGACAAGGAGATGCAGGTTATTGTTTTTTCCTGCCCACAATTTGAATTTTTATAAATTCTTCACTTATTTCTCTGGGGTTTGACTCAAATGATTCTTGCATCCCATCTCTGGGCCATAAAAAAAGAAGGGGGGAATGAAACCGTAACACAACATTTTTATTGCACGACGTCTTTGGCCGTCAGCAGAACTCCTAATGAAAGGTGATATTTGTTGCATAAATACTACCTCGGATCTACTTGGTACCACCTGATCAAGCTGGCCAGAGAGAGCAAAGGATGGGGACAGAGATGACAACGATAGAAAACCCAAGCTCCCTTAATAAGTTTCCCATCTGTATCAAAGTGCGTAAAGGGATAGATTGTTCCGCTGACCCTGTGCCAGCAGGCGGTAGCATCACGGTTCCGATTTTACACGTGTGTGAGAAGTACAGGGGAGACAGTTCACCTCTGTTGGATGAAATGTCCAACCTCCATTGCAAGAAAAACGTCAAGACAAAACGTATATGCCGGGGCTACATCACAAAACTTCCAAGGTATCAGAAAAACAAACGAAGTCCCACAGGGTAATTTTTATGGCTGCGATGTGGAATGTCAATGTAGAGGTGACTACGACAAAAAAAATCACAGTTGCCATTGAGCAAGGCTATCCATTATCTATAAGTTAACCACTGCTCACTAATTCTTTACACATGGTACTAAATAAACAGAAAGACACACAACAGAGAGGGATAGCTTCTCCTCAGGGATGACGGAGGAGGGTCCTTTCATTCAGCTGCTCCACATGGCTAATTAGCATATGTGAAGGTCAGTTTGAGGCCCACAACAGCACCAACCAACATGATATCTGGCAACCCGCCAGTCCAAGTCACATACACACACGCAGACTCACAGGCATAGACACACACCAGTAGAGGCAGGAAACCCATTATATCTGCGTGCGTGAGTCCTGAGTGTGTGTGTGTGTGTAAGACCAATAACTGATTCACAGCCTGAAACAGAGTGAGATCCAGAGAGAGGATTTTAAGTATGCTGACATTTGCCAGAAGTTCACGCAGTGTCTCTGTCTCTCTCTCTCTCTCTCATTGAACTTGCAGGGGTCCATTTCTCAGGGGTCACTGGTCCTCCATGTGACTGTTTTTAACTATCACTTACACCCCCGGCTTGCCCTCTACTTTTCTTTTTCTGCAAACGGAAAAGCCAGGTGTTGCCGGGACCTGTTTTTGAAAATTAAGAGTAATGGTGGTCAATTGAAGAGGGTAAAAAAAAAAATTGAATCCACTGACAATGAAATAGGACTTTTTAGAAAATTGTAAACAAAACTAAATCTCATAATTATTTTCATCTTATAAAAAAAAAATGCAGAATGGGAAGTTTCATACAGGGTCATTTTATGTTAAATTCAATGCTACTCACAAGGACTAAATAGGCTAAGTTTGCCAAGGGAATCGAGTTAAAATTCAAAACCGGGAGGGCTAAAATGTCCATGTGGAACACAGAGGACTCCCCCCGAAATGGACAATTAAGTTTGACTGGAAAAAAAAGCTTTCTTTAGAGTTTTTCGGTTCCCTCTTGACACTGGCAGTTCCGATAAACCAGAGCTCAGGAGCTCAGGAGTCTGACAAGACTCAGCACCCGTGTGCATTAATTAAAGCGTTCCTTCTGGCCATTTACATGTCAACATTTATCTCAGGAGGGTGTTATGGGTGCACAGTGGACAAAAACAAAGGACTGAGATTATTTTATTAGCCAAATAATAAAACATGAGCTTACTCCATATGATTTTCATTTTTACATCTTTTTCCTGCTCTTTTCTTTTATTTCCTTGTCTCTTCCTTTTTTCGTCTTTCTTTTTTTAACTCAGAAGTAATTGTCATTTTGAGGAAACAGCATGCAGCCCAGGGATAACCACTGGCTGCCAATTACCTAAGCAGACTGCGTGTCATCCAAGAAAGATGAAAAACATTGAGCGGGGCCTCTTATCGGACACAACAGAGTAAATTAAAATTTCACGCGGTGCTGATTAGCACTGTGCTGGCTAGCCAAGACAAAGATGTAAACAAAACAATATAAACAAACAACTGACAGGAGAAGAGGAAAAAAAAGGAGAGGGATGTTGCAAGAGCTTGAGGTTGAACTGCTTAGTGCTTACATGGGGCCTAAACACACACACTCACACAGAGAGACCAGGAAAAACAAGCATTCAAGGACACAAGAAGTAAACAGACATCCTAAATGAATCTTAGGCTACAGAAGCACCAAGAGACACACACCTTAACGTCCATGTCCTGACCAAGCCCCATGAGCTTTCTGTCCAGGCCAGAATGTGCACCATAAATCTAATTCCCCCCAGCCACAGTCAGGCCCGTCACTGTGAACAAGGCTTCCTGAGATAGCTGCATAATACAAAGTGACATTGATCTATTGCGCCCATTATAAAGTCTTTGTTCGTATCATACTGATAATTCATAAGGGAGAACTGTAAACAGCATGCATTGGAGGATACTGTAAACAAAGATCATTTCAAGGTAAGCACATTTGCAAGGATGGGACTGGGTCTAGTCTTTGATATGTAGAATTACAGAGCTTTGATTTAAAACTAAAAAAGAAAAATAGGCAAACAGAGCTTTCCGGTGATGCATTACAAAAAACTATGTTCATCTATTACGTTTTCCATTATGGGGTGGGATGTGAAATGAGCTGCTGTCGTAATTATACAACCAACGCCATTTTAAACATGAGGTGTCCATCGTTATCTAATCACTTTTAGCATTCGCTGTGGGTCGCGTGTCTGTTCGGATAGGCTGATCGCGGAGCCTTTCACTGCAGAAACAGAATAACACAGGGGACAATTTGTGTTTTGAACTTAAAGGAGCCATCAACGTTGGACGCGTGGTTTTGTGCTGCTGCTACACTTCCCGCACTGTGTTATGAAGGCCCTTTTACGGACGCATGCTGTCTGAAGGCCTCAGTCTGAACAGTGAATGTTGTACCCTTTCCACTGTCAAACAGATCAGAAAAAAAATGTAATTAAAAAAAAAGAGAAAGTAGTATAATTTTGGTGAGTGTGCAAATTCAACAGGTTTGAAAAACAATCTCTCATGTGTGCACACATCAATACACAGGACACACCATAAATATACAATTTGGAGAGTCTCTGCTATCATCTTGGTTTATGCCCAAACCCTTGTGTGTGTGTGTGTGTGTGTGTGTGTGTGTGTGTGTGTGTGTGTGTGTGTGTGTGTGTGTGTGTGTGTGTGCATGTTTCATGGTGATGGTAAATGAGGTGCACTTTTTATGCTCACAGCTTGATTTTGAAAAGAGACAGTAGGGAAGGAAATTGGGGGTGGGGGGTGCCAACAGGTGACAGAGGTGCGCTACGACCAGACACACTCCAAAATGAAGTGCGGTCACAGTCATATCATGGGGCCAATTTGGATGCTATCTTATGCACTTCAATGCCAGTTGCTCTCATACTGCCTGTCAGCACAGAGCGGAACAGTGCTGCTACTCCTTATATGAATTAAACATGGGGCTTTTGTAGTGTGCATACACCACTGCTGAAATGTTGGTAAAGTCAAGCAGGGAGCAGCACATGCACAAATCATTGGGGATGGTGAAAAATATATTTGCAGTCCAAAATATTGAATGTGTGATATGCTGAAGGGGCTCATTTGCAGGAATTTCATGCAGTAAAATAATTACAACAAAAACATTTGGTGATAGAAAAAGAGAACTGAGGCAAGGAATGGAACTGAGGTGTTTTATAATTGATAATCGATACATGTGTAATGACCAGGAAGTTAGTTTTGACAGCCTTCTAAATGCACTCACTTTGATCAAAACTACAGCCAACCCTTTCAAATAAATGTCCAATTTTATTTCCCCAGTATTCAACACAAATTGCCTTTAATTGAAACAGTCAATGCAAATGAACTCCGTTTGTTAAGTGGGAGGGAGACAGCGTAACACCCTGCTCTCCAGTTGCCAGGCTGCTCCATCTAATAATGCTCATATCATGAATAAAAAAAATAAATAAATAAAAATTCAAACAAAAACAGAATAATGACAAAATATAAATTCACATTATTTCAGGGCAGCTTCAACTTCTCCCTGGCTGTAGGCCTTCACCATGTTTACGGCGGCAGGGTTTCTGCACATATCCGCGAAGTGTGTGGAGTTCTGGGACTACCAAAGATCGGATACAACTATCCCCAACAGATATCAACAACTGCTCCTCTAAATCAACAACAAACAAACAGACACACACCTCTGATGTGCTCTGGAGCAAGGCACTCATCAACCAGATATACCCCAGTGTAGGAGCAGGCTTGTGGGGCTTCCAGTCTTAAACACAAACACACAAAGCCCCTATATTAGTGTTGAGTGCTTTGTGACGCATTGACGTTCCAAGTGAAAAACAACTCCTTACACCGCTGCTTTTAAATAGTCCAAAGTCAAAAGAGATTTAAAAGTAGATGTTTTGAGTAGAAAAAAAAAATGCTATGGCATGAAAACCACTTTCACGTTTTTTATTTTGGGATGGAATTGCACTTTTTTTGTATTGGGGTGAAATTTGTACAGATTGTGTGCAGAGAGTTTTTGCGATTCTGATCGACTATTGTATTGATGAACATGTTGGTCGACGAGCCCCTCGACCGACACACGTCGTCGGAGGTCGATTTTCTCTCAGGAAATTTGGTCGAATTCAAAACTCCGCTCACCTTCCGGGACACTTTACGTTTTCCCACAACGATCTGAACCCGAATGCATCTCTGCGATCTTGAGTCTGGAAAGACCGATTACAAGTCGTGTGTCTTGAATCGGGTTTCAAAAACAGAGAGTCTGTCCGGAGGCGTACGCGTGCGCGCACACACATACACGCACAAGTGGGTAGTTCAGTGTGACACATCTGCTTTGTGACACACTTTTTTTTTTTTTTTTACGCGTGGTCCAAACTCACCTGACTCCTACTAAGGCCCTGCCCTCCGTTGCCTACGCTCATCGAATGCGGGTGGTTTCTCTGCTGCCCTCCCCACCCGTGGGCCGACGCGGTTCCGTACTGAGGCCCCGCGTCTTTCCCCAGGCCCACTCCCACTTGCTGCTGCGCCGCGGCTCCGCCATAGTCTTGATAGGCGCCGCCGTAGCCTCGCATCATGGGGCTCGGGGATGTCAGCAGCTGGTTGAGGGTCGGGGTGGCCGCCGTGGGATGCTGCGGCTGCGGCGGCGGCTGCGGCTGCGGCGGCGGCTGCGGCTGCGGCGGCTGCTGACTCTGTCCCGCGAATCTTTGAAAGCCACTCGTCGAGATCGTGGACTTGCCGTGACTTGCCAAGGAGTTACCGCTCATCATCATATTCCCGGGTTGCCTGCACCCGGAAGGGCCCATCATCCCGTAGGCCCCGCCGCCGTAGCTGGCCCGGTACGGCGGGTACTGGTTGTACTGGCTGTTGTGGAACACCGCTTCGTGGGAGTTCTCCATGCTGTTCTGCGCCGTGGGGTGCGTTATTCCCATCCCGCCGCTTTGCTGCTGCTGCTGTCCGCCATGTTGCTCGTAACAGGCCCTTGCGTTGTAATAGTTGTTACTAAACTCGGAGTTGTTACTAGTTGGCCCCAAGTTGGAGTGCTCGTACCTGGAGCTCACCATCCCCCCCGCGGGTTTACAGGTGAGCTCCCCTTTCCCCGCCATGTGCTGTGGCTGCAGGTCTCCCTGACCCATTAGCAGGTTCTCTTTGCCGCCGTGGTGCTGGTGGTCCACGCCTCTGTCTCCACGGGATACCTGGCCGTTGTTACTGCCGGTGCTGTTACTTTGGATCTGGCGCTGCTGATGTGGCGCAAACTGGCCGAACTGCTGCTGCTGCTGCTGCTGCTGCGGCGGCGGCGGCGGCGGCGGCGGCTGCGGTTGAGACTGGGGGGGGTCTCCGCTCTCCGCGCGTTTCAGCTTGTGGTTGGCGAGCAGACCCGTCTCCGCGGAGGAAGCGGTCGAATTAGTCGACGCGGAGGCGGACGAGAGGTTATTCCCATCCTTGCCGTGGTCGTCCGGCGCGCCGTGAGCCGCGGAAGTTGAATGGACCATGGCGAGCTCGCTCCGGTGCTGATGGTCTACATTATTCACGGTCACATCTCCGGCGCCCAGCATCGGTCCCGTCCGCTGCGCGCTCCCTCCTCCGACGGATTTCCCCGAATTGAGCTCCGAACCCAAGCCGCCGGGCAGTTTCTTATTCTTGCTGTTGGTTCTGGCCGGAACCGATACCACTTGCGCGGCCATGGTCACTCCAACATCTCCGAAGAAGAAGCGCGAAGGCGACGGTGAGAACCGCGACCGGCCTGGCGCTGGGAGATCGAGCCCGAGAGGGGCAGAGAGAAACGCGAGAGAGGAGGCGGAAAAGGGGGAGCAATTCAGTGCAAAAAAAAAAAAAAAAAAAAAAAAAAAAAGCGAGCCGGGTACGAAAGCCGAACAGGGGGTGGGGGGGGGGGGCTCTCGTCAGCGAGGCTTCATATTGAAAGTTTCTTTATCAGGTATATGGCAAACTTTTTTCCCCCCTCTCTCCTTCCCCCTCCGCCTCTCCTCCATCCCAGTCCTTGGTAATATGTAGTGGAGTCTCACGGAGCCCTTGTGGCCCAGCATGGGATGAGAGAGCGAGAGAGAGAGAGAGAGAGGACTCTACCAGTTTATCCACCTTCGAGGCTCCAGCGCCTCACGTGGAAAATCCGGAGTGGAGTCGCAAGGTGCGTGTAATTACTATGTAATATTTGCCCACGTCGATCGCTTATTTTGAAAATGTCCACAGAGGTTTGCAGTACAAGTCCAACGCGGAGGAAGTTGAACATTGGAAAAACAGGCGCAGGTGTAAGTTTGCCAAAGAGAGTTTGGAGGCATTTATCCAGATCTGATTTTCTTTCCTCCCACAGTCCCTGTCCCTCGGCTGAAGCCAGTCCTCTGCAGCTCTGACAGGAGTCGGACACGCAACCACAAGCAGTACGAAATAACGTTGCCGTCGGAATAAGAATGCAATTACACTTTATGGCAGCTATAACGTTGTAATATCTTTAGTATGGAGTCAAACTCCCAGCACGTCCCTGTCGCATTTTTTTTTTTTCTGAACACGAGTAATATTCCCTTTCAACAAAGAACCCTGACAATATTTCGACTAAGGGGACCCATATGGATTCACAGAATAGTGAAATATATATAATCTACCAGACTCTTCTGTAAAATACTTAAAGTCACCTTCAAGAGCAATTAGATCTTCTGAACTTTCACTCAGCGGTATGAATGAATTATATGAATATTAAAGATATTCTTCATTAAGATCGCCTTTGAAAAAACGGTTAAATTCTTTAATTTTGTCGCCTCGATTTAATTTGTCAGGAGAGGAACTAGTCTGAACTGATAACGGCAATGACATTCTTAAAAGGGGAGGGGGTGGGGTTGGTGTGGGTGAAAAAAAATCAACCTCGGGCTGCAGTGTAGGACCACACAAAAACCAAAGTCTACAAGATATGCCATCCCATCAGTGGTATTCAAACATGAATGTAAAATAGTGCTTAGCAAAGAAGCCGGGTGTCTGTTGGGACTTGAATGAGCAAAGGGTCTGCTTTGATGAGATCAGATGCATTTGATCAACAGAGGGAGCTGTGGATGAAAGCGGGGTGGATGGGGAGGGAAGGGAGGGCTGGAAGGATTTGGGGATGAGTTGTGCTGAGGAAGCCTATGATAATGATGCTGACTGGTAGCAGGAACAAATGTGAAGATGCCACTAGTGAACGTTGTGATGATTGCCAGGTTGTTCGCAAAAAGCGCATTGACCGTTTTTTTTCTCCCCTTCTACAAAACATGTTGCCTTGGGCCACGTAACGTGACAAAACAGGTAGATTTAATATCCTCTGCCTTATTCTTGAAGCAATGTGGTGGATAATTCACTCTGAAGATATGCCCATGACAATGGGAAGACCCCTGCTGGACACATCTCATCATAGCATGTTGGAGTTCCACATGAAAGTCTAAAAACAAGCGAAAACCCACCGAGTCTTGGGACGGTGCCAGTGTCGACGGCAAGGATACTCTATGTATAATACTCTTAATACATCACGTTACATAAAAGAGAGAATCGGGAATTTAATTTAACAGGCACAGAGAGTGCCTCTGCCCCACTTTTCCAAATATAAGCTCATGCATTGGAGAGAAATAAAAGCGCTTGACATCCCTGGAAACCTTTCCCAGCCGTTTGCCTTTATGAGCCCATATGGCAGAAAATAAAAGCCGTTATGTTGTTACAGCGCAACAACAAAGTCTCCGCGGCGTTCACCGTGCACCAGGCTCAGGCCCAGCCTATAGCATTGGCAGGAGCAGATGGCCATTTATCTATAGAACACTTGAGGAAGTCATCATATCTCAAACCTCAGTGTACCTATGTGTTTGTGGTTTTCAGGAGCACAAAGTAAATGCTGTTAAAGGATTTAATTTCTACGTGCAAAGTGTCAGACGGCGCCTTCCTCGCCAGTTACGTGCACGTTCCCTGATTAGAATAAGGCTCACCCCCAACCTTCCCACTCTCTGTACTTTGTGCACATGCCGATTCTGGCTCCCATCAGTGTCCCAGATCAAAGCCTCAGCTCTGATCTCATCTAGAGCAACACTAAGGCTGACAGTGAGAAAACCTGGGGCATTAGCATATTCTATGATGGTGCCTAGCTTTTCAAGCCGTTGCCTCGGCTGCAGCTCTGGGTCTGCCGCGCTGTGGCTTTGCAACTCTAATTTCCCTCGTTCATTAAAAAAAGCCCACTGTTCTATTAATTCGCAGACACACTGATCTGTTTGAATGGCAAGGGTGTATGTGTGTGTGTGTTTGTGTCTGCGTGTGTGTTGTTTGAGAGAGAAATAGAGAGAAGGAAGAGGGAGGTGGAGGAGGGCAATGGCTCAGCGCATTTGCATTTATGTATAATTTATAACCTTCAGGGGCCCCCTGATGCAGCAAGATTGAAACAATAACTCCAGACAAACACGAGAAAGAGAGGAGGAGGAGCCAGCGGAGAGTCACTGGAATTAAACATACAGATCAGGGATGGTATGTGCTTTGAATATTTTTGCAAGTGATGTGTGTGTGCGTACATCCGTTGATATCAGTGGTGTCATTTCACATGCACTATTGTAAATGTTCTTTGCTCGTCCTCATTTGGGCTACTGCAATCGAGAAGTGTGGTTGTAACAGACTCACAGACATGCGCAGGCGCGTATGCACATACACACACACACACACACACACATACACACTGAATAAGAGGCAGAGAGGTCTCCAGTCCACGAGGGGATAACATGCCATAGTGAGTGTCTGTCAGGAGGAGAGCTGGAGTCTGCTCTGGGGCTGTCTGCAGGGATCTCCCCCTAGCAGCACAGCACAGAACAGCAGACAGCAGCAGCACAGGCCTGGCCAAGCACAAAAAGTGGGTCAGCCCAAAGACACACACACACACACACAGACACACACACACACGAAACACAGACACAGCTCAGACAGATACAGCAACGGTGTACCACAAGGAAAAGAGATGGTGCATGGGAGAGCAGATATACTGCGGGTTGTGTTCATGAAAGACAACATGGCAGTATAATTTGCATTAGAGATGTTAAAGGAGGGGGTGTTCTTTAAGAAGTGAGCTGGATGGCTAAGGAGGGGCCAAAAAGGCAGCCATTGTGAGTACACTCTATGGAAGTGCATCAAATTGATCCATAGTCTTTTCATTTCAGGCTTGGGTAAATAACAGCATTTGCATTGATCAGCTTGCAAAACCAGGCAACAATGGGCTCGGGAGCGAGTGTGTGTAACAAAGCGTCTTACGCCTTTCGCCTCCTTGCCAAGCTGATGACCTCAGCAGAGCTCTTCAAATGGCTATGATGGATAAAATGTTTTTTTTAACACTTTAGAAGAGCAGATGCTATTGTGTACATTTGCATACTAAAACAGGAAATTCACACAATTCCCAGGCTGCTGTGTGCTCTGTTTATGTGTGACTCAAAGAACCTGAAAACAGCTATGCTCTACTTTTACTGGCATGTGAAGCAAGGAGGGGAGGATGAGGATGATACACACAGGGAGAGGAGATTGATTTTCTTCAACCACAGATCCTGTCCTGATGGTGACAAGGGACTGGGTTCTCAGACCCTCCTTTCATCCCCCATTCATGTACCGCCAGCCCCTCCTCCCCTTGACGCCTGTCACTGCTCCCATCCTTTCGTTCCCTCCTACCCCCCTCTCGACTGGAGGAGTGTGTGAAGTGTCCCTCGAGGAGCGCATACTCAAAGATGGTATTTACAAGACACACACTGAGCCCACTTTTAACTGCCTGTGAAGAACTTCTCCAACCTCCTTTGATGTACCATCCTAATGGGGAAGAGTTTGCCAGCAGTCATCTTGTACGCTAGTGTAGAACCGTAAACTAATCCACTAGCGTTGCGAGGTGCGCTCCATGCTGCTTGGAGTAAGTGAGCCGCACAGCAAATGCCAAGCGGCTTTGCAGAACCACCCTTAGAGATATTCACACTGGTGAACAGGAACTGACACAATGCGTCAACATTTGCTGCAAATTTGTGACACCATAGGCACGAAACGTCTTGCATTCCATCACTTTGATGCCGGACTTACTGTACCAGATACGTAGAAGATTCTTCATCCACTTAACAGATAAAACCCAGCGATGTGCAAAATGTAAAAAAAAACGATACATGTTTTTTTTTCTGTTTATGATTAGTACATTTAGCATATTAATAAAAGTACTCGTCCAAATCCAAACCCTTTTTGATTATATGGTCAATTGACATTTTCACTCTGATAGGAAGAGTAAATGTGAAGGACAGAGCCAAATGGCAGAGATTTGACATTCCCAAGTCTGTTTGAAGCAGGTTTGTTTGGTCAGCTTTCAAATACATCTGATTTTGAGGAAAAACGGGTAGATATCATAGATTAACCTACACTCACTCTTATTGTACATATCCCCCAAGCCCCCTTTTTTTAGACAAAGAGCACGCGCGTGCACACACAAACACACACACACACACACACACACACACACACACACACACACACACACACACACAGATGGAACAATGTCCCTTGTCCAGCTTTAGTTTTATCTTAAACTAAAGAACTGAGGAAGAGGGTTTTCATGACAAAAAGAGGTATTTGGAATGATTTTGAATCAAGCAAATTAGGTTTGTGTTTTGTTTGCTGTTCAGGAGGTATGATCAAAGTGATATTTTACCAATTTGTGTCAGCTACAGAGGAGAGCAAGAAGAGGTTGGAGAATACTGCCTATTAATTTCATTGCATTTGGTGCAGTGTGTATCAGGGACACTAATCACAACAAGAGAATTATGAATAATGAAAAGTGTTGATAAGAAATTAAGCAAAACAGTACATTTGTGTTTTATTAGAAGGATTTTAGTAACAAAATTGAACTGGATGTTTTCTACTCATTTTTACAGTTCCTGAAAGGGGGAGCTTTTGTATGATTGTTTTTTTCAATCCTCTCTGCTCAGCCCCAGTTGAAAAATCAAAATCAAACCGATGTAGATGGCTTGACCAAGCAGCTTCGATTATGAGCGCAACCAGCTGTTTTGATCTGAGCTAAGGTGCAGCGTGTGGTGATATTTTTATTTCCGGCTCTGTCAAGGGAATACAGGGTACCGGGAGTGAAAAGACTGTCATGATTCCAAACAGAAACATGAGCGCGAATGTGTTCCTGCTTGTGTTAGCATCTTTGTCCATGTATGTGTTTGTTTTCCATAAAGAAGACGGTCCCGCCGCCTGCCTCTCCACACCTTTTGTCGAGTCTGCTGTCACATTCAAGGCTGTTTGGATCACTAATGGCATCAGATGATTTTCACTATCTCTTCAAAAAAGTCAAGTGTTCTCGACATGTTATTTGCCCAAAGTGGCCTTGTTCCATGGCTCTATTGTTACCGTAATGGAGGCTAATGATACTAAGACTCTAATTATGGACACCGACGATCAGCCCTGAAGATATTGCGCGCAAAGTGGGTAATTTGTGGCTGTTGTATTGAAGGACAGGGGGGAGGTAGAGAAACGAGGGGAAGTGTGGTTCTGTGTGGTGGTTATTCTTTGCCCGTGTCATCACCCTGTCGTCCCTTACCCTAATCATTCCCAAAGAGCACAAAGCCAAGATGAAGAAACTGCAAAGAATACTTAGGAATGTGTGACATTATGGTGCCCACCTATTCGAAAGGAATTTTGCATTAGGCTAAAGTATGGTCCATCAACAGGTGAATACTCACCACTTGCTAGCATTCAAACTCGGATTTGATAAAGGACCTGCATGACACAGCACAAGCACCCATTCATCTTGTAGGACACACATACACACACACACACACACACACACACACACACACACAAAAATTACATATAAGGCAGACCCATGCTTGTAGGTCAATTGCTTGTTTGTTACTAAGCATTCTGCTGCTAAGTTACCCTAGCTCAGCAAAAGATCACCCAGAAATGAAATGACAGCCCAGATTTGATTGAATTAATTTTTGTGTGCTGTCCTAATGGGCGGTCAAGCAAGAAATGATCCCAGAAGCTCCCCGGTAACCCAATTCCCTCAGGAATTCCTAGTGTAAAAGGCCGTAGAAAAGTTGGCCTTTAGCTTAAGTGCGGTCCGAGGTAAGTAGCCTGTAGTCAGCTGTACAGTGCAGTACCAGAACCCCAGACAGATACCAAAGTAGCTCAGCAAGCCTGTGCCTATTCTGTCAACACCAAATATGAAAGCCCTCTCCCATGAGTGATCTGTCCAAACAATTAAAATGGAACCTCTTTGTACCATCACACTTAAAATGTCAGACGGAAAAATGAAAGGAGCATTGTGTATTGGAGTTACACGCTGTGACACCTACTGTGACAAGCCCCATGGAGAAAGCAGCACGCCACAGGAGTGATGGCACTGTTCAAATTTTAAATATGTTTTGACACAAAACCAAAAGTAGCTTACCATTATGGCGGCAAGATCCCCCATTTTTTGAGTGATCACCGATTAGACCCCTCGATGAACTGAGCAGACACACAGACACCTGAATCCCCCTTTTGCACTTTCTTTGACTGTATTTAAGGAGGGATCTGGAATCTTTTCACACGGGGAGATAATATTTCATTGTGAGAATGAAGCTTTGATCTTGCAACATCTGAGTCTCATAAGGAGCCACCAGTGATCACTCAGGATTCCTGGGTGACTCTTGGTTATATTTTCCTCACATTCTGCCGTTCAGGAGTCCAAAAACTCTGTTTGCAGCCGTTACATTTCTCACGAGAGTGACACAGAGCATTTGGCAGGCCTGCTGCAACTGACAGCCAATGTAGGGCTGTGTCTGACAATCCTAGAAATACACCGGACCAAAATTACCAGGATTTTTCTGTCTGTGCCTAAGCTGATTGGTTTGATGAATTTGATCCTCGGAGCGTACTGATTGGACAAGAACTAATCACCCCTTCAGGCCCATCAATCAGAATTTGCTGCCATCTGACATTTTTTTTTGTCAATTAACAATGGTCCTTTTCCAAAACATATATTTCCTTTTCACATTAATATGCTTGAGTGGTTTTAAACATAATGGGAAGAAAGGCTATTTCATGGGCTTTCACTGTGCTCTGTACATAATCCTGAAGATGAAATTCCTAATCTTCTGCCAAACAGGGGAGAGTTTTTTTTCTTTTATTTTTTTTCCAAGCGAGATCCAAATTATGCCCAGCCACAAATTAGCATGTTTAATGTAGCAAAATGTTTTAATATAGAATAAAAGCATGGCAGAAGAAAACAAAAGCCCACTGGGTAATGAGATTATCTCTGTCAGGCGCCCAGTGCCCATCATTGTAGTTCACACAAATGAGAGAGATTATAAATCACATTCATAACTGCCTAATCCATGAAAGACTCCTGATATGATTACTTTCTCTTACATTTGGTGACTGAGAGCGATGGATTTATTTGAATCCTGAGGTACAGCTGGACATAAAAGAAACATGCCAGTTGAAGATTAGTTGAATCCATCTGTGATAAGCTACAGAAGTTTGGCCACAAACACAGATAAACAATTTAAAAAAAAAAAAAAAAAACGCAGATGTAATATACATTTGACAACCATTGATTATCTCTGCAGATCAGACATGGAGAGAAGATATCAATTCATACTTTTTACTATTTACTTTTACTCATTATTACTTTCCAAAACACAGAAACAGATTAATCAACATCTCCCCGAAGTAATTGTTAGATATGAACCTTTTTCCAAGTAATCAAACTTGTCGGCTGTTATGCAAGTGGCATTATTCATAATCACGGTTGTAGGTGTTTAGAGCATCACGTCTCAACCTCCTTAGCTGAATATACCCCCCTTCATCCCTGACCTCCCCTTAGTTCCTGACAAGGTCAAACAGCACCCATTAGGGAAAACCATGCCTTGCCTTTTGCAAGAGTAGTATCAAATTCATACATTGTGAAGGTCAGGGGCTGCATAATGAACTGGAAAATGTCAGTTATATTACTTCCCATTTAAATAGTGACTTTTTCAACACCAGAAACAATGGTGATATTTACCTTTTTTCCTGTCCTGCCCCTGAGCAAAAAATCTTTTTTAATCCATCTTGGAGGTGTGAAATTGAGTTGTGTGAGATAGGGAATATGATTTCCTGGTTTCAGAGACAAGTGAATGTGCTACATTATAGTTCACAACAACCAAGCTTTCTTCAAATGGGAGAAGCATGAGAAGAAATGTAATACCCTCTTTGGTGTGCATTGGTGTGTCTGTTTTAATCAACAATCATACACTCGCTGCCAAAAACATAAGTGATGGCATTTAACGCCGGAAGAAAAGTACATCTAAATTAGATTTAGAAATGGACAATTTAATCTCTCTAAAAAACAAAGTATCTACCCACTGAAGGGGGAGAAACATTTACTAATTGTTATACTGATTATTCACATATCCAAGAATATTCAGACACCAACAGGGATGTCGCAGCTGCATAAATTAGTGAGGGAATAAAATGAGGGAAGCGACAGGGCTGAGATGACAAAGAGGCATCCAAAGGAGAATGTTAATAATGATTCCTCTAAAACACTTTCCATTAATTTTCAGCCATCTCACCAGGGAGTAATATCTACATGCCCGAGGCAGGTTTAAATTGCATAGTCTGCCTGAAAAAGGAGACGAAGACTCTCTAGTGTCCAGCTGCTCTCATCAGATCATGAAGAGTCAAGGCACACCCAGGAGACAGCCCAACAATAGTGGCACCAACACTAATAGCACAGTACCAAAACCAGGAGAGCGACACGCAGAATGCTCATAGTTTTGCATGATGCTTTTGTAACACGTTTGTAGCAGGCTTTATGCACCCGGTGTTCAGAACACCAAATTGTAGAGGTTCCTTAACCGTCAGGTGCATAGCTGAAAGTCAAAGGTAGGACATGAATAATGCGATCATTTCATATTTTGACTCCCTGCCAGGGAATGTCACTCTGACACCGGGTCACATACCTAGTCAGCATGTAAAATCAGGGTCGGGGCCGCGAGCCACGCCGTGACGAGCAAGAAGGAAGCCAGCTAATGTTGCACATACCAGCATCAAGGACCCTTTTTTTGTCCCCAACCAAAGATGTTCCATCAACAAACTAGCATAGCCCTAACCCTAAACTCTATTTAAGGCAATTGTTCGCTGGCTTTGCCCACTGACACCAGAAACATCTCCTGGGTATGGGCACACCTGGCAGAATGTCAATAGGCTCAGGTTTTAAAAGGGTGGGGCTATTTTTATGCAGGAGGTGATAGCCAGTCATGAAGTCACAACAATACTATGTGTATTGAGAACTAGTCTGCCTTTGTTGAATATCCATACAAAGTATGGAATACTGCAGTCTAAAACTAAGCCCATTAGTTTGGATAAACAGTCTTGATTTGAATTAGATTATTATTATTCTATATGTTAAACATTATGTGCACATCCCTGTTCTGTCAGTTATCACAGAATCCTTGACAAAATAGTAATGAACAATTTATATTCTCTGAAAGATGCAATCATAGTTTTCTGACACAATAAATGGGAATGCAATAGAACATCACAATTTTTAATGATATATAGCAAGTATGCTTATATGGCGACTATTGCAACATCTTGTGGGGTTTTTAAAAATAATAGCTGGTAAACAGGCTTTGCTATCCTCGTTTTCATAGGGATTGTATAGGCCCCTCTCTTTGTCAAGGTGCCATAGGGATAGAAGGTCATTGGTCGCTTATCTAGCACTAGCAACAGTCCAAAATAAAATGTATGTGCCTTGAATCATGAATTTCTCTTTATGGTGGTAGCAAGTTTTTTAAGACAGTTATACTTGTAAATGATGACTATGTGTGTGAAATATTCCTCTTAATGTACCTCAAAATTTTGAACAATAGATAATAATAATACCCTATTAGTGTGGTATAGTGTCCCAAAAATGTTCACCAGTTATCGTTCATATACTGCATAACAGATACCATTTTACATAGGAATTCTTATATTCATATCCTCTCTCACTACGGCCATAAATCTTCTCTTTGGTATTCCTCTAGACCGCCTGCCTGGCAGCTCCAATTGCAACATCCGTTGACTAATATATTCACTATGCCTCATCTGTGCATGACTGAACCATCTCAGTCTGGCTTTTCTGACCTTCTCTCCAAATCATCTAACATGTGCTGTTCCTCTGATAGACTCATTCCTGATCCTATCCATCCTGGTCAGTCCCAAAGGAAACCATAGCATCTTCATCTCTGCGACCTCTAGCTCTGCCTCCTGTCTTTTCATTATTGGAACTGTTTCTACTCCATACAGCATCATTGGTCTCACCACTGTCACTGTTGTGCACCTTTCCTTTCATTCTGGCTGATAGTCTTCTTTCGCATAGGACACCTGACACTATTTTCTCCACCCATTCCAACCCGCTTGAACCCGTCTCTTCACCTCTTTTTCACACTCTTCGCTACTCAGGACTGTTGACCCCAAGCACCTGAAATCCTCCAACTTCTTGATCTCCACTCCCTGTAACCACACCATTCCACCCTTTCTCTCATTCACACACATATACTCTGTCTTGCTGCGACTAACCTTCATTCTTCTCCTTTCAAAAGCATACCTCCACCTCTCGAGATTTTCCTCTACCTGTTTTCTGCTCTCACTACAGATCACAATGTCATCTGCAAACATCATGGTCTATGGAGATTCATGTCTAACCTCATCCGTCAGCCTATCCATCACCACTGCAAACAAGGGATTCTGAGCAGATTCCTCATGGAGTCCCACCTCGAACTTCTGTTACCCCAACAGCACACCTCACCACTGTCTCACAGCTAGCATACATGTCCTGCACCAATCTAACATACTTCTCTGCCACTCAAGACTTCCTCATACAATACCAGAGTTCCTCTCTTGGCACCCTGTCATATGCTTTTTCTAGGTCTACATTCTCAAAGCAAATACTGCATCTGTAGTACTCTTTCTAGGCATGAAGCCATACTGCTGTTCACAAATGCTGAGTTCTGCGCTCAGTCTAGTTTCCACTACTTTTTCCCATAACTGCATTGTATGGCTCATCAGCTTTACCTGGCACAGGGACGCGGGGGCGGACTCAGGCAGGGAACCACACCTCAGAGCACAATCTGGGTTGAAAGTGCTTTATTATGTTGAACGGCAGGTAGGGTGTCGCTGGTAAGCCCCTGGCCCCGAGACAGAGTTGCACAGGGCTGGGTCTCACCAGGACGGGTTGCAGGACAGGCCGCAGGACAGGTTGCAGGCAGGACAGGTTGCAGGCAGGACAGGTTGCAGGCAGGACAGGCCCCCAGGCAGGACAGGTGAAGGCAAGAAGGGTCACGGCAGGATCTCATGGATGGATGGATGGATGGATGGATGGATGGATGGATGGATGGATGGATGGATGGATGGATGGATGGATGGATGGATGGATGGATGGATGGATGGATGGATGGATGGATGGATGGATGGATGGATGGATGGATGGATGGATGGATGGATGGATGGATGGATGGATGGATGGATGGATGGATGGATGGATGGATGGATGGATGGATGGATGGATGGATCCGGTCGTGGCAGGGCTCCGCAGTGGTCTGTGGGAGCCACAATCCCCCGGCGCCAGGTAGAGCGTGCCGCTGCCCTTTATACGGATCTTGATTAGCGGCATCTGCTGCAGCTGGCGCCGATTACAGACTGGACCCAGGTGTGATACCCTGACATTACCCCGCTGTAGTTGCTGCACTTATTCTCAAAAATGGGCACCATCACACTTCTCCATTCCTCAGGCATTTTCTTAGTCATTACTTATATCATCAGGACCAGGCCTTTCCACTCTTAGTCCTCGTCAATGCTTTCCTCACTTTATTTTTACTAATCTACTACTTTGTGGTCTACAATAGTCACCTCTTCTACCCTTGCCTCGCTTTCATTTTCCAGATTCATCAGCTCTTCAAAGTACTCTTTCCATCTTCCCATCACTATTCTAGCATCTGTTAATACATTTCCCTCTCTATCCTTAATCCTCCATTACCTGCCGGACATCCTCTCCATCTCTATCTCTCTGTTTTGCCAACCTGTGTAAATCATTCTCACCCTCCTTACTACCCAACCAAGCATACCAGTCATTGCACGCCCTTTGTTTTGCCTTTGCTCCACTTTCTTTACCATACGCTCTATCTCCCTGTACTGCAGTCTGTTCTTTTCATTCCCCTCAGTGTCCCAGTTCTTTTTTGCAAATCGCTTTCTCTGTATATACCTGCACCTTCTCATTCAACCACCAAGTCTCCTTATCTAGTTTCTTCCCAGATGATACACCAAGTACTCTCCTACCTGTCTTTCTGATCACATGAGCTGTATTGTCCAATCGTCTGGAAGCACTCCATGACCACCCAGGGCCTTTCTCCTCTCCTCCCTGAAAACCATACAACACTCCTCCCTTTTCAGCTTCCACCACTTTGTCCTCTGCTCTGTCTTTGTCCACTTGATCTCCCTTGTCACCAGAGTCATCCTACAAACCACCACCCTATGCTGTCTGGCTACGTTCTTACGTACAACTACTTTGCAGTCATTGATCTCTTTCAGGTTTCCTCGTCTATATATGATTTAGTCTACCTGTGTGCTCCTACCTCTGCTCTTATAAGTTACCCTATGTTCCTGTCTTTTCTGGATAAAAGTGTTCACTACAGCCATTTCCATCCTTTTTGCAAAGTCTACCACCATCTGTCCCTCTGTGTTTCTATTCTGTATACCAAATCTGCCCATCACTCCTTCATCCCCTCCATTGCCTGCACCAACATGCCCTTTGAAATCTGAACCAATTACCACATTCTAATCTCTAGGGATATTCTGCATCACTTCGTCTAGCTCATTCCAGAACTTCCCCTTCTCCTCTAACTCACATCTCACCTGCAGGGCATAGCCACTAACAACATTGAACATCACACCTTTCCACTTTCAAACTTTCAAACTCCTCCTTCAAACCTCCTTCAAGATAACTTCTATTCTATTTCTCTTCTTGTCAGTATCATGATAGTACAACTTAAAGCCTGCTCCCAAGCTTCTAGCCTTACTACCTTTCCACCTGGTCTCCTGGACCACACAGTATATCCACCTTCCTTCTCTGCATCATGTTGACCAGCTCTACCCTTTTCTGTCATAGTCCCGATATTCAAAGTCCCTATTCTCAGTTCCAGATTCTTGCCTCTCCCCTTACCTCTCAGCTTCCAAACACGCTTCCCTCCTCTCTTTCTTTTACCTGCAGTCGCCCAGTTTCCATCGGTAACCTGTAGGTCACTGGTACAGATGGTGGTAGTTGTTCACGCAGGCCTTGACTGATCCAGAATGAGATTATTAGGTTTGTTTCACGTGTTTATTTTGGCAAACTTTTAAACCTGATGCCCTCCATGACGCCCTGAGGCTGCATTTTACACAGGAATTCAAACATTTGAAATGAAAGTTCTGCATAAACTGTCATTTTAAAAAGTAACTTACTCCACATGCCTGACTGTTTATCTCGGTCTTACATTAATGCGTTGAATGTTGTTGCTATTTAGATGCGGAAAAATAATCTTAAGTCATGGATTAATTGAAATCTGGTCTACAGTTAATGTCAATTCTTTGCAAAAGGCATACTTTTCAGATAAACTAGACCTCATAAGCAAACTAGTCATAACTGGAGATGACAGCACAGACATGCAAAAGTAAAAAAAGATCCAGATATGAAAAGATAATTGCATAAGTCATATGTGTTCATTTTAATGGGCCTTAGTGGACTTTGTGCTGTTCCTTTAAAGTACTCTCTTGCTCTCAAGCACCATTAAGCATCAATGTCTTGAGGTGCGTGCAACTTTTAGTGAAAGAGATAGGATACCACACTCTGTAATCCATTAAATTACCTATTAGCTGACTAGAGCACAGGCTACTGGACTCACCTTGGAATAGCCAGTAGATATTTGTGCTTGAATGACATCAGGGTAATTTTACACAATCCCTTGTTTTATTTGTACAACTGTGCAGATAAGACATAATACAGAGATTGTGGAAAGGTATTTATGGATGATGCCTTGACAGAGGACCGGTTTTAAATTCTTATGCCAATTTTGTCAGTACCCTGGCCTTAACCTATCCCTTCTTGTACTGTCCTCACTGCTTATCCTACATGCAGGGTCATGGCAGGAATAAAACTGAGCTCAGCTAACAGTGTAAGGGGCAGAGTGTGCCCTGGTCTGGTCTCCTGTCGGTCAGAGTTGCATTCAGAGATATAAAACCGTTAACAAACCTATTCACATCTACAGACATGTCAGAGTCTTCATTTTACATACTGCGTGCTTTGGTGTTGTGAGAAAAAAAAAGAGAACCTGGAGAAAACCCACAGGACAGGGGTTGAACACAAGAAAACAAGTTGGGAATCAAACCAGGAACCTACTTGCTTTAAGGCAGTGCTCCAGAATGAAAAATAATCCCCCCCCCCTCAAAAAAAAAATCACCTGCAACTCTCCAAATACATCAGTTTTAAGCTGAGCTGACGCTATGAGTGAAAGAGTGCACTTCTGCAAATGAGGAATGGGTGGTCAGAGAACCCATTACTTTTTGGATTAAATTTGAGGATGACAAGTAAACGATTAAGTGGCGAATAACATCTTATGCTATACAACGGTATGGACATTGCTAGATCAAACACACTATCCCAAGCCCAGATGTGAGCTTTTGGAAGTGGTGCGACAAGCAGCTCATGTTAGCAGACTGCGCGTGCAGTACACAGGCAGACATCAAAGGACACCACACAGAGTGTGTTCTAGACAAGAAAGGCATAGAGAGACTTCAAAACAAACAACTGAGATCAAAAATGCAGCCCAAGCTGTGGCTACCGTAAAAATAGTGCGCAGAAGGGAAATGTCTCCTGCACAGCAAAAGGAAAGTTTAGAAGAATAGGAAAATGGTGCCTTCTAGTGATCTTTGTCCTCCATGAAAACAGAACATCAGACTACAAGCCAAATGATCCATTTATTGATGTAACTCAGAAATTGATTTTTCCCAGGGAAGTGAGCTTCAAACCTTAAAATGTGGGAAATAGCATGAAAAGCATAAGCTGGACACAGGTTAACAGGCTAATATTTTCCTTGAACAAATCACCGTCCGAACACTTAGTACCAGCTCTTTTTTGTGTCTAGCCGAGGGTCCCTATAAAACGTTATGCTTGCCTAATGACAAAATGTGTACATATCAGAAAAACAAATAACAGTAGGTGGTAGTAGCATGAAAATGGATGGTAGGAGCAACAAACAAACGAAAAGCCAACCTCATGCACTGTGACACAAGAACCAGTTGTCAGGACCCAAATGCAAAACTCAACATGAAGCTCTCAAAGTTCATTCATCTCAGCCTGAGGTTGTGGCAGAAAAAGAAAAAACAGGTAGTTTCCAAATCAGTAATAAGGGCAGAGTCAAGAAATAATTAAATTAAAAAAAAAAAAAGGTACAACAGCGAGTGGAAACAGAGTATTTGTCTGGTATGATGACCAGGTGGAATTACCCCCACGAGAGACCTTAAACTACAGGGCAGGTTAAATTCCATGACAAAGTTTGCTGGGATTTTGGCCGGCCAAAATACCCTAGAGTACCGGTACTCTGAATCCGCTTTGTCATTCTGGTCTCCCCTGCTGTGCACGGCAATTGATATTGTACAACGACAAGCTGGACTTCTCGCACAGAAGTCTGAAATCAGGTACACGCAAATCAAAAATCTGAATCCTATTTGAAGTCAGATGTTTTCCTCAGCTCCATGTGATGGCACATTCAAGACCACAAGCCCCTTGATTTTATCTTGAAGACAATGTTGGCTGCAGCCCCAACAAAGCCAGAGGGAATGCGAGAGAAATAAAACTTTACAATCATTCACCATCCCTGTAAGGTTATCTCTTTGAAGTCACAGAGGTGCATATTTCAAGACAAATTGAATGAGGGAAAATAATGTTTATGGAGTCCTAAGCAGGCAACACGGGTAAGGATTAGAGTCAACAAAGATTGTGAGATTTATTCTTTTAGCCTGGAATCTCTAAGCACATTGAAGTTAATGTTGGAAATCAAGCTGCTTGTTAAGAGCACTGGCAATCTAACTCCAAAAAGCCTCACTTTAACTTGTACCCTCGGACATGGTCAGGGTGTCATACATTTTGTCACAAATGTTGTGTCTGGTAGACATGTCGAAGTGTGTGGCGAAGATAGAGGTCGCCAAATCAGCACTTGGAAAATATCAAAGAGATATAAGAATTCACACATCCCTTCAAGCTTGTATTACGGCCTCAGCTATGGATTAAACTAAAGAAAATCGTAATAAAACAAGAGCATTTCATGGATAAAGCCAACATAGACAAAAGAAACCTAGCAATCATTCTCCTTTAGAACTGAAACACAACAGTCAACAATTTCAAATCACTAACAAAGCTGATGAGGAGCTGTGTGCTTCAATTAATTTAACTGCCAATAAGAAACCTGTCTTTGTGGTCACTCGCCACAAAGATACATACAAAATGGAGAACAATGCAAGAGTACAAAGAGAGACACTTTCGCCACCTGTACACAGTAGGGAGTCCGTCAGAGTTCAAGAGTAGGAATTTATCATCCAGAAGGCTGACACCAACCAGTTTTATACTCAGCAATTGAGATGAACAAGTATGTCATCAAGGTTGCAGTCATCTTCCCCCTCCAAGGGGAAGCACAACTCAGCCAGAAAAAGAGGATAAGAACCTTATATTAGAAAAATATACTCATCTGAGAAAGTCACCATTCTTGCCTCCTGCCCCAAAAAACACAACAACAAATGCAAAAAGAACATGCATCGATAATACGCACACAAACACATACTCTTGGTAAAGCATTCTAACTCAGGATAAAAGTTTAATCCCCCTGTTGTCTCAGTTCTGTGATATGTAAAAGGTTTGACTGGCTATTTGGTCACAAAAATGAAGATACGTCCACTGACATTGTTGAATGTGTAAATATTAATAATAATAAAAAAATAATAACAGATGACATTGGTGATATATGATTAAGTGAGAGTACTAAGTATATCTGGTGTAAGTTTGGTAAAATGAAAGAGATGATTTTGCTGAGAAGTATGCAATTCCATTTCTACAGAAGAATCAAATGTGTGTTTTTGAAATGCTGTTTGTAAAATAGAGCAGAATGTAACATTTAAATGATGTACTCCATCTGCGGCATCACATACTCTGTATTTCTACAGCTGCAGCAACTGTATTTACTTCAAATAGCCTCCAGTAATTGGAACTACAATGAAATGGCGTGAGATAACATTTCACCAGAGGTGGGCACATTTTTAGAAAATTCCATGTGTGTGCAATGACACATGAGCACTTTGACAATTGTGATCGGTTACGTTGACAATATTGGACTATCAATAGATAAAATGAAATAGACGTCAGATGCAAATACTTTGAACTTTACTTTCAAAACAAGACAGTAACATGCAAGTGGAAAACATACAAATCAGTGGAAAATTAGCATTTCCCTCTAGCCATTTGTGTAAGACCATATAATGAAAACTATATTTTCTCCCCATAAGAGCTTTCTAATATCCTGTCCCTTGCCTGCTTCTATAATGGGTTGGATGTCTCATTTGCAAGAGGGCCAGGAAAAGAGAGGGCTGCCCACACGTCTGTCCATCAGGCGAACTTACCAGAGAGTTTGCGCACCCACTTGATGGAGTGTGTATATGTGTGTTGATTAATATCAGGAGGGTAAGGCAGTGTTCAGGCTGCGGCTGGAGGGAAAGAGGAAGCGACAGGACAGTTCTTTTCACCGCTGCAGAGGGAGAAGTCTGCTGGTGAAGGGGGTAATGAGGCAGAAACAGTCTGAGAGGAGAGAGTAGAAGGCTGCAGACAAGAGAAGTGGAGAAGGCACAAGGACAGGCTGCCCCCCCCCCACCACCACCACCATTGCCAATACTGCTACCACCAACTCAGATACACACCCAAGTAAATCCTTCACTTTCCCTCCATCCCTTAGCCCCATCATTTGTCGCCCACAAGATTCAAGCACCATCAAGGTTCCCCGGGATGTTTTCTCTTTCAAAATTGACACTCATTCCCTACTTCCTTCTGTCTGTTCTGGTTAACGCCACACTGAAAGATACATCTGCGGAAACTCCCGACTGCACATCACATTAAAAACCTCTTTCAAAAATGTACAAAAGCAAGAGTCTTGTGCCATTCAGAATTTATGTCAGTACTGTTTCTACCTGATTCATTCAAAGCCCTGCCAAGTGTATATTGCTGGGATTGAAAAAAGGTTTGAAAAATGCTTCTTAGTCTTGCAGATTTCAACAGTTATACTCACCAAAGCAATGGCTTAGAGTAGTAAGGCATAAAGAAGACAAAGCAATTGGAAATTGGACCAATGTGCATTGCATAGTAGCCACAGGGATAAGTAGTAAACAACAAGCCATGGGTGGGTATTAAGAATGGAGGGCCCGTGTTTCTGACGGATTGTAAGAGTTGGGGTCTAATTTTGCTGTCTGAGAATATTTTCATCAGAATAATTTGTTGTTTCTTTTTAAACGGAACTACCTGAACTTTGTTACTGTTAGATGTTGAATAGGGCCATGTGTGGACTATCTGCGATGAGAGGATGTACCCATCCACTAAGACTTATGAGGGAGAGCACAGTGGTTGGAGGGCCGGAAATAACATGAGCAATTTCATAAATTGAAGGGAGAGGCTGTGACTGCCTAAATCGTCTGTGAAAGACAGAGGGAGGGAGGGTTGAGGCGGGGGAAATGTTGAGTGAGGGAGGCGACGGGGAGAAAGATGGAAGGAGGCGAGAAAGAGCATGACACAAAGTGTGAAAGAGAAAGAAGAGAAAGAAAAGGGAGCAAAAATGAATTTAGGATAGGTGGAAAATGAATATAACTGGATGAGTAAGGCAGGGGCAAAGGGAGAGAGAGGGAGGCTGGAGAGATGAAAAGATGAAGAGGGCAGATATTCCACCAACTAAGTGAACACCTCCATTACCCTTTCTCCCTCCCTCCATGCCCCCCTCTGCCTTTGTCTATCTTTGTGTCCCATCGGCCAGTGTGTTGCATCCTCTCATGACAAATTAGATCCAGCCCGGAGAGGCAGTTAAAAATCCTCTGTCAAAGTTATTTAAAATACATCTCATGTTGAGGCCTTCAATCTTTTCAGCTCCCTCCCAGTATCTTTATTTCTCTGCATTTGTCCTTGTCATGGCCCAAATTCAAGATAAACCCAAGCTCTGGCACTGGGACCTGAGCTGGGGAATCTCCCCATTGCATCAAAAAACACTATCAAATTTGACGGTGTGTGTGGGAAGACACATTTTAGAACCCTCAAATCACTAGCTATGGGAGAGACGGCAGAAATAAACATGACCTGGATATTCAAATTCTGTGATTCGGCGTCCCTTTTGAACATCCCGTTAAAAGAAAAGAACACATTAAAAACAAGATTGTTTTCTTCTATGCAATATTAGGGACTTTTACGATGAAGCATTACAGTGTGCAAAAATTCTCCTTTATATGTTTTTTATTCCCTGAAAATCAATAAAAACATGCAAGGTGAAAGCAGAGCTATTCCATCCAGTGGAGCTGTTGAGGGAAGCTGGGCTTTATAGACGCATGACTGTGCATTGACCAGCACTCTACGAATGACACCTCAGAGAGAGAGAGGAACGAATCACGCCATGTGTGTCAAGGTTGCGTCCCTCCTCGTGTGAGAGTCCAGTTTACTGTGGCACAGCGCAGCCCATTTTCTGACAGAGACTGCTGTTTGTGCTCTCCAGTCATGGCTTTGGTGATGAATGGCCTCCACTGCCAGGCAAAGAAAGGAAAAGGGGGCCTGGGAGCCCTCCAAGGATCAATACGTACACACAGGAGTACCTGCCTCGCATGTTAAAAACCCTTATCCAGCCTCAGCCCCCCCTGTCTGTTCACTCTGCTGTCTCCTGCATCACTGATGGCCAAGCCTAGAGGAACGAGTAGGCTGGAATGAGGGCTGAAGAGGAAGGACTAGTGTGTGTGTGTGTGTGTGTGTGTGGGTGAGTGTGGGTGTGTGCGTGCGCACTACATGGGGTGCGTCAGCAGGTTTCTGAAAGGGCTGGGGTTGGCATGTCAGCACACTCAAGGTCGGCATGGCATGCCCAAGCACAGACACAAATGCACACATCCTCACATCTCTCTGTCGTCTTTCTGAGAGGATGGACGTCCTAGTCAGGAGCCCACAAACAATCACTAATGAGCTTATAATGGGAAATTGAATGCATGGGAATGGGATTGGATCTCCTTTTAGCCAAGAAACGAGACTGTTGAACGCGAGCCAGTGCTCACAGGCTCAAGAGCTAAAAGCTTGAGATTAATGCAAACTGCATGGGTGGTAGCAGGGCAGGGCTCAGTGGAGGGGGACACAGTCAAACCCAATCAATATACCTCTACCAAGCTTGCCTTGTTGCATTTGTGATATACAAGAGCAGGCTTCTTTCCAGAACATAAATAAAGCAAGAAAATCTGAGAAATTATCAGGCTAAATTGACAGAGAACAAGTTTTCTAATAATCCAATATTTTTCATTCTGAGAGTGGTTTTTCCACGTCCACACTGAGTGAAAATGGTGAGATGCAGATGAAAGCATCTTTTCGGGTCATTTGGCCCATTTTTCTCCTCACCCTTTTCCATACATGTACTTTTTTTTGTTTTTTTCCGGTCTGTAATTTTCTGTACATATTCGGGATTTTTGATTTCTCTATTTGATTGTTTGGGCCGGGTGCCCACGCACCTGCCCGGCGGTGCTGGCTAATCGGACATGGCGTCCCCTGAGCCACCCCCTCCATCCCTCTGGCATGGAGTACGGATAATGCCGCCTGACAGCACGGTGTCTGTGTAGGGAATACTGCTTGCAGTAGGACCCAAAAATCTGACGTATGCGTCCAGATTGAACCAAACTGTGGTTACCTTCCTGAAGTCGGAAGAGCTTGTCCACCAGTTGATTGCTAGCGGGATGGAGACCTTAATTCAGGTCCCTCCTGTCCGCACCTTCAATGGGAATCACCATCTCAGGTCTGCCTCTTTTCAATCCAAATGCTCTGATGGAAAATGAAATAAAAAGGTGTTTGGGAAGTTTGCCAGTGGCTTTAAAACACTGAGCCTTGGGTGCAAGGATCCATGGCTAAGGCATGGTCAGTCCCTGAGGACACATGTTTTTGGAGGCTCCATCTCAAAACCGTCACAACCTGCTGCGCCTGCCGTTGTACTGTGGATACAGGGGAGAAGGGAAGTTGGGTGAGGGTGAAGACATTGAATGTGAATCAGAGTCTGACACTGTTTCAGTTACATAGAGCAATAAAGTACAAAATGATCATAATTAATTAATTAATTAATGTCTTCTTTAGGATTCTTTAGGATTAGGATCCTCTATAGGATTCCTCCTATAAGAAAGTTGATATCTCAGACTACTTTGGTGACACTGACATATTCATCAAATCAGTCAGCACCATCAACAAACTGCAAAATCTGCACCCTTTGGATGAAAGGAAACAGTACCGTCTGTAGAAACATGTTACACTTCTGAGGAAGGTGAAAGGCAAAACTGCAAGGAAACGGATGTAAAAGACCATGCGTAACTCTTGCTCTTTCAGTCACCCTGTTGCATGTCATGTCCACTCTCTCGCCCAGGTGCCTCTCTTCCCCCATTCATGCCATTTCTTAGGCTAGGCTCTTTGAACATCAGTGGCGGAAGAGACAGAAACACGAGAGCCCTGATCTCCGATATGTTTCCAGAAAAAGTTGGATATGTTCTTTTTACAGGAAATGCACACGGTTCAGAAGGACGAGGTGGACCAAGGTTTATGATGGGATGGACCCTATTACCTCAGTCACGGAAGCACCAAGAGTGCATGTGTAGTTATCCTCCTCAAAGCCTCAGCCTTCTGCTGAGGCAGCAAAGGGCCACTTGCTGATTGTGAGGGTAGAGATAGCAGATTCTGTCTTGCCTAGTTAAAGGACACGCTCCGACCAGCGTCGCGGACAAGTGAACGTGTTCCACACACTGAAGGAAGAACTTTCAATTTACCAGTAGGACAATATCATAGTGGGCGGAGACTTCAATTGCACTCTTGATGAGACTGTTGACAGAATAGGTGGGGAGCCCTATGCAGTATCTTCTCAGGCCCTCTGAGCTGCCATATCCTTTTATGTTCTGCTGGATACCTTGGTCCGGGCTTGCAGTGGTCGGGTGTCAGCGGACAGAAGTGGCAGGTTCTACATTTCTAAGGCCCTCCTACCACATATAGGGGCTGCGTGGCGCAGGAGGTAGAGCACTGATCTTTGTAACCTAACATTGATGGTTTAATTCCCAGTTCTCCTCCTAGAGAGTTGAAGTGTTGTTGAGCAAGACAATGATCACTAATTGCTTCCCTAGCACTGGTGGATGCATACCTACTGCTCATGATTCATCCATGATGAGTTAATTGCAGAGAATGTATTTCCCCATGGGAATTGATAAAGGATTGATAAAGGATTAATTACTATTAGTCAAATGCCACGTAACTCCAATTGGCTTTTTGGATCATCATTTAGTTGCGTTTGGGTTAGTCATGACTACTGGCCAATGGCTCAAATTGTAGTAGCATTTCAACAATAACCTTCTAAAAGACAGGGGCGTCTGGCAAACGTTCACTGTTTTCTAACAAGAATGGATAAATCAAAAAAAAACTTTCTGTCTTTGAGTGTATGGTGGTGGCCCATATTAAGGTCGTCTGTCAGTAGTGCACATCTCACTCCTTGGCCAAGACAAAAGAGGTCATCAGAATTCTTGACTCTGAAATTTTGAATATTGAGGAAGGGTTGGATGGAGATATGGAGAGGAGACTTCAACTCGCCACTCTCATCTAGGAAAGGGTAAAGGCAGCTCTGATCAGGTACGGGTTCCTCCATTGTAAGGATATGGATGCCCCAATGTCCTCCTTTTCAATCAAGAAAGATCTATTGCGTAGCGAAAGCTGATGTTCTGTTTGAGGCTGCCTGGAGGCAGAGTTACCACCTACCCAGCAGAAATTAAGGCCCATGCACAAAGATTCTATACAGACCTATTAGGGAGAGTACACTGTGACTGTGGAAGCGCAAGGAACTCCTCTGAGAACTAGGGAACTACTCTGGACCAGGAGCTGACCATTGAAGAGCTCACCATGGACGTAAACCAGATCCCCCTGAGACGGACTCCAGGACTTGCTGGGCTCCCTGTGGACTTTTTTAAACACTTTTGGATCAGTATTGGCTATGACCTTAACCCTCATATTATGTTAAGGGTCAATTTGACCCATTGGGTCAATGGGGGAAATGGGTCAAATTGACCCTTAACATAATAAGAGGGTTAATGCACTGATGGTGAGTGCAGTCAGACTGGCTCCCTGACAAGCACGTGCTGGAAGGTGGTCCTTGCTATGCTTCTGAAGACAGGAGACCTGGCCTTGCTGGAGAACTTGAGGCCGGTGTCCCTCCTGTTTGCCCATTACAAAATCCTGTCCGAGGCGCTTTCCAATAGGCTGAAGAGTTGCCTCGATAACATTGTACATGCAGATCAAACCTGTTGTGTCGTAGACAGGACTACGATGGACAACGTGTGGGATGTGCTTGACTTATGCGACAGTTACGATTTGAAGGCTGGTGTAATTGTATTAAATCAAGACAAGGCCTTTGATAGGGCGGACCGCTCATACTTGTTTTCGACACTTATGGCTTTCGGTTTTGGCTATAACTTTGTATCCTGGCTGCGCCTACTTTACAATAATGCACAGTGCCAGGTCAAAATGGGCGCAGGACTGAGCCAGCCGATCGCCTTCAGACGTGGAATAAGACAAGGCTGCCCCATCTCCGGACAGCTGTATGCTTTCGGCATTGAGCCTTTGCTCTAACTACTCAGGAACCGGCCCCATGGCTTCTCCTTGCCATGGCCAAAGGGACAGAAGCACTCCTTTAGCCTGTGTGCTAATGCTGACGATGTGCATGAGTTTGTTTCTAACCAGGATGATGTCCAGCACCTTGTGTATGCTCTCTCAGCAAAGGTGAACTGGGAAAAGAGCAAACTGCTCTACTGCTGGCCCAATAGAATGGCCACACTTTGCCCGCCTCACCCGATGGCCTTAGCTGGGAAAGGGGATGCCTGAAGGTGCTAGGGATGCACCTAGGAACTGACGCCTTTAGGGGAAATAACTGGGAAGGATTGAAAGAAAAGGTTAGTGCAAGGCTGGCAAAGTGGAGGGGGCTATTACCACAGCTGTCCTATAGGGGAAGGGTGCTAATTGTCAATAATCTGATTGCCTTGATAGGCACAAACTCTTTGCACTAGTGCCACCAAGGGGCTTGTTAAAGGAGATCCAGAGGCTCGTCCTGGACTTTTACTGGTTTGGAAAACGCTGGACCTCAGCAGCAGTCCCCTGTCTTCCGGTTGCTGAGGGAGGCCAAGGCTTCTGCTTCAAGACTGCACACAGTGAAGAGGATCCTTTATGAGTGTGGACCCAGCTGGCTGGTCACTGTGAAGCTACTCTTATGAAAGGTTGGGTGGTTGGGGTTGGATAGATGCAGTCCGGGGTTTCTCAATCTGACTGGATTCATTATGGTTCAGTCCTCCAAGCGTGGCAGGTTCTAGCGTTTCAGCTGGTGGTGAAAGAACCCCCGGGCTGGTGGCTGATGGAAGAGCCTCTGCTCTTTAACAGTTTTCTGAGGTCCCAGTCCCTGCGTTCCACAGGCCTGGGTCTCAGTTTCAGCAGGACGGGCCTCATGAAGCTGTCTCACCTCTTGCAGCTCATCACTGAGGGAGTCTGGACATGCCACCTCTACCAGACTGATCACTAGGGTCACCAAGGGAATCAGTAATGCTCTCCCTCCCCGCCTGAAGTGTTTGGTGTCAGATCACTCCCGCCATGACCTGTGGAACGAGAACATCAACTCCAGGTTCCCCTCGCTGGCCATCCTGCCACAGGTTGGGGAATGGGACAAGGACAGCCTAATACCGGCGTTCGAAACCCCAATCTTGGGGTTCCGGATGCCGGTAGGAGGAGTATTCAAAGTAGCAACATTTCTTTGGACCGGACACCTCTCTGGGGAGGCAGTCCCTGTAGAAGCCACCACTGGAAAAGCGGGCAGGTGACCTCCAGTGGAGGATTGTGCATGGTGCTATAGTCACAAACATGTACAGTGCACAATTGGAGCCTGGGATGACCAGAGAGTTTTGTTCATGCCCTGAAAAATGGCCTCATTTATTTATTGAATGTCGCAAGCTTGTGCCACTGTTTTTTTTCTTGAAGAGTTTATTCCTTGGTTTGAGGGTCACCTTTACCTTCCAATTATTTATTTTCGGTCCAAGATATTCAAAGACCAACAAGAGGGTGTCAGTTATGCTAAACTTTTTTTCAGGCTCTGCCAAATTAGCCATTTGGTTGACCAGGAACAAGAAGCCCCACTATCAAGGGAACAAAAGTCCAGTGACAGTCTTTAAAGCACTGATTAAGCCTCGCCTAAAATGGGATTTTGATTTCTTCTCTTTAACTGGCAACCTGGGGGACTTTAGTTATACTTGGGTGATAGGAGGCGTCTTGTGTTCCATAAACAACCATGGCAAGTTGATGTTCTCATTGTGTTGACCCCCTGCCACTGAGCTGTACTGAGCATCGAACATTGTTCTCATTGAATGTATACCTGTTAGAGCCCAGCGTTTGCATAAAGGGAATTTTTAAACTCAAACTCTTCTTCTTCTTCTTTTTCTACTTCTTTTATAAATGAATAAATTAATCAAACTCGGGTTTAGCAGTGGTGTGGTAATTGCGGAATGGGGACCGCAAGGTGCTTCTGCAAGATGGGTGAAAAGAATTACAGTCCAATTGCTTTGTCTTATTCTGGCCCTAATGCAGCGAGGCCTTTTCCTACAAGCCTACTTGCCTATCCATGTGATTTGTTTCCATTTGGAGAGCCTTATTTTCCTCTTGATGTCACACATTAAGGGCCTTGCTATTCACCAGAGCAGGAAAAGGGAGAGGGGGAGCAATGGAATGGATTATCATACAGCTGTTGAGAGCAAACAGTTCCATGTTTTGAATTTTTTCGCCCTGTCCAGTTGAATCCTAAAAAGGGATGGATAAGTCTTAGCAAGTATAATGGCATTAGAAAAAAACATTGCTTTTGGAACAGTTGTGGTCAAGCAGGCTGTAATTTGACAAGCAATGTAATCTAACTATTGCTTTATGTGATGTGGTACAGTTTCCACAATAGTATGGCAATCATGACCCCCCCCCCCCTTAGATATAGACAGGCTTACTGCTGCACCACAGTCCAAGTCCAATATATTACTGACTGCCAGGAAACAGATTCTCATGCGTCTGTTTGAATGATGTTGATGCAGGATTGAACTTAACCAGCAGTAGTGCTTGTCTGCTCAGAGAATAGCTAGCCAATTACCTCTCTTAATTATATATTGACGAGATGGAATTGATGTTTTTGGAGCGCTGATTGGATAATCAGGAATGTCGGCCACAGTTCTTCTCCTTGGCTGGGCTCACTCATCTGGTATCTGGTATCCTAGTTTCAGTAATCTGATTAATTGGACAGCATATTCCAAGTGAACAATAATTTATGATCTGAATGAAAAATGTTTCCTTTTTATGGACACATTTTTCCCCACCACACAAGGCCTTTCTGATAAACTGGTGTTCATAAGAAAACAAATAATGCTCTAATCTAATCTAATCTAATCTAATCTAATCTAATCTAATCTAATCTAATCTAATCTAATCTAATCTAATCTAATCTAATCTAATCTAATCTCTCCATTTAGGGCCACCTTCATCTGCAGAGATGCTTCTCATAAGGTCCAACATCCAAAATGGCCCACTGCCAGAAAAAAAACCTGGATTTTTATACTCTTGTCTTACAGCACCACTTCTGTTTTCCTTGACTCTATTGCAGTACACAGTGGCAAAGGACTACGCATGCATGGGGAACAAAAGGGTGCAAAAGTGGAGTAACACTGATTGTGCCAACGCTGATTAAACCCTTCCTGACCCTGGTATTGGGACATTATAATTTTCCCTTTGAACCATCATACAGCAATTATATTGTGTTTGGCTGTATTTGCATTTCACAAGACTTCCCCAACAATCAAAGGCAGATTTGGAAAAAAGGATGAAGCCAAATAAAAGCAAGGAGGTCTGAAAAAGGAACAACCTTGGGTCAACTGGAGAATGGGATGCTGCAGTGGCTCGTTGCAAGATCATTATGTAATGGGAGTACCATGGGGCTAAACCTGTTGTGTCTCAGTAGACAGAATTGTAGTCTAAGATCACTTTCTCAGACACCATTAATACTGCCCACGTTCTCTACATGGGACCGGAATGCATACCATTACTAGCCAAAAGAGCCCGAAAATGTAATTGTTCAGACCAGACTAACACAAAACCACATCCTTGACCTTGAAAGTCTTGAGAGTCCAACTTTTTGCCAGAGACCAGAAATGGATTTATCACCCTGATGCCTACCTCAACTTGGTAAAAAAAAAAAAAAAAAAGAGACAGGATAAGGCACAAAGTCAGGCACTAAAAATAATCGCACTCAGGAATACTCAGCAGTATTAACCATATGGCCCACTCGCAGAAAGTACACTACACTGAAATACACACAATGGAGAAGAATTGAGCCATCTATGCAAGTATGTACTTCAGGAATAGTGCACAAGGGCACACACTCCAGTTTCCATATTCTGGCTGACATGAGCACTTTGCTGGGGAAATGATTCTCTCCCAAAGATACCGTCTACACAAGCAGTCATATGTCGCTGACATAAAAGGAGTACCTTTGAAAACTTACACACAGTTGGCATTTGAAGAAGCCAAAGGAGATTTTCCCAACCAGCTACTGTCGTGTGTCCACGGCTACCAAATCTGACAACAACAGCAGACTAAAGTTGTTGTGTTAAGAAGAGAATTAAGCTGGCAAAGACCCCGGAGGCCTCCTACTCTCCAGGCAGAATAAGATTGGAATCGCATTCACATCTAGATACTACAGAAAAAATGTTGTTGGTGGTTTGAGTCAACTAGTCGGATGAATACTCACAGCCAATGCAACAAAAGAACCAGGATAAAACTGTATGACACTGGAAGATTCTGAATTTTTTTGTTTTGATATGGATTCTATCAGGGGTGGGCTGTGCATTTTAAACTTAGTCCTTCAGTAGTGCTCCGAATCAATCCACCCCCCAATAATTAGTTTATGGCTATAAAGAAAACATCTTATTATGCAGAAATGCGGTATAAAGAGAGGTGCATCGTAGATAGATAACTCGTGTAGTGTTAAAATTCGCCCGCGGGAACGCATCAAGTGAACGCATCAAAAGCCTGCTCAACTCTGTACTCTTCCACTGACACCCCCCGCGCGTAAACAATCACGTACCCCGCGGCTTTGTCCGGGACGCGGCCCGGCACCCCAAGTGCCCAAATTCCAAGAGTTTGTAAAACAAGTCCTTATTAGGAAGTAAACCCGACTGTTGAGGCGATGGTATAAAATGACCACGCCTCCTCGGCTTGGGGCCAGAACCTCCTCACCTGCACATCCGCTAGACGCGTCCCAGCGGGTGTGCAGAGAGGTTGAACGATCCTCTTGGGGTGACATTCATTCTGGCCTGGCATATCTCTGGCCAGGGATATCTCGTATGTGTATTTCCTGTCTTTGAATAAACCATTCTTGCTTGATCAGTTCCTGGCCATTGTGACGTTTTTCCCTGAATGAAATCTGAACACACCGGGAGAACAAAGTCTGTTGGGATAAAAAGCGTCTGCCAAAGAAATATATTCTTATCTTAAGATAAGGATATCAGAAACAAGACATTTGTATTTCATAATTGCAGACCATACATTATTTAGGCCTCCTATTAATTGTTTCTTTAGTTTGAAAAAAATAATGCATTCAGTGACAATATAGCCCAGTGCTAATGCAGTCATCTTGTATCCACAGAATACAATCAGGCATATTGAATTTTTTTTCTTCATATATCAAACAGAAATAAATCTAAAAAAACTAAACAACGAATACCAGGAAAATTACTACTAATTAGGTAATAGATTAATCAATAAATACCTGCTTCCACCTGTTTTCAGTAAAGCACTGGCACTTTTGGCTTTGTGATTCAAACAATGAGGCCTTTTATATCTGCACAATGTATTAGATAATGCCATACTTAACTATAGTGCCTTATCAAGTGAAAACTCATCCAGGCAATGAGGAACACAGAGCAAGTACAGACAGTGATACATAGTGAGGTTGGAAATGCCATAGTGATACTTAAGATGCACCAAACTCTTCAAATGCTCTTTGGCTGTAAATTTTTTGCATGGTGAGTTCATGTATTATCTACACCGGTGATCGTGCACACAAGCTGGGGGAGTGCATGAGTCAGTCTCAGCTGTCACTGAGCGGGATGTGGGGTGCTCCCAGGACCATCCCTATGCCATCCTCCATATTAAAATTCAAAAGGAGAGATAAACATAGCACAAAATTAGCCCCGAGCTTTCAAAAGAATCAATATTCAAAAAGGTTTTTAACGTTTCTTCTTATGAGCATCATCATTAGTTCAGTCTTTATATTTTTCACTTCACTGGCTCACAAATGAGCTTATTTTGAAAAAGCAATTACTTTTGAAGTAAAATTAATCATATAAAACTGAAGAAGAAAAAGAAAAGGAAAAAGAAAATATATATAATAGCTGCCGCCAAGTTATTATAGCATACTGTAATACATAAAAGCAGCAGAGAACAAAGTGCAGCCTGGTGCCAGATTTCACATTAGGGCAATTTAAAAATATTCCAGACTGCCTAATTTAGCGTTTGGACTTCTGTGTATCTTCATTCAGCAAGCTTAATTATACAATTAAATCCAAACTTCTCTCAATTATATGGAAAAATGTTGCTGGCCTGCTCAGGCTGCCCTTTCACCTTTGCTGCGTTGAGGCACCTGATAGGCATAATATCATCAGTGGAAGAAGAAACTGATGCCTATCGCACAGGTCAGCGATTTACAGCACCTAATTGCTGGCAGAATTAGTGACCGCATCCTTTACATGGAAAGCCAAAATGTTATGCCATTCACTCGCATACTTGTAAACCTGTTGGAGCCTTTTCCTGGTTGACAGAATAAACCTCTGAAACAAAAGATTTAATTGTGTCTCAAACGTTTCTGTAATTATAATTTGTTTGCCACCTCTGCTCTGCTGATTCCTCCTGCAAGAGAAGGAGAGTCTAATGTTGAAATATGTTCTGAGCTTAGCAGTTGTGGTCTTAGCTTTGAAATACGTGGAAAGTGTTAGTTAGCAGGCTGACCTACTATTTCAGTTCTCCTAAACAGGCAGAAACATGTCATCTCATTAAAATAGTCAGGCTTTTTTTCCTTTCCTTTGAATAAAGTATCCATAACAGATGACATTAAAAGGGCCACTGACCTCCAGAATACCAGACCACTGGTAGCCCCAATCATGTTCCTTTCAATTCATCTTAAAGCGATGAGCAAAAGCAGCAGGACATGTTCAAAGTAAGGTGGGCTCAGCTTTCTTGTCTGGTAGCCATTATTGGTACGGGTCTTGGAGTGAGAGAGGAAAAACCACCAGGGACGGGTGTAAAACCTCTTTCAAAGACCCTCAGAATCCCAGTTTCTTCTCTTGCGCGCTCTTTCAATGCCTCCTTGTCATCATTTCATTCGCTCTCGCTCTTCTGATTTCAGAGAGGAAGAGAAGAAGCAGGGGGGAATGGTTTATTTGACCTTAATCTGCCCAGTAGTGGGTTTCAGAGAGATGACGGGCAACCTCAGAGGTAAAGGGCAATTGTTTCTTTTTTTCTCTTTTAAGAGCAAATTTTGATTCCCCCGAGGATGTTGTTTGAAAGCTGCAAACTAGTTGGGGTACCTTCCGTGCTGCTTTAGATACGCCGAGGATAAAGCAAGCACCATCACTTTCCTTTTTCTCAGTTTTCCCTGGCCCATAAGTTTCCATTCATACCTTTTGTAATAGAGGTGTATGGAGTCAAAGATGAGTTTCCTCAGACACTCTGTGTCTGGTTTGCTATGAAAATCGGTCTGTGTGCATTATTTTACATTTCATTTTTTTAAGTTTCATTAGCAGTGATGCGCAAAACTGCTGGATATAGCCAATTTAAACAGATCCAAATTTAAAACCCAGAACTCCAAAACAGCCCTTAATGGCCATATTGATTTTATAAGCATCTAACTGAGATAATCTTTTCTATAATTTTTTTTGCTGTACCTAACCTTCATGGGTCATACTTAACGTTCATCATTTGGTCTTCAGCTGTGTTTTCGGCTGTGTTTTCTCAAAAAGCTTCGACCTTAGAATATAAGTGGTACAACTGATTAGAGAAACGATCATTTCGTCTTTAAATAGTTAGCACACAGCAGCAGCACTTACCTTATTAGGTCCAAAGTGAGTGAAACGAGGCAACTTTGAGACATTTCACCTGTGTGACATGCTGTCCCACTGGCAAGGTGGTCTTTCAAGCTCCTCTTAATTGCCCATATCAGCAAAATGTGTGGCATGTCCATCTCTTGCTATAAATAAAGCAATTGTTTGGAATGGAATATTTACGACAGGATGTCATCATACAAAACGACAGCGGGGATTTTCTACTGCAGTCACAAGAAGCTATGACAGATTTGCCAAGTCCTTATATAGAATTGTCAAGTGATGAATATTTAACGACGTATGAAGGCAGAGAAATTAACTACTAGACTAGACGAGTCTTGGTGAGCCAATGTGAGACATGAATTAATAATTTGGAGTGAAGTTATTAAGTTATTTGTTAACAGTTAATATTCTGTATGTGTCCCTGAGAGCGAGACGTTTGAATAATTTTGAATTTTTAAACTTTAATGTTTGGCTCTGCTCTTGAAACAAGGGCGCTTAGCTGTAATTGATTCTTACGGCGTTGAGTGATTATGACGGCTGTGTCAAAGTGAGGCCTGATCCGCTCGGCCCTGGGTGATAGAAGACAGAGCAAGGGGGGAAAACAGAATATTTAGAGACTAGGAGGAAACAGAGAGACTGAGACAGAATGTAACACACTGGCAAAAACAGCCCCCAAGCCCGGATGATCAATTCTGAAATCTTACTCTACATACCAGTCTTGTTCTTCAGAGGCTTTGGGGGGAAAAACATCCTTGTCATTTTTTTTTTGCCTCCTCTATTTTTCATATCACTCATTCGCTTGCTGGGCTCAGTCTTAGATAGTCTCTTGTTGAGAGAGGTTAAGGATACCATCGGCAGCAGACGGACTAAATCTCAGTAGTTTATGATGTAATCCATCAGGACTCGGGGTTAATTACTCATCAAAACCACAGGGCTCTGAAAAGCCTGGGTTGTCTGGACTCAGATGGTGAGGCACAAAATATCGGGTGAAAAAATGTAATCATCCAGAACAACACCTATGTCCAAAAGGCATTTGGTAGAGTTGAGGAATTAATGGGAGTGAGTAAAAAACCCACAAAAAATCACCTGCAGTTTCCCAGGTGAAGGTGCAGATTCATTTTTTGGCTGCTGGGGTTTCCCATAGGTTATTGACACACTGTTTTATTGTGGCTGCGTGGAGTGCAATGGCAGTTGTCTCCTGGGTGAAATCTCTATAGTTAATATAGTATAGACACACACACACACAAGCGCGCACACTCACACTCAGACTCACACACACACACACACACACACACACGCACGCACACACATACATTCTGAACACACAGTCGTGTCTAGAGTGGCATAGTGGTCCCTGGTCACAGCTGCTCTCCCCTGCCTCGGGAAGAATTGTTTCCATTTGGCCTGTCACTTTGGCCAGGGCCACTGTGGCTTTTCTCATTTGTCGGGGAGCAGGGACATTTCTCTGGCTTTTGTGGCTAATCTGTAGTCTTGGGCTGAAGGTGACGACTCTCACACACACACACACATCCACATGCTCGCCCGTTTAGTCTCTCCTCATAGCTGACTGACGTAGGCTTTTGGTTGGTCTTTTTACCCTTTTGTTTAAAGGGGCTGAAACAAGAGTAATAAGGAAAAGCTACGAAAGAGAGAGAGAAGGAGAGAAAGAAACAGAAAAAGAGAAAGAAAGAACAGCCATGGATGTCAGAGTCAAATAGCCTTATTTTCTGTACCCTCTGTTCCCCCACCAACTAACTTCATGTGATCTCTCACTCCAACCATAAATCTTCTCCTTGGTCTTCCTCTGTGTCTCCCGCCTGGTGTGTCCAATCGCAGCATCCTTCTGCCAATATATTTACTAAACCCCTCTGTATTCCAAACCATCTCAGTCTGGCCACTCTGGCCTTATTTCCAAAACATTTAAAATGTGCTATCCCTCTCATGGACGCATTCCTGATCCTATACATCCATGTCACTTCAAAGAGAACTCCAATTTTACTTCCATCCCAAATATTCTTATTACAAATCACACCTGGCATTTGTCTCCAGTTGGTTCAACCTGCTCGCAATTGTTTCTCCACTCTCCATCCCTCTGGACTGTTCCTAATTGCCTAAAATCTTCCACCTTCTCTATTTTGACTCCCTGTAGCCTCACCATTGTAATTTGGTTTTGGGTGGGACTTTCCCCGACCTGATCCTTGTTCTCATTACAGATCCCAGTGTCACCTGCAAACATCATAGTCCAAAGAGATTCCTGTGTAGCATCACCTGTCAGCCAGTCCAACACCACTGCAAAATAGAAATGGCTCATAGCTGATCCCGATGCTGATGCAGTTCCACCTCCACCCGGAACTCCTCTGTTATACCTACATCACACCTTATACTTGTCTTACAGCTCTCATATGTGTCCTGCACCACTCTAACATACATCTCTGTCACTAAAAAATGTCTTCATTAAGTACAACGGTTCCTCTTTCAGCACCCTCCATCTTGACATTCTCTGACTTTCTCTGTCAACATCCTCAAAGCAAACACTGGATCTGTAGTACTCTCTCTTGATGAAACCATACTGGTGCTCACAAAGGCCAACCTCTGCCTTCACTCTAGCTACTAACTACAAACTACTACTTAGTAACTACTTAGTATGGCTTGTCAACTTTATTCCTCTGTAGCTACCACCGGAGTCATCCTAGACACCAAAGTCATCCTAGACACCACCGTCCTGTGCCGTCTGATTAAACTATCACCTACCATATCTCAAGGAAAGTACTTAGTCATCCAACGTCTGTCTGGCTATGTCTCTATCCTGGATACCAAACCTGCCTATCACTTCTTCATCACCTCTGTTGGCTGCACCGGCACATGATTTTAAGTCTGCACCAATTACCACTCTCTCTGCCGGGGATATTCTGCACCACGCCATCATTCCAAAACTTCTCCTTCTCTTCTATCTGACACCCTTCCGTTTGGACATAGCCACCAACAACATTAAACATCACACCTTCAATTTCTAGCTCCAGACTCATCAATCTATCTGACACTCTTTTTACCTCAATAGCATTCCGAACAAAGTCCTCCTTCATCTTTTTTTCACTTCTGCCATGACCCGCCCCCGCTGAAATTTGATTGGTTTACGCGCGCGCGTGTATGTGTGTGTGTGTGTGTACGTGTGTGTGTGTGTATATGTGTGTGTGTGTGTGTGTGTATATGTGTGTGTGTATATATGTGCGTGTGTGTGTACGTGTACGTGTGTGTGTGTATGTATATGTGTGTGTGTGTGTGTGTACGTACAAACTATGAAAAAACTGCATCTTATAATCCAAAAAATACGGTAATTATCCTGTAATAAAAGGGGAAAATCACCTCTACAGCTGGCACACTAAGGAGGTCTCACTTACCTATTTGCTTACCTGATGTTTACTCAGCTTGATGAATAAATGATACAGTGAGTCTCCAATAGGGATATCGAGATCCAAATGAAACTAAAATGACTTGCATTCATAGTTAAATTACCAGAGTCCCTCAGGTTCAACTTTGCCATGCTCTGTATTATTAAAGTTCATTGTTAAAATTAGTAGCAGCAGCCATCTGGTCAAGTAACATGTTAGAGCAAGTGATCCCAAAATAAAGGCTGCAGGATGCTTAGGAAAAAAAAGCTTGCATGCGGCAATCATCTGGTGGCTCTACTTAGTATAGTATAGTATAGTATAGTATAGTATAGTATAGTTACTATTACTAATAAGACATTAAAGACTCTCCAACTCATTCAGAATACTGTTGCGTATTTTCTAACAAGAACAAGTATGAGCATAAGCATCTTTCTCCCAAATTGGCCTCTCTGCACTGGCTCCTGTGCAATTCAGAAAACAATTTAAAATCCCTCTCTTTGCCTATACAGGCATAAATGGCCAGGCACCATTATATCTCAAAGAAATCTCAGAACCCTACCACCGTGTCAGATCTTAACACTCTCAGGACACAGGGCTACTAGTTGTCCGTAGAGCCTCTGAAAGCAGAATGGGAGCAAGAGCATTCCGTTGCCAAGCTACTCTTCTGTGGAACCATCATCCAATCTGGATCCCAGGGGCAGAGACCAACTCTTTGTTTAAGTATAGGCTTTATATCTTCCTTTTTGAGAAAGCTTATAGTTAGGTTCGGCTAGCCCCTAGTTATGCTGCCACAGGCTTAGTCTGCTGAGGGTTATCCCATGAAGTGTGTTATCCACACTTCCCCTTCTTCCTACTTATCCTATCCTGTCTGCAGTCATGTCCCATCATCATTGCATGATTGTAACCTCATATCTTCTGTTGAGTATTTGGGCTCTCGCAATTCGCAGGTTCCCAGGGGGCATGGCTTGATCTACTGCAGTTGCCCTGTCGGGCACCCGCTATTGCTGTTTCTTTTGTGAATAAAGTTATTATTGTATCATTTCAGCTATCACATGTAACTGACAGCACAACTGGTATTAGAAGTTATAAGATAATTTGTTCCTGTCCCTCTCCACCCTCATACTCCACTTTATTTCTGTCATACTCATGCTTTTATCTCTGTCCCTCTCTCTTGCTTTTTCTCTTTTTAGCCCAAATGTTCGCGATAGAAGGCCACCTAGATTAATCTTGGATCCAAGGTTTCTGCCTGATAAAATGTTTTTTTTTTTTTTTGCCACTGCATCTGCGTGTTCATAGGGGAATGCTGGGTTTTTGTAAATCATTTAAAATTGTGTGCCAGACTTGTTCTAAATAGGAGTATTATGAGACATCCCGATGATTTGGTGCTTCAAAAATAAAATCTAACTTGACTTGAGTTGAAGGACGATACACACTTCCCTGCAAGATGCATTTTAGAAATCAAGCGTATTCTCGTGATCAAAGGATGTATAGAATTGGATTGTCTCTCAAAAAGAAAACAAGAACAAGTTGAGACTCTCTTGATGCCTTTAATATCAGGAGAAAAATAGAAAGACGCTGCAGGCGTGCAAGATAGATAGTCAGTCAAATTATAACCTTGAGGTATAATGAAAAAGAACTACTTCTTTTGAAGGAAATAACTGGAAGAGGTGGTTCATGACCTGACAAGATAATTAGGATGTACCTAGTTGTTCTGTTTCCTTATACATTAAAAGATGAAACAAGCACATACATACATAAATACAGACATACATATGTGTACACCCACGCGCACACACAAACACACACACACACACACACACACACACACACACACACACACACACACACACACAAACACACACACACACGCACACACAACACTACACTACACAACACTGCACTATACTATAATGTAATCTGATATCCCCTTAACTTTACCTAAATCCAGTTTATCAATGCAATAATGCAACTATTTAAAATGCAAACTATCATGATTACTGTAATTCACTATTCAGTATTTACATTTCTGAGTCATGAAGGCTTTAAATGAAAATAGTAGAGGGAGTGTTCTGGAAAGATGATATAGTCATTCTGCTGACTGTTTATTCTATTTCTATAGTCATTCTGTTTACATAGAATAGGACTGATCATAGATACAGTGGGGAGAACAAGTATTTGATACGCTGCTGATTTTTCAGGTTTTCCCACTAACAAACATGTGGAGGTATGATTTTTAAATAATTAATTTGCTTTTTATTGCATGACATAGGTATTAGATCACCTACAAACTAGTAAGAATTGCAGTTCTCACAAACCTATTAGTTCTTCTTTAAGAAGCCCTCCTGTTCTCCACTCATTACCTGTATTACCTGCACCAGTTTGAACTCCTTACCTGTATAAAAGACACCTGTCCACACACTCAACCAAACAAACTTTAACCTCTCCTCAATGGCCAACACCAGAGAGCTGTGTAAGGATATCAGGGAAAAAAATCATAGGCCGGGATTGGCTACAGGACAATGGGTAAGCAGCTTGGTGAGGAGGCAGGAACTGTTTGAAAAATTATTAGCAAATGGAAGAAGTTCAAGATGAAGCAGAAGGTCGATCTTTCTCAGTCTGGGGCTCCATCCAAGATCTCAACTCTCGGGGCATCAATGATCGTGAGAAAAGTGAGGGATCAGCCAAGAACTACACGGCTGAACCTGGGCAATGACCTGAAGAGGGCTGGAACCACAGTCCCAAAGAAAAACATTAATAACACACTACATTGTCATGGATTAAAATCCTGCAGCACACGCAGGTGCCCCTGCTCAAGCCAGCACATGTCCAGGCCTGTCTGAAGTTTGCCAGTGACCATCTGGATGATCCAGGGGAGGAATGGAAGAATGTTAGAACTTTTTGGTCTAAACTCCACTTGCCGTGTTTGGAGGAAGAAGAAGGATCAGTACAACCTCAAGAACAACATCCCAACCGTGAAGCATGGAGTTGGAAATCATTCTTTGGGGATGCTTTTCTGCAAAGGGGACAGGACGGCTGGATCCAATTGAGGGGAAGATGAATGGGGCCCTGTATCACAAGATCTCGGCCAAAACCTCCTTGCCTCAATAAGAGCCTTGAAGAATGGTCATGACCAGGTCTTCCAGCATGGCAACGACCCGAAACACATAGCCAGGGCAACTAAAGAGTGGCTGCTTAAGAAGCATTTCAAGATCCTGGAGAGGCCAAGCCAGTCTCCAAACCTGAACCTAATAGAAAATCTTAGCTGAAAGTCCATATTGCCCAGCAACTACCCCGAAACTTGAAGGATCTGGAAAAGATTTGTATGGAGGAGTGGGACAAAATCCCTGCCTGTGCAAACCTGGTCAAGAACTATAGGAAACATCTGATGGCTGTAATTGCCAACAAGGGTTTCTGTACCAAATATTAAGTTCTGTTTTTCTGATGTATCAAATACTTATGTCATGTTATCAAATGCAAATTAATTATTTAAAAATCATACAATGCGATTTTCTAGATGTTCGTTTTAGATTCCGTCACTCACAGTTGATGAGTACCTATGATAAAAATGACAGACCTCTACATGCTTTATAAGTGGAAAGGCTGAAAACTCAGTAGTGTATCAAATACTTGCTCTCCCCACTGTATATACAGAGACTGGTTTGGTATTACAAGGTTATATAGTGAATGAAGGAATTCATATAAATGTGTTAGTAACAGAATAAATTCATAGGTACACCTACAGATATAATAGGTCTGAAATATTAGTATAACGTTATCAGCTGATCTGCTGGGTCAGCCTCTTTTAACATGAAAGAGAATCAGGATAGGCATATATATATATGTGTGTGTGTGTGTGTGTGTGTGTGTGTGTGTGTGTGTGTGTGTGTGTGTGTGTGTCTTTAGGGTTTGAAGACGAGCGCCTGGTAGCTGGGCCTGCACCCGTGGGGCTCAGCCGGGCATAGCCCAAAAGGTCAATGCAGGTCCCCCATTCCTTGGGGGACCTCACCATCCATGTGGAGGGGCCAAGGGGGTCAGGTACATTGTGAAGCAGGTTGTGGCAGGTTGTGGTAGGTGGTGGGAAGTGGGAGACCTTGGGGTTTGATCATTGCCTGCAGAAGCTGGCGGTAGGTACACAAAATGTTACCTCTAGTGGGGAAGGAACCTTAGCTGGTGTACGAAGCAGAAAGGTTCCAGCCAGACATAGTTGAACTCACCTCGACGCACAGTTTAGGCTCTGGAACTAGGCCTTGTGGGGGGGGGATTGGATTATTTTTCTACTCTGGAGTTGTCCCCTGGGAGAGGGGTCGGGCAGGTGTGGGCATACTGACTGTTTTGACTCTGCACCTGTATGCTGAGATTCAAACTGATGGACGAGAGGGTTAGGACCTCCCTCCGCCTTCGGGTAAGGGGACAGGTTCTGACTGTTGCATTTCCCAATGCATCCAACAGCAGTTTGGACCAACCACTCTTTTTGGAGTCCCTAGAGGGGATGCTAGAGAGCACTCCTGTCAGGAACTCCCTGGTATTGCTGGGGGACTTCAACATTCACATGGGCAGTGACGATGAGACTTGGAAACGCATGATTGCGGAAGGCTCCATCTGATCTGAACCCAAGTGGTCTTTTCTTCCTGGACTTCTATGCTCCATAACAAACATCACGGTCACGCAAAAAGCTGATAAAGGGGGATCACAGTGTGTACTCCAACTACAGGGGATCACACTCTTCAGCCTCCCTGGAAAAGTCTACTTGGGGTGCTTGTGAGGTGGGTCCGCTGGGTTGTTGAACCAGGAGGAGCAGTTTGGACAGTGGACAAGCTCTATACCCTCAACAGGGTCGGCGAGGGCGCATGGGAGTTTTCCCAACCAGTCTATTTGTGTTTCTTAGACTTGGAGAAGGCATTCGACCATGTACCGCAGGGAATTCTGTCGGGGGTCTGCTCCGGGAGTATTTGATACCGAACCCTGTAATCCCTTGTACGTAATCCCATACAGTCCCTGCATGATCAGTGTCAGAGCCTGGTCCATATTACCAGTTGTAAATCAGATTTGTAAATCGGTGTGAGCTGGACTATGTCAGGGCTGCTCTTTGTCAACGTCCCTAGCTGCTCATAACTTGTATGGACAGAATTCCTTAGCGCAGCCATGGTGTCGAGGGGATCTTGTTTGATAGCCTCATGATCGGGTCTCTCCTTTTTGCAGATGATGGGGTTCTGTTAGCCTCATCAGACTGTGATCTCAAGCTGTCGTTGGAGCAGTTTGCAGCCAACTATGAAGTGGCCGGGATGAGATCTGAGATTTTTTTTTCAGACAGAAAAGGGTAGAGATTCCGCCGCAAGTGAAGGTGTTCAAGTATCTCAGGGGCTTGTTAACGAGTGGGGAAGGGATGAAATGGGAAATAAACAGGCGGATTGATGCAGAATCAGCAGTGATGCAGACTGTCTGCCGGCCTGCCACAGGGAAGACAGAGCTGAGCCAAAAGGTGAATCCTTCAATTTACTGGTCAATCTACGTTCCTACCCTCACCTATGGTCGCGAGCTGTGAGTGACCATAAGACCATGACCATGAGAACAAGGTCATGGATCCAAGCAGCCGAAATGAGTTTTCTCCGCAGGATGTCCGGGCTCTTCCACAAAGATATGGTGAGGAGTTTGGCCCTCCAGGAGGGGCTCTGAGTGGAGTCGTTGCTCCTCCATGGGGAGAGGAGCCAGATGAGGTGGCTTGGGCATTTGGTCAGGATGGCTCCTGGACGCCTCCCTGGTGAGCTGCCTCGGACATATCCAACGAGGAGGAAGCCCCGGGGAAGATTCAGGATACACTGAAGGGACTATACCTGGCTTGGAATTGCCTCACGATCCTCCCAGAAGAGCTGGGCTGAGTAGCTAGGGAGAGGGACGTGTTGGCCCCTCTGCTTCAGCTGCCACCCACATGATCTGACCCCAGGTAAGCAGAGGAAGAAGGACAGATGGATGGCAATGAACAAATGTATTCCCAAGTGAGATTCTCACTCATGCTAATTGGAGAACTGGGTTTACACACACACACACACACACACACACACACACACACACACACACACACACACACACACATTTTATATATATATATCCATATCCATATCCATATCCATATCCATATCCATATCCATATCCATATCCATATCCATATACATATACATATACATATACATATACATATACAATGGTGGTGCGGATATTGTTTTGGTGCTGTGACTCCTCTGCTTTGATAACTGAAGAGATAAAGCAATCTGCAGTGACATTAAATACTGAGTACTGGTGGCTTTGTGAAACCATGGATTCTTCAAGCATTTCTTAAAATGTGGCTGGTGACCTTTAATAAGTACAGATGACAGAATAAACTGCGCAGGTCAGCGTTTGGAGGAAACATACTAAAAACAACAGATCAGGAATACTCCCCCTCAATCTATGTGTCAATAAATTTTCTCCATGAGATTTCTGTCTCTGGATCCATATTGAAGATTCTTGTAGAATAATCATTTTAAAAAAATAATATGCAGAGCTCTCCTTGTAATATACTCACTATCCGGTTTTGGTGCTCCCACTCATTGATCAAAGGCACATCTTTAATTTCCAAATCATTGCAAAACATCATTTGAGTGATGGTCATAACTTTTTAAATATTTCTGACAACCTAAATGTATTCCCAAGTTTAATTATTTCTTAATATTGACATTTCTAATTAAGCAGCATAATTGGAAAGCCCATGTGCAGTGGCAATCATTTCAGCGTCCTCTGAAAAATTAATACAAAAATTAATAATGAATACTACCGCTTTTAATTGCTGTGTACCCATATTCATAATTGCTGCAGCAGCCTCCTTGAAATGACACGATGACAAATACAAGTGTCATGTCAGCGCTTCCCTTCTTCATCTCACACCTCAATCAAAGCTAATCCATTTCACCTCCGCTATGAACACTGAAACAAATTAAAGCCCCATTTCATTTTCCACCTTCATTAATGCATCTTGTTTCCAAGGTTACAATCGTTTAATCGCTGAAAAAAAGTTGAAAAAAAAGTGTGCGCTTTAATATTTTCAGAGGAAGAAGTGGATGGAGCTTTCTGAGAAAACAAATCAGCGCAGAGTTTAATCCTCCGGCTCCAAAGCATTCCGCACATGTTTATCACAAAACAAAGCCCTTTTCATCTGAACAAACATTTTAATATTAGAATTTAGAGGCTCATACCCAGTAAACAATGTTCCTAATTCAAACTTTGCCTGGCCAGCTTTATACCAATAAGAATGTGTTGTGTTACACAGTCTGTACTGCAGTGCTGTGAGGAAAGAGCAACTGCACAATGTCATTATTTTCATAGTGATTCTTCCTGTGGTGTAATGTGCCAAAGCACAATGACAGACACAATGACCCAATTTGGCTGAGTGGCTACAGGGATGTGCCAATGGAAGGTTACACTAAAAATACATATCTAAAAATAAAAGAAAAAATTCTAATACTACATATTGTACGTAAATAAAATGCAGCTGTATGAACTGCTGTATTATCAGCATATACATCACGCACAACTTTAATCACATACGCTCAATTGAATACATTTGTAAAATAAATTAAAAAACAAAAAAAAACAAAAAAAAACAGCCACAACAGAAAGCTTTCACAAATGAAGGGCTGAAGGTAGTGGGGGCAATGATGAATTCTCAGACTAGGCTCTTTCGCATGCAAATCATATCTGAATTTCTCATTAGCATAAATGCATGAGCAACTTTAAATGCTTTTAATTTTCAATCTCTCCAAGCAGAGGAGTAATTTGTCACTGTCAGTATGAGAGACTAAAAGAGGGGAGGGGGGCGGAGGGGGGGAGACCAGAGGGAGCCAAGGACTCCACGCTAAAATGGAATCACAGAAAATTTCTGATTTACTAATTGACTGATGTGCAGTTCAGCTGAGTTGCCTTGAAGGTGTAAATAATTCTGTGTATATTCAAATAGCATAAATGAGAGAGTGCGGGGTGGATATGGAAAAGCACATTACATGATGGTTCTCCCCAGGCCATACTTTTCTCTGGTGATTTTCATTTCCAGCCTTTAACAATTTTGCTGTTCGGCTCCAAAGGGGGTTGCTTTTGCTGTTTTAGGATACAATCACAGATAATCAGCTCATAATTAAATTAAAAAGTGCCCCACCCGAAAGGCAAAAATATCATACATTCTGGCCATCACAAACAAAATCCAATCGTAAAACATTATAGCAGTAGTGACCAAGTGTAAAGTATTTCAGATATCAATTTCATTCCTTTTAGATATAAGATCGGTTAATACTACTCTTCAAAGTCTAAACTCATCAGGCGCGGTGTGCAGTCCACCTGGGCTAAATTTAGATGCGGGTGAGAATAGCGCTAACAAGCTAACCCCATTCGAAAGACCAAAACCAATTATGCAGACATGCGTAATTAGTATTCTATAGGAATATTAAGAACAAGCATGGATCTTCCATTAGTACCACGTTACTATCTTAGTCAATGCACTCATTTGCTGTGCGACAGTGGCACTGCCCGCACAATATCCGTCCGATCTTTCTGAACTTTGTCACGTCCACGAGACAGTTATCGGAACACCGGAGAGCCAGAGCTTCATCTTCACACCTCCTCCTCACAGCTACGGGCAAGGCAAAAGGGAGCCAGTGAAGCTGGGGGATGAGGTAGCATTTAATTTTAGTCAAGATGAACAACCACAGAAACAAACAAAGGGTTATTTTAGCCATTTATGCACTGACTGAATTGTTTCCCACAACCTCGAGTAGTATGACAAATTACTATAACCATTTAATAGTGTTTCCCTAACTTTGAACCTCTCTAAAATTTCTGAAAGTAGGATGTTTTTCTGGGTGGCTTTGTTTGGTTCTGTATCATTGTGAAAACAGACTACAGAAAAAAAAAAAAACAATTCATGGGATTGGGGAACATCTCCAGTTCTCGATGAAAAGTCTTGTATGCCTAAATTAATAACTACAATTCAACAGTAATAACTAAGCGCACCATGCAAACTTACAGGAAAATTCCTTTAGTTTTACATGAAAATTAATACTTGTGACAAAGCCAAATAACCATCAACAAAGTTTACACTGTTATCAGCCCAGACAAAAGAAAGTAGAGTTGGCTATCTTCTGTGAAAACATTAAAAACGGCTAAAATGGCAGGACCAGACACAGGTAAAAATAAATTATCATTACTATCATTGTTGTTGTTGTTACTGTTATTCTGTAATTACTATTGAATTACTCCATCTTAATCTAATACATTATTCAGTTTTAGTCTCCTGGTTATTATTAAGTGCATATTCATTCTGCACATTTTTTCTCCTTTGATTCCTTTGACTCTTAAATTCATGAATGTGTTCTCTCTCTGACCTAATAGAATATGAGTTATGACTTGTAACATGAGTAGTAGTATGGAATTAATACATTTTTCACATTAAAGGACATCTTTAGAGGTAAACTCCTGAAACAGAAATATTCTAATTGTTACTTTCTAATTATCGGAATGATCAAAATTTTCTACTAAAATTGTGCCAGACCGCCAATCACTGTGATATATGCATGATGTGGTTCTCGAAATAAAAAAAAATAAAATTAAAGCTCCTGTTGTACATTTGGAATGTTCTCCTGATCACAGTATGTTGCGTTGGAATCCACGGTTAAGTAAGAAGCAAGTCTCCTGCAAGTACACGGTTGGCAAACCCATTCTTAACCGTGCGCTGACACTGCCTCCTAGTGGCCAAAGTCTGAACAACATGTAGAAGGAAGCCGCTGGAGCTGAGTAATGTCAGATTTTTTTTCTTATAGCGCCAAATTAAAACATAGTTGTCTAATGACTTTTTCCATGTCGAGCAGGACTGGAGCGCAGTCTTTCAAAAGTGCTAAAGAGACCCCAAATTCCCCCATGAGTGACAACTAGTGACAGAGGCCAGGCAAAAAGGCATGGGCAGCTTTCTGTCTCAAAAGGTTGGGGTAGAAAGTGATAGAACGAGAGAGGAAGACAGATAGATTTCGAGCAAGAATGTAGTAGAGACAGATAGGATATGAAGGTAGTTGTGTGAGAGAGGAAGATACAGAGAAGAGGGTTAGATGGAGAAGGTTGATTAGTTGTGGTGACCCCTGAAGGGAAAAGCCGAAATGAGAAGAAGTATGTAGTAGAGACAGAAGGGGCATGATGGTTAGGAGAGACAGGTACAAATAACTTCTTACTAAAATTACATTAGCCCTTGCAGTTATATGTTGATAGCTAACATGATAGGATAACTGCTTTGATATTCAGAATTCATATGCATCTGTCATTGAGTGAGAGGTTGGGTTCACCCTCGATCAGTTGCAAGTGGATTAAAGGGGTACATTCTGAAACATACAACCATTCATTCACTCATTCCCACATCTGGACAAATTCGGGTGTCTGATGAACTTACTGCATGTTTTTGTCTGCATTTCGATAGGTTTTGAATATTGGACCCCCAGTCCCGACGGTCTGGTTAGCGCCTTGCAAGGTAGCTCTGCCACCTTCAATGTGTGAGTGTATCTGTGTGTGGGTGTAAGAGGGAGAGAGCGGTGAGTTGTACTCCGATCAACTATTTTGTCCAGACAGCTCTTCTCTAAAATCAGCCACTATTCTTCCAAGTCATCAATCATAAGTATTGTATAGGTTTCTGTGGGTTTTGGGGTTGTTGTTATTTTGGTACATTTTGTTTAATGACACATACACATTATGGAGAGAAAAAAAGAAGATGTGCTTGTGTCATGTTTGCACTGACTGCCTATGACCTTTCAAAAGTATTCTATGCTATTATTTATTATGCAAGGACCTGTAAAGATCGCTCAACAAAAGACTGCATTTTTTCCCCCTCGATATTTAAACAGAGACAATACAACCAATTGAACAATTAAATTAAATTGTGAAATGAAACAATTGATTAATTAATTAACACAAGTAGGAAGTTATACATTTCTGTTACTTTTTTATTGTACCTTTTTATTTTCTATTAATTTTTCAGTCCTTTAGAGACAACCTGCATAAATATATCCTGTATCCATGCCTCCACACACTGCAAGGATTTAACCAAATACTCAGTATTTATAGGGACATAGTACATAGTAATAGTTGAGCATATAATAAGTCAGAAGTTAGGGTACAGGAAACCAGAAACTGTGATGAAATGGGATTTTGCCATTATCAAAATGAGTTTTATGCATTTGATAATAATAATAAGATGCATTTGTTGATGATCAAATATTTGTGTTTATGTCTTCATATTGTAAGAACAGCTGCCTCAGTCATTGACATAATAGAAATGTTTTGTCTGAATGAAAACAATGTGTACTTGTGTTTGGGTTAAAATATCTTGGCATGTTTATCAGTTATGTGTTTGAAATGACCTGGAAATTTATAATAGGATATTGTTTTATGAAGAAGGTTTTGTGTCAATGAGCATATCACATCAAACAGAGGACTGAGATTACACTGATATCAGCGTTATTTGATGATTTTGTGCTGGATTCCACAAAGCAACCACAGAAACACCAGCCGTTCCATTACAACTGGTTCAGGATTAATTTCCATTTTGTTCACATGAATATATCCTGTCCCTTACATTATAGACAGTGTGAAAAGCTGTAAGAAAAAATAGAGATTAAATGTTTCACAGTATACACACATAGACACACATACATACCCAAAGAGCAAAGAAGCTGAATAATAATTTGTTATCAGACAGTGTGGAACACAAGCCCATCATCATAGTGTGTGTGCCACAGAGCTAGTCTCTGACAGCTGAGTTAAACACCAATCGCGTTCACTCTGTACTATTACGTAGATAAAATGCACACTTTAAAGGAACTAAAATATCCTAACACTGAAAATATACTTTACACACAAACCAGCCTCAAACTAGCGGACTACAGGCGGTTCCTTTTCTTGCAGAATTAAAGTACAAAAAATAGTATACTTATCCATATATGCTGCCCAAACTACATATAATTGTATTATTATGCATATATACCCATATTTCTTAACATCAATTCTGCACTTTTGCTCACCTAGGAATGCATACACGTCATTTTTGCACATGCAGAGGAACAAGACACAGTCCTGTGTCCACAGGGTCCCTTTAGGTGCCTCAAAGTGTCTGTGTGACCTTTACTAGTATTAACGCTCTGAAATACCTGAAATAATATTATTGTAATTGCAGTCAGTAGAATATAAACACATTGGTCAACTATTCATAAATACACAGAGCTGCAAGTCCCACATACAGTATTGTCACCTTCTCAAAATAATTGCCCCATTCATTTTTTTATGAAAATTATTTTATTTGCCAAAATCAATTCCATAACATATAGTTCAGTTTTTTAGTATAGTTTTTTGTTTTCTGAAAAACGTTAAAAAAAACAGGTGATTATTTGAAGAAGGCCACAATAATAATCTATTTAAACCATAAAGTATCACTTTCCAAAATTCATTTAATGTGTGATGAAAAGGTGGGAGTGGAGGGGAGAGAAAGTGAATGTTCATGGCCCTGTGGCCCCCCACAGTTCACTTTAAGTCAGCCTTTGAGCGCCTCTCCCCCAAATGTCTTAAAAGTTAAAATTAGAGTTCATAACAAATTATGTAACCAAAATCCTAATCATTCTTCAAACCACTCCATGAGTATTCTTAATTCTTCTAATGTCAGCGACGTACTGCCTCGGTCATGGTTGCTCATGGTTGTGTGTGTATGTCATATTTTAAAATTGTATCTATATTTTAGCAGACTAACTGCTGGTCTCTTGCAGTTGAAGAAACAAGTATTGCCTAAATGTTAATGTAAAACATCATCCTTGTGATGGATTAATGCACCTCAACACTATCAGAAGTAGTCAGAGATTTTTTAATTCATTAATTTTGTTTTTTTATAGGGAAACAGTCTGATTAAGAGCTTGCATTATAAGGAGTGGATCAGGTTACAATGGATTCCTCTTGATATGTTTAATATGTTAAGATGGGAGTTAAATTCATCAGGTGACTAATAAGGCTTTCATGCAATTTGAATTTTATTTTTGATTTCTTTCATGTGAAATAATATTCCACTACCAGAAGATATTTTAGATGGTCTGTTGGGTGTTTATTTAAGGCTAATATGTTGATCTGTAACTACTGTGTGACAGTTTGATATTTTGAATTTGAATAATTACACAATGAAAAACATTGGGTGAAAATAAAAAGAATCTGATTTTTAGTTGAGAAATGATAAAAAGGCTTCTTTCTGTTCCCTTTTGATCTCTTTTTAAAAACTTGGCATTTGATTGAATTAAGTTTGTGCTTGATGTCAACCACAATGAGTAAAACATATTGATGTTACTGCCAATGTCCGCTAGATGGCGTCTCCATTTCTGCTGAGGAAGATCAACACGGAAAAAACAATACAGAACACCAAACGTTTCTCAGACACAAAATATTTTATTAAAAGCACTTGGTTTTGACTGGCAAATACTATCCAACAGCTAAATGGTGAATCTGTTCTAAATATTTTACCTAAAAGCTTTGGCCTATCACTACAGCAACTCCATCAGCGCCAAAGCACCCGAATCCATAAGGAAATTTACAAAAATACAGATACCTGCTGGCAAAAATCCAAACCACATTCAGTATATCCAAGTAAGGTGACTGCTTCCAAGCACTTTAACACATTACCAAAAGCACTTTGCTGTAAGAATGTATTTGGGGTCATCATCCTTACAAATCTAACACCGTTATTGTAGCAGTAAACCAACCTGGGCTGTCTAAAAAAAAGAGATTCTGGAGCAGAACTGCTATCAGTGTAGTTTTATTTTTAGCACATTAGCATCACAGGGTAAAAAACAGCGACTGAGCGTGAATAGAGTGTTCCAGTGTCTGATTTAAACTTTTGACCTGACAAGCAGGCCCTCGTCAGTGATGTAGCCCCCAAGCAAGAGAGCAGGGCTCCTGTGTTTGTTTTATAAGAACACACAGGTAGAGGAAAATAAACTCGGTAGATGACTCTTGGAGGATTCTAAATGGCTAACTTTCCTAAACATCCAAAAAGTGTCTGTTAGCAGCGAACATGATTTCCTTCCATCCAAAACATACAAACAAAAGTTTTCAGCATCATGATAGTCAGTAATCTTTAAATGTCAATGTGGAGAATATATATGCAAAGTCTTAGTCTTTGGCAAACCTGCTCATGCATGAACTCAAACACCAAGAAGTATGCATTGTCAAACTCTTAAATTTACAAGAATGTCATGCAGTTTTCAAATTAAAATAATCTCTCACATGACATTTAAAGGCTGTATCCACCTGAACTGTACAACATGTGCCCCGAAAAGGCTTCGCAGTTTTTTAGTAAACAGATGGCAATACATTTTCCAGCTGATCTTAACACAACTTGGTTTTACTGGGTCAATTCGAAGGCAGCGCCGATCAGATATTGGAGAACACTTCTCCAGCTTCAAACTGAAAATATACATCCTCACAGCTGATGTGATTTTATACATGATATTCGGTTGCATAGTCCATATGTAGCATCATCTGCAGAGCACGCAAGGAGAAGCTTCAAGTCTTGTTTCGCACAATTTCTTAAGAAACACATTTTCATTACCAGAGTCGCTGGTCAAGGAGCTAATATGATCTAAATAATATGTCATAAAATTACAAAAAGTGCACCATACAACACAAGCGGGGGATACAGGAAATATGCCAGGGCCACTTTCACCACGTCAGCATCTACACTTGGGGACAAACAGTGTTGCATTCATTCAGTGTGGAAAAGTTTTCCCTTTAATCTCCCTGCCACCCCACCTCCTGTGCCCCCAACCAGAATCCCTTTGAACTGCATGCAGATTAACACGTTCCAAATGGGCAATAACACAAAGCGAGGAAGTAGGGGAGCGTGCGTGTCGTCTTCTGTAATTATTCTGGATCACAACCCGATGCTTTTTCAGGCTTTTCAGGCAAAGTAAGGACAAATGGAAAGAGGACACCTTTTGCCTCCAGTGGTGCCCTCAGCACCTCCTCGACAAAATAGCCATTTTCCTCCTCCACCACAAACTGCAGAGCCTGGCTTTTGTTCACGCAATAGATGCAGTTGTCGATAATTGCACACCTGAATGGTAAAGCGCTTCCGAGCCTCTGGGAGGCACAATCATGCCACATTTTCACAATGGTGTTGTACTTGAACACGTCGATCCCCTGGTCGCGGTTGACGTCAAAGCGGTAGATATAGCTCTTCAGAGCCACCATGTCCGTCGACTTCTTCCTGCTGTTATTGTAGGGGCACTCCTGCCACTCGTCCCTCTTGGGGTCATACTTGAGGAGACGGTAGAACAGGGAGCCCCCGGAGACGTAGAGTTCCCCGCTGCATGTCGTGGCTTCATGAGCCACCGCGAAGGCTCCCTTGGGCAAAGGAGCCACCATGGTCCAGCGGTCCGTGCGAGGGTCGTACTTCTCCACGGTGAATAAACATTCCCCCCCTATGGCGTACAGGTAGCCATCCATAGACACCAGTTTCAGCTGAGCACGGGCCTGAGTCAGGGGCCGCACCTCTGCCCAGCAGTTGGTGATGGCGTTGTAGCAGAAAACTCTATCCGACACCTTGCCCTTGTCTCCGTACCCCTTTATTCCTCCCGCCACGAACAGGTAGTTGTACATGGTGCAGACGCCACAGCCTTTAGTGTTTATGTCCTCAGGCATGGCAGTCAACGCTCTCCAGTCGCTTTCTTTTTCGTCAAAGCAGTATATCATATGGTCGTCCTCCAAAAGCCCAGCTGACAAGGGGCTCTGAGGACGGCTGCCGCAGCGGCTCGGCGGCCGGCTCCCCATCCGATCAAAAACATCATTTATCTCCATGACCATGAGCGTTTTCCTCCCTTCCAATCTCTTCCTCAGGATCAGATCCCGTTCTGATCCGGTCAGACGGCCGTACACAGAGGGGTCCTTCAGGATCTGGAGGAAGTTATCGCTCATGAAACCATAGGCGGTGTCCTTAAGCTCGCTTAGCCGCTGCTTTTTGGCGATGGTTAGGATCTCATAACAGTTCTCGCCAGTGATTTGCAGAGACATGCAGTCTACAGCGGCCTGGACTGCGCAGGGGATCTGCAGGATTTTGGCCCCTGTGATGACATCGACAACATTGCCTTTATGAACATTCATCTGAGATGTGTACACATAGTCTATCAGCGTGGACAGAGTCTTGTAACTCAGCCCCTTGACTGTCAGGATGTCTCGGGACAGACGGGCCTTGAAGTAGTCACTTTTTGCGGCCAGGATAGACTTGTGAGCGCTGATGGTTTGCCCTCCCACTTCGATGACCAGATTGGGCACCGTTTCAGTCGGCGCACCGATGCCCCTGCGTTCGGGATTGGATTCTAAGACTGACAGATCAGCATCCTTCTTGGTAGGACTAGACAGGCACACAGAGGAATCTGCATCGCAAGACACTTTATCCCTGCCGCCATTTTGGATTTTACCCCTTGTACAGTTTTGCTGCATCACAGCTATATGATTGAACACATTGGTGTCAGCATGAGGAGGGAGGGATATGTCCGGTTTCTTATTGGAGGGGTGAAGTTGATCGTCCGTTACGTGCAAGCCCATGCCTCTCTGGTGACCTATGTGGTTGTTCTCCACCAGACTTTGGTCCAGCAGGTACTCCTTCTCAAAGACCTTGGGGGGACTGAAGTCCATGTCATCCCGCAGGAGCCCTTGCACGTAACCCCGACAAAGATTCCTGTCTTTGTCTGGGTCTGAGTTCAGAGCATGGTGGATGACTTTGGCCTCGGCGGTGACGGCGCCTCCTTCTTCCCCGTGGCCCTGGTTCATCTCGGCGGAGTCACTGCAAGGTGATGGCGTCCTCGCCGGTCATGCCGAGCCAACAAACGAAGTTAGCCCTCGGATTCTCTCCTCTCACCTACTTGGGGAAAAAAAAGGGCATTTGAATCTAGGGCACCGAGGCAGGGGGAAGAAGTGTTAACGCTGCAAACACTTATTTACTCTCTGAGAGGCGCTCTTTCGCATATTACTGGCACTTGCAACGAATTTCTGCAGGCAAATACTGAAAGCTGTACTTCAGAAGTAACTCCTGTTCTGGCCGTTTCAGGGAGACCAGGTTATTTACTGACAGCGTGAAAACATCTACAGCTAAACAAAGGGTGTGTGGGGTGTGAATGTACACTGCGTGACCTACTGTAATAATCACTCCACCGTTTAATCCGGGGGCATTCAGGGCGCATGCGTAGAGGTATTAGCTCATTCTTTAAAATGAAGAGAAGAAAAAGAGCGATTGCGATAAAAACAAAACAAAAAAAAACGTCTTTTTTAAAAATAAACCCATTGTATATTAAGAATGTAAACTGTGATCCTGTAAAACGCCCGGAAGATGATATCTGCGTATGTCGTTTCTGATAAATATTAGATGCAATCCGATTTAGCAGGAAATCCTATTTGACGTAAAGGTTCGGACTCCGAACAGTTTTCCCTCCGTCGTTTCTCCACGTACCTTAGTTACATAAGACGGCCGCAGTCCCGCTCCCACGGCCGGACTGTTGCTCCACTGGATACTTCACCGACACTTCCAGCTGCTGCTCGATACTCCGGACCGTGTCCCCCCTCCTCTCTTCTTCCACCTCCTCCCCCTTCTTGCCCGACCTGCGATCCTGGGATCCTCCCGCTGCGGAGGCGAGGCAAGAAGAGGAGCGATCAGAGAGGCTTCACGGGGTCGCGCCTCCTTTTCACGCGGAGCGATCGCGTAATCTCTTTGCGTGGAAGCACTTGAGCCAGCGTCCGCACTACACGCGTGGTGGTGGTGGTAGTGTGTGTGTGCGTGTGTGGGTGGAGGGGTACCTTTGCTTCAACAGCAGGGCTGCTGTCGCCTCCTGGATTTTTTTTCTTGGTTACATAAATATATTCCCACACATTTATTTATGTATTTATTGCAGTTAAGCGTTGATCTGAAACCACGCCCCCAGCCCAACCCCCCCCCCCCAAACGGCCCCTTACTCCATCCGTCGGGCGCGCACTGGATTCATCTCCGAGATGCGACTTCCCAACCCCCACCCCTTACTAAGCACCACCATGGGTATGGGCCTACTTTTGGAATAACTCCATACATTTGCATTCTCTATAGGCCTACATTTGTAAACCCCAAATTACAGTATGCTCCCAAATTTAGGATTTAAGGATCTGAGAAAGTTGAATCACCCTTCCTGGAGTGCATGAGCAACACCATCATACACACATACCCATGGTTTCATCCTGGGTGCATAACCTCCCCTCCAACAAACTGGCCTCCAGATATATATAAAAAACACTATCATCCCCTGTTTGAGATCAGATGGCGTTCGGCTGAGAGGTTGTGATGCCGGATATTCCGAGAGCCAAGGCTCACTTACAACTGAAACATCCACGCATATCGAGCATCTCCACGGAAACCTGGGAGTGATAGGGAAAACGCATCCTCCACTTGCTGTTCTGATATGTGAATATCAACATCAGCCCGTGGGGATGGGATGGTCACTGTGTTGGTCGTAATATGTAACAGTGAGTGAGGCCTCTGCATGGGGTCAGGAAATACAAGCAAGTGCTCAGTCACATGATTTTATTGTTATCTAGGTTAAAAGTCTGGCTTAGGCAATATTTAGGATCAGCTTGGCTTTTATATTTTTTAGGCTGTTGCAAAGGAACACCTCCAGGCTGAGCTCATCTATTTATACTAGACCTGTCGATACAGAGATACTCTGTTGCGCAACGGTTTATGTGGGTGTCAAGCACAAGAAAAGGCCTCGACCCTTTCTGTTCAGCGGCGAGCGAAATGAGCAATGAAATCCCGGAAGAGCCATATCAGACTCTGTTCCTACAGCTTCCCTGGAGCACATTGCTAGTCCCTGCATGAACCAATGACTGCACATAAACAAAGACGGGAGAGGACACTGGTTAGTCAAGAGAAACATACATCCCTTGCCTCATTTATTAAAACCAATGCCTCTTTTGGAAAATCTGTAGGCTTTTGTCAGTGACTGATGAACTGCCTGCTCCTTTGCATAGAAATATTTCTGTGAGGTTACAGTGCATCCCAGACAAGAGGTGGATGGGACTTCAGTAGTTGATGTAAAATGTTTGCATCCTTTGAACAAACATGATGTACACAGTGTCTCTCAGTAAAACATTGTTTATGGATTAGTTAAGATGCATAACAGAAGTCCAGTATATATACTAATACAATAAAGCGTTTTCATTTTTTTTCTTTTAAATATCCTCATCGGAGAAACATTGCATGAGAGAGCAAAACAAAAATCTGTTCTCGCGAAACCAACTCTTTATTAGCTTTTGTAAGTACAGATCCCCGGCCTGCCAGGGAGCTCATTTTTAGTCTCAAGTATTTAACTTTTTTTTCCCTTTCTTTGTAGACAGAATGGTAGAGGGTATCTTTCTGTGGTCCAGTGGTAAAAAGGATCATTTTATATAAACAGTAACAGCCCTTGGCTAACCCTAAAAACTGATACACATATAATCCTGAGTTGTTATACTTTGCAGCTACAACTCTCGCTTTGACAGATAATCTGAAATCTGGACAAATCCTAATCTTAGTAAAAATATTCATGCATTATCAGCACCATCTTTATTTTACAGGACTTTTAAAACAGAATTAAATGCGTTCTTTGTGCAAAGTGCCCCCAAAATGTTTACAACACTGATTTTAAAAATTGCAGTCCTGTACAGTCAACCTATGCTAACACTCAAGTCTTGTAAAACATTAGCTATGTTATAGAAAAAAACAAACAACTTTACTTATAAAAGATTTCTCTTCTGTTTTTTTTTTTTTGTAAATTTAATTATTGCTTTTTTAAACAACTGTGTCTTTCAGTCCACCATTTTCCATGAAGGACTGCAAGTGGCTGATGTGCAACAGCAGATCTCCTTGCAACTGTTGCTGCTGCACCGATGTTTTACCCTGCAGAGAGGAACATAACGTATATATGTTTCTTATAGATTCTGCCATCATATTTTCCACAGGGTAGGGGTTTTATTAGAGTGGCTTACCATGGCGCTCGTGACTCACATGTTGAGCAATGGAATTTGCCAGACCATGATGGTAGAGGTGGTGTCCTCGTGGCGTGACTGTTTGGTTTTTTTGTTGACCCTGTGGTGGCCCAAACCTCCAGACACCACCAGCAGGGAACTGACATCTACCTTGCTCGCCCGCTGACCTTTTTGGTGGTGCGCTGGATCATGGAGCATGTCATAGAGTGTGCTATCCTCTGGTCCATGCTCGAAGGAGCCCTGGGACTGAGCTAGTGAGCCACAGGAAGAGGACAGGGAGTCCTGGAGAGCCATGGTTGTACAGCCCACATCTCCCAACCACACTCCTTGACCCTGAGGGGCGTTCGGAGCAGAAAGTGAGGAGGACTGGGTGCTCTCCACATCTTCTGCCTCTCCTGGCTTGACTGAGGAGGGAGGAGTGGAGCATGTGACAGCAGAGAGACGGTTGCACACAGCGGTTGCCATGGTGAGGAACTTCACTGGGCCGTTGTGAGCATGCAAGGACACCATACCCCGACCTAAGAACAGAGCAGCCACCTCATAATGAATCCTTTAGGTTCATATGTCTGTCTTGTCCTTCTGTGTGTACAACAGTGTACACACCTGAGTACTCACAGTAATATTACCTTCCACACTGAAGCTACTTGGCCTTACACAAAAAACCTGCCATGAGAAAGTCAACATTGAAGACCAGAGCCTTCCTTATGAAAGACCTAATAAACAATCCTTTTTAATTTTTACTGTTTTTGGGCCACACTAACTTAAAAATGTACAGCTGTTGCATAGCAGATTTCAGCATTACATGCAGGATAACTAAAAAATAATTGATATCAAATACATGTAATAATGCATCGAATAAAAGCTGATTGAGATGCCAAAAAATGGCAAAGAACATATTGCATTCATTTTGAAATGACATTTTTAAAATGACCAAAGGTTTTTGTGAGAATGTGAATTTCTGCATTTCAATTTGGTGAAAACAACAGTAGGTTCGACCTGATGTTCCATGACGTAATATCTGAAGCTTCAGACATCAAGGCCTTGGTAAGCTAAGTAAGACTACTGAATCCTGTACTGAGGAACGGAAGGAACCCCTTAACTGAGATGTGAAACTTCTATAATTCAACCTGACGAAAGTGGCCAGGAGGAACAGCCTGTCAGCATACTGCCATCTGAGAGGCTGTTGATAAGACAAAATTTAAGCTGCATTATAAAGGGCTTGGCTACATGACTGTAGTGATGTGTTTGTATTACCTGTGACCTTGGGGATGCCTTGCAATCTGGGGACAGACAGGGCCACAATCATGCCCAGGTTGGTGCCGACCAGTAGCATCCCGTGGCAGACCAACAAACTGCTCACTGACACTCTATGGCTCCCTGCAGAAAAACAAAAGCGCAGCGACTGTTCAATCACACAAGCCTACTAATGTTTTTTTCAAAGCACAGGGACAAAGAATCTTTTGACCTGAAATGGGTCTCTGTATCAAGAATGCTTTGTTTGGCTTGATGTGTTGTTGCTGTACACTTGTGTGTGCTATTAAATGAGAGAACCATATGGTAAGTGTGGTAGTTCACTGTGCTTGAACACAGTGGGGTACCGAAGTAGTCACATCTTTTCGGTGAATCCTGATGTTTCTGCAGCAGTGATTTTTAACGGTTATCTGTCTCCAGGACAAGAGAACCCTGAACACAAGAGTTCCTTTCAAGTGTGTGAACACGGAAAAGCGCGCCATTATAGTCCGCTTTGAGATAAAAGAAAACCAAACACACGAACACAAAATGTTACGCAACAGAATCAGTGAAGAACAACGTTGAAATTTAGCGAGGAGAACTGGTCTATTTAGACAGCTTGTGCCTCCTCTAACAGGATATTCCAAGCTGACCTTTTCCCTTCCCTTGCGGTCAAAGCAGCTATGCCATGCCATTTTGGACAATAAAATGTACAATTATTATGTTAACATCTTTCATGAAGGAAGGTCACAACAAAGCCCCTGATAGGCTCTCACTAGATAGAATTTCAAATTTATCGCAGCAAACGCAACAAATGGGATTTGGCCAGAAACTCACATTTTTTATGACTAACAAGAGAATTTCATTGTATAGGGAAAAACATTTCCGGACATTAAACATAACAATAAGTGCTTTGAATCTTGAATCTGTGGCTTAGTAAAAACGGTTTTCACTCCTGCTACGCGGGAGGCAGGGCTGCCATGAGTCATTACTGCTGTAACAGCTTGACTTAAATTTCTTCCCTCAAAGAAATCCTCTTCGGCTTAAGGACAAAAATTGCTCCCTTCTTTGCTGACTGACACCCCCCCCCCCCCACACACACACACACTAAAAATGACCTTGTACATGAAGGCACACAGTGGCCGTACTGCTTTGCTTTGAGAAATCCTGTAGATAAAGCAGGCAGGTATACTCCACACTTTACAAACTGCAGCTCTTGAGAATCTTGCCTGCACATACTACTAATGAGGAAAAAAACTGAAGCTGAATCTGCCAACTCCTTTCGTAATATTTGGAATTCCCCACCCAGAGGGTGAACTAAAATAAACCTTGGGTGAATGAAAATAGTGCCTGGCTTGGGCCTGGGTCTATACCAAATGACCACTTTGAGGCACACAATCATGAAAGGCGACCACGGGGTAGGTGGGTGGGGAAGGAGTTCACCCCCACACTGACAGCCAATATCAGATTTTCACAACTAGCAATGCGGGCAAACATGCTTTCTGGTCTTCAAGGTCTTTTTGATGTTGGCAGCAGTCAGCATAAAAGGGTCATATTATCATCAAGCTTACGATTCTACATACAGAGAACTACATACACTACAATTTATCCATATACATTTTGATCGTAGCTTCATCGTTAAGCTTTAATACATTTTCCTAATCTGCAACTCAGACAGTAATAGTGAGGAGTCATGAATCGCAACTTTGAGAAAGTGGATTTGCATTAATATTATTCAGTCCTGTCTCTTTAGTTCATGTGATGTGTCTTAAAGCCCTCACACATCAGAGAAATATAGGATATCCATGATAGGTGGTGTGGGGCAGTGGCTCTTGGCCAATGCTGTACTGGAGGTATTATTTATTGACCCCCCCCCCCCATATGTTTGTCTCTCATCATCTCAAGCTTGGTTGCCTATTTAGGTCACAAAGGAGCACACAAAGGCAGACCCTCAGCAGAGCAGCAAGCCACCAGCAACCTCAAAGACATCAAGATCCTCACCCATGACCACACCCTCAACAAAACCTCATCAAATATAGTTATAAAACTGCTTTGTTGTGCCTTATCGCAGACTCTTTTTTTTACGCATTTACTCTTGAAAAAAAAAAGATAGAAATTTAGTAGAATCAATTAGATGTCATGAATGATCAAAAGTATATAATGCAGCCTCAAGGCGGCACAGGCCAGTGTCTCCCTCAGCCCGCCCCAAGCCCAGATAAATGCAGAGGGTTGTGTCAGAAAGGGCATCCGGCGTAAAACTTTTGCCAAAACCAAACATGCGGAGGAGGAGTTTGTTAGGAATGTTCTGGAGGTGAAAAGAATGTCAGATAGACTAATGAGTCTGAGACTGGAAATTGAAGGTGTGATGCTTAATGTTGTTAGTGGCTATGCCCTGCAGGTGGGATGTGAGATTGAGAAGTTCTGGAAGATGAGCTAGATTAGGTGATGCGGAATGTCCCCAGAGATGAGAGAGTGTAATTGGTGCAGACTTCAATGGGAATATTGGTGAAGGCAACAGAGGGGATGAAGAAATGATGGGCAGATTTGGTAGACAGGATAGGAACGCAGAGGGACAGATGGTGATAAAATTTGCAAAAAGGATGGAAATGGCTGTAGTGAACACTTTCATCCAGAAAAGACAGGAACATAGGGTAACTTATAAGAGCAGCGGTAGGATCACTCAGGTAGACTACACCTCGTATAGACGATGAAACCTGAAAGAGATCAATGACTGCAAAGTACTTTTAGGTGAGAATGTAGCCAAACAACATAGGATGATGGTTTGTAGGATGACTCTGGTGTCAAGGAAGATAAAGAGGACAAAGGCAGAGAAGAGGACAGCAGCGGAAGCTAAAAAGGGAGGAGTGTTGTATGGTTTTCAGGGAGGAGTTGAGAAAGGCTCTGGGTGGTCAGGGAGAGCTTCCAGATGATTGGACAACTACAGCTAGTATTATCAGGGAGACAGGTAGGAGAGTACTTGGTGTACCATCTGGAAGGAAAGTAGACAAGCCGACTTAGTGGTGGAATGAGGAAGTGCAGGCGTACCTACAGAGAAAGCAGATAGCAAAGAAGAAGTTGGCCACTGAGAGGAATGAAGAACACAGACAAGAGTAAGGCGAGATATAATGTACGCTAAAGATAGAGGTAGCAAAGGCAAAACAAAGGGCGTATGATGACTTGTAAGCTTGGTTGGACAGTAAGCAGGGAGAGAATGATCTTACAGGTTGGTGAAACACCGAGATAAAGAACAGAAGTCAGCAATTGTGAACAGAAGTATGGATTCATGCCTAGAAAGAGTACTACAGATGCAGAATTTGCTTTTTAGAATGCGAATAGAGGAATACAGTGAAGGCCAGAGGGAGCTGCATTGTGTTTTGGTAGACCTTGAAATGGGATATGACAGGTTGCAATGAGAGGAACTCTGGTATTGTATGAGGAAATCAGGAGTGGCAGAGAAGTATGTTAGACTAGAGCAGGACATGTATGCTAGCTGTGAGACAGTGGTACGGTGTGCAGTCAGGGAAACAGAGAATTTCAAGGTGGAGGTGGGACTCCACCTTAAGAGATCAGCATCATCAGGAATCAGCCCCGAGCCCCATCTTGTTTGCAGTGGTGATGGACAGGCTGACAGATGAGGTTAGACAGGAATGTCCATGGACTTTCATGTTTGCAGATGACATTGTGATCTGTAGTGAGAGCAGGGAAGAGGTTGAGGAAAATCTAGAGAGGTGGAGGTATGCGCTGGAAAGGAGTGGAATGAAAGTATGTGTGTGTGAATTAGAGGAACCCGGGTGGAACGGTGAGGCTACAGAGAGTGGAGATCAAGAAGTTGAAGGATTTCAGGTACTTGGGGTCAACAGTCCAGAGCAACGATGTGTGTGGTAAAGAGGTGAAGGGACGGATTGGAATTGGAGCTGCCAGACAGGAGGTCTCGAGGAAGACCAAAGAGAAAATTTATGGATGTAGTGAGAGAGGATCTGAAAGTAGTTGGTGTGAGAGAGGACAATACAGAGAATGGCAAAATGGCAAAAAAAACAGTCACTCATTCATATGTCGGGCCAATTTTGAGTCTCCAATGAACTCGCTGCATGTTTTTGGAGTGTGGGAGGAAAACAAACCAGGAGGAAAACTAAGCATGCACTTGAACATGAAAGGGCACAGAAAGGGCCCCTGTCAGTCAAACTATGGGCCCTCTTGCTGTGAGGCCGAAGCACTAACCACTGTGCTGCTCTGATTTTTCTTTTTTTGAATTGCGCTATTTATGGGTGAAAGGGAATTTGACAGCTACTGTGGCATATTATGAGAAGACATGTCTGTGTCAGAACTTCACCACTCTGTGCTCGGCTTAAATGCAATGTCACATAATACTAACTAATAGCCTTTCATAAAGATATATACTTGCTTCAGAAGGTAATGAAGAAGTCATCTTCGTGAATCAGGAATATTATGTAAAACAATTTTGTGACAGCTGGATGCTACTTTTAGTCACTCAGAAAATATACATTTTCGCAAGACTCAAAATTCTGCCCCCTGTCCAAGTAACTGCAGGGGAGTTTTTAATGGAATATCACATGTTTTTCTTTTTCTGTTCCATAGTGGTAGCTGTAAGTGATAAACACCCAAGTAGGAGGTTGTGGAGAAGATAAAAGATTGACAAACTCCTGGCTACTGGACAAACCCTTTGATTTCCATGGTGAGGGACAAAATATGCATCTAGTCCTGTTATCAGAGGAAGTGAATTGTAGTGGGGGGGGCTAGAGAAAGAAAGCTTTCATGTATTAAGCACAGAACAGACTTCTTATTAGTTCACATGGGCAGTGAGATCCCAAAGCAGTTTATCATTTAAATCTGTTTATGACAAAGGGAGAGGCCTCCCACTGGTAACTCAAAATTTTGGCTAGTGTGATACTCAACCATTATATCAAAGAAACTTGGGTAGAGTACTTCAAGAATCACTTTATTTTGAAAAGGGATTATCTTAAACTAACACTCACAGAGCCTTGAGCTGCCTCAGATATTTATTTTTCTGACACCTTCCTGAACTTTAACAATGCTTTTATGGCAGCTGTGTTAATGTTAATGATGCAGAGGATGAGTGAATAGAACAGCTCTAAGGTACGCATCAAACGCAAGACACAATATACACATTCATTGTGTTGAGGTATAACTATGTGACTCATACAAATCCAAAAGTTACAATGAAAATTCAATTGAAGTCTACTGAAACTGCAATGTGTAATTTTAAAATGTAATAATTCATGTAAATACAACTCAATGAAATATGCAACTGCATATGTGCAGACTTCAGATAAATAATTGTGATCTCATCTCATCAACATTTTGCTATCATCTTGTATGATGATGTATTTTTTGCCATGTATTTTTGGATTATGTTTGACATCACACAGCAGACAATAAGATCTGATGCTGATGCAGAGTCAGCTCTGGTGACATCAGGCTGCGACCACTGACATTTGATTTCTTCTGACCTCAGCATCTGCAGTGATACTTTGATTTAAAACTATATGTTTGGGAAAAAAAAAATCATGTACTATTGAGTTGACAACAAATCAGCACATGACGTAGATGCAAAGTGAGTAAATAATAGTTAGGGGCACAACTATTGGATTTTGTATTTTCTCCAACTCATAGCAAATAGGTAGTGAATTTTGGCTGACTTATTCACCCTTTGGCACCATTCTGTTGATGCTACTAAATTATGGTTAACATCCGCATATAATCTTGGACCTAGGTAAGCCACACTCATTGTGGTGGAATAGAGTAGGCAAAAGAACTGCTCAGCAAAGCAAGAAAAAGGCAGGGTTCACTCTGCCCTGAGTTTCCAGCCAATATGGGGCCACTTTTTGAAACATAAAACCATTCACTCTCCCACTCACACCTTGGGACAATTTAGAGAAATCAGTTAACCAGGTGCATGTGTTTGGGCTGTGGGAGGAAGCAGGAGAACCTGCAGGTGCAGGGAGAACTGCAAACTCCACAAAGAAAACCCTCGCCAGCCAAGAGAGCTGAACAAGGAACCTTCTTGCTATGCGGCTCAGAAAGCTGACTGCTGTGACACCTTGTTGTTGTTCTTCACATTGCAATGTATTGCAAAGCCTCATATTCTCACACATCACGGAATATAAAAATGCAGAGAGCAATGGCTATAGTCTACAATCAAGAACTCCCTTTTTTCCGCATTTAAACATTCGGCCTTTTATAACACAGGGATTTTTCATTTGGAGTTGCAACAGCATGTTTTAGAAACATTACTGCAGCTGCTAGAATTTTGAACAATGAAACACATTGATCACATTAAATAACCCACAGAATATCAACAGGCGTAAACACTGGCATCTTTGGGAGTATTTTCTGTACTCTGGCTGGGTACTCGTCTAAAAATCGTCTCATGTGTCACATTTACATTACATACCTCACTGTGGTTGACTGAGAATTTTCTTTTCATTGAACTGATTATCGATTCTTAAAATTCTATGTAATAAATGCATATCTATATTTATCAGAACTAAAGCAACCTCGCTTTGCTTTTGTGCTTTAAACCTGAAGCACAAATAATTTGTGTTATAATTAAAGAACTTCAGTGGATTTTCCTATACAAAGCCTGATTCAAAAACACATAAAATTGATTTCGGACTGTGTGAGCTCTACTATTTTTTACAAAACGAGTAGCTCCAGATACTCCGCTTAGACACATAAAAAGAAGCAAAGGTCATGACAAAGCTGTCGGAATTAGCTGTTTAGACGTGCACCTACAATTATGTCAGCTATTTAATGGCAGTCAGCAAGTAGGTCAGCACTTAACAAACATGAGGTTGTAGGACCTGAATTGCAGTCTCACAGATTGTCTGAGTAATGTGTTTGACAAAACCACATCATGCAAGAAAATGCATTAAAACAAGAGCTCCAGATTGGCTGGTCTTGGTGAAACAGTTTTATTCTGTACCTATCTGGTGACTTGGTGACATTTAAGGTTGGACAAAAAGTGGTAAAACTGCAGAAGCAACATTCAAAACCTGGTAAAAGCTTTTAAACCTTACATGAATCAAATTATAACAAATGTTATAGAGATAACTCTTCTTTTTTTTTTTTTAATTTGACCTTATCTGAAAACATTTGAACAGGTTGGTGCTGTCGTGTCTGTTTTGTCTGATGGCAAAAATATTGAGAAAAGACAAATTTAACCTACCAGTAGCACCACCTGCAGGCACAGTTATACCTAGATTATACCTACAATGAACACTCATCTATTACATTTTTCTTGTTTTCCTGTGTAGACCCCTCTCGTGTGACATCAGCTGCATAAAGAACATTAGCTGTGAAGCGTATGCCTTGAGGGGACTGGACACTTCTACCTCACGACAGTCTGACATTGTAGAAATTGTGGTTAAAATGCCCAATGAAGTTACTGCGAGTCTTACTGCAAGTGAAGTTAGCTATGCCAGTGCACAAAAGATAAACGAATAACTATACACAATTTTTTTGCTAACAGAAAATTTATTGGCAAATTAGTTGGGAAGCACATTTCTACTCTGACCCCTAAACTCTGAATGACATTTGTGTGTTATAAAAGAATGAGCCTTTCATTGAAGATCACCCAATTATTGGCACTTCCGTGCTGAACTGAACACCAGAAAGTACATTGGTTTTTTAGGGCGATTCCATCTACAGAATTTCTGTTATAGGAATTGTGGGGTGGACTTATTGGTCAAGAGACATTAATCTGGTTGTGATGTGTTCTTGCAACTCCGGATGTTTATTCATCTGTGACGAATTCCAAGTGATCTCTTTTCTTTTCCTTTCGACAGAGTCTCAATGGGAGAGGATGCATTGGCTCAAACGTGGCCAAGAATGTTCTTAGCTTTAAGATTCTCTTAGAGCATCATTTGGGCACGGTTACCGTGCATGGGTGTGGGTATGGGTGCATCAGGCTATCTGGAAGTCAGTATTTCTCCAACAGGCAAAAAACAAATGGGTAGGCAATAAACTTGCTAGGGAACATCAACACTCCTGTGGGCCGCGACAGTGAGACGTGATTGGGAGGAATGGCAACCTGAACCCGAGCGGTATTTTGTTACTGGACTTCTGCGCTTGTTATGGAGTGTCTATAACAAACACCATGTTCAGACATAAAGGTGTGCACATGTGCACCTAGCACCAACACACCTTAGGCCGCTGTTCTATGACCAACTATGTGGTCCTCTCATTGGACTTTGGGGTTGGTGTTCTGGACACTCGGGTGATGAGAGGGGCAGAGCTGTCAACTGGTCACCACCTGGTAATGCTGGTCAAACCATGCAGACCATTGTGGTTGCCAAGCAAAAGCTTGGGGATGGGAAGAGTTTGGTGAGGCCATGGAGAATGACTTTTGGAATGCTTGAAGGAGATTCTGGTCTGCCACCTGGCGGCTCGGGAGGGGGAAGTATGCCGTCAATATTGAGTACAGCGGGGATGGCGGGGACTGTTGGCATTGACTCAGGATGTTGTGGATCCGTGAAAGGAATACTTCCAAGGCCTCCTCAATCTCGATGACATGCCTTCCAATGAGGAAGCAGAATCAGGGGACTTTGGGGTGGACACTATTTCCTGGGATGAAGTTGCTGAGGTAATCAAAAAGCTTGGTGGCAGGACCCGGGGGAGGATAAGATCTGCCATGGGTTACATAAGGCTCTGGATATTATAGGGCTGTCCTGGCTGATGCCTCAGCTGCATCCCTTAGAAGGCAGGGGCAGTGAATGGATGGCAACAAACAAATGTATTCCCAAGTGAGATTCTCACTCATGCTAATTGGAGAACTGGGTTTTTACGTATATGTAAACTTAAATTATGTGGAAAGGTATGCAGATTAGAGTCTGTGATGGATGCACAACATAGTGATAATGAATTTGTGTATGAGAAAAACAATTAACTTTTTATTGGAAGTGTCTTTTGAATACTTCTCACTCAAATTGCGGAATTTAATGTTAAGCATCCAATTGATATGAAACTGCTTTACATTATCCATCAAAAAAAGAAAAAAGAAAAATGGAAACTATGTCTTACCAGCTAGTGTATTATGGACAGGTGTGGCAATGTTAATATCCTGCAGATGTTCAAGGGTCTCAGTGTGGAAAAGGCGCAGAGTGGACCCCGAGTTGAATGCAATCCAAATCCCCACGCCAGCCACAACCATGTGGGACACCACCATACCTTCCTCTTGGTGCGCCTCTAATTGCCTCTGAATTGGGGAGAATGCGGGGTAAGAAATAGAAAAACACAAGTTTTGATCTCAAGACTGTAAAGAATCATGCATATCATGCCTAACAATGTTTCCTTTCCACTTCATTCAGTTCTTTTGTTTCAATACATCTATAGTGCTCATATTGGGCAATCATCTGATGAACTAAGGAATAAATTTGACCAATGGCATAGTGCTTGTTTCTGGACTAGGTGCCACTTTAGAAACTGTATTCCTGTAGGCTACTGGGGCTTCAGCGAACTGCAAAATTACCTTTAACTCAATAGGTGAGCAACTTGTGAAGAACTTTGTCAAAGTTGCAAACTCAAGGCCCTTGTGCTGGTCCTGCAGCCACTAAGTCTCAAGTAAGGTTTTCTTAAGCTTCAAACCGCAAAACAGCACTTTAATGAAAAAAAATCTCAAGCAATCACTTATTCAAACCAGCTATTACTAGTGACCTTGTTTTTGACATTTAACATAATTGCTTATTTATAGTTGCAGCAGCTGGTGAATGAACTAAAGTTGGATTTCCACAATTAAACATCAACACAGCAATTGTATATATTTCTTGAAGTTGGAGATCTGTGATGGAGCTTATTAAAGGTAATGATTTTCAATTTTCATAACAAACAGCAAACATTAGGATACAAAACCAGGAGAAATGTTTCTTCAGTCTTTGAATGATAACTGTATTTTTTGATATGTTGCAAATATGGTGGTAGCCAAATAAAAAAAAAACACAGACGGAAAGCAGTACAACAAACTAATTCACAAGATTGTGTTTCTGTTTTCTTAATTATGTATTTTCTATGGCCAGAATAAAAAGGATCAGAAACGTTTTATGAGCTACGAGTTAAAATTATGTCACAAAATAGTGCTTTATATATAAGTGGAGTTACATTGGGCTCCTATGAACCCACTCACAATTGTTTGAGTACAGTGGTAGATAATCATGGTATTTCGGTCCAATTTTCAGGTTTTACCTTTTTCATCTACAGTTCTTACTTGTAATTGATTGGATATGTACTTATTGAGTACATATTTCAGCTTTACATTCTGACTAATCAAGCCACAATTACGATCCAAATCAGAACTAACTCCAGAGTGACGGAAAGAGAGCAAGACAGGCAGGTGGTCCAACATAATGAGCTTAATGAGACTAACCAGATTATGAGTGAGTGCATGTCAGAGGAATGTTGCTATTTCTGGCCTGCGGCAGGTGCTCTCTTTCCACAAACCCCAGCAGAACACACATGGGAAGTACTATTCACATTTTACAATGTAGACAGAAGAAAATGTGGTGGGAATAAGTTAGGAAATGTTTCCTAATAGGGATATTTTATACACAATCCAGTTCTGCTTCAAGTCATGTCTGGCCTGGAATCTGTTTGATTTCATGCTCTTTCCTGAACTAATTTATGTAATAGATCCTTTTTTTCTCTCAATATATCATATGAAATTTGATAACTTGGCCTCGCCTTTTTTTTTTCCAAGTCTCACTCTCCTTGTTTTGGGCAACCTGATATCCCCACATCACTGAGAAAAAGATAGAAGGAACTTTCCCTGGATGGTTTCCTGTGTGACTTACACAATCAGACTGTGACAGACTCTTCCAGAAAATCAGAAGGAAACTAAAAATATATTAAAAATCATATATTCAACCCACATCTAAATATGATCATCTAAATCAGTGCTACATACGACATAAACTAGTTTACATACCTCCACACAGTGTGAGTGTGTGCTGATGATGAAGACCTGTCCACCTGATGACACCCAAAGGTGCTCTCCCACAGCCAGCATGGCCTTGACGGGAAGGACTCCCAGCTTCAGCACCTTTGGCTTCTCACTACTCCACAAACCATCTGTAGCAGCACAAAAATCAGTAGATCAGCAGAGAAACAACCAAAAAAACATCCTGCAGCGAGGAAAAGGCATGAATTCCATATCATGCCTATGTAGTGTCACAAGAGGAGTGCAGCGAAATTACCCACTTGTTTTTTACATTTATGTAAAAGTATGTTAAGTATGTTTATAGACTAAGGTTTCCGAAGGTTTAGATGAAATCAAGGTGCTGTGTACAGTGGGTGAAGTTGAAGGTTGAGTTAATTGAACTGCTTTAAATTCTTGGGTAATTTATGAAATCATTATATCACATTTATGAATTTTTCAGTTTCAGACAACAATTTATCTCTATATATCATCCAGATGACCCAAAGTTAAATTAACCCCAAAACATAAAAGACACCAGACAGAATAAAAATGTTGTAGGAAAGGAAACTGGCAACAATAGCCATCAATATTTTGTGGACTGATAGCACAGGCATGCAGGGAAACTGTAGACTGATGTAGAATGAAATTGAAATAATCTGGTAAAGCTCAAATGTACCCATTTTCTTTCTGCCACTGGTAACAGACAAATTATCATTCAGATGAGCAACAGATTGCAGGTCTTGTTGAAATAATACTATCCTGAACTTTGCAATTTAATGGTTATTTTTACACAACAGTGAAAGAACAATAGTTAACACTGCATGTGGAGGATGTCATTTCACTGTTTAAATGCTGCCTGCAAAGGTCATTTGCATTTATAGCTGTAATTGTGGCAGAGTGGCCATTGATGGTTCTCACAGCCCTCACTGTGAATTCAGATGTGCTGTGAGGCATTCAGAGAGAGCCAAGCTCTATCCCACTCACACCTCCTACACACTCTCTTCTACATGTACTCTGGCACCTCCACTGCCAGCTCCACAGTGATGAAACACCCTGTGAACACATTTTGTACATTGGAGAACATTTTTGCAACATGTATTGGATTGATATCAGAGGAAAAATGTGAGAAAAGATAGGAAGGACAGATTCGTTTCTTGCATCTTAAACTTAAAGGGAACATAAAACATCATCATTTGGACTTGGTTATTTTTTTTGTGAAAACTGCATTTACTGCTGAAGTTTAAATATAAGGGTCCAGAGTCCTATTTGCAATTCATTTAATTTCCTCTGCCTGCCCCCTTCCCTGTGCTTATCTTGTCCAGAGAGAGAATTAGGAATGACCAACAGAGCATGCTTGAGAAAAGGCAAGAAAGCACCTGTTGAGCATTGAGGTGCCATACAGGGTGAGTTATCCTTTCAGAGGTACAGTAATAACAGTTGAAGTGGGTTTAAGGGTGGATTGGCCAGATTAGCATTCCAGCATTTCCTTGTGTATATTATTGAAGCTATCACACTGTGTGGGTTACAACACAGAAAAAACAAGAAAAAAAGGAAAGGAGGAAGAGAAGAGTAGAACACAAATGGCAGATGTGCCAACATGCAGTCTTAAATCTTTAGTGCTGAAGTCAGCCTTCCTACATACCTACTTTTAAGGTGAACCTTTTTTTTTTATTTCATGTTAATAGTGTGCAGTGATATACATGATGAATTAGTTTAATGTAAACAGACCAAAGTATATAAAGCAGACAGCCAGATGTGATTTAGCAGGCTAATCATTTTTTATGATCTGTCATCTAGGTGACAGAGGACACAGTGCCGAGCGCAGTGCAGTTTATGTTGTGACTGTCTGCCGACGATGCATGACCTCTGCCTTGTTTCCTTTCCCTTTCATCATCCCTCAAACACACGCTGTCACAAAGGAAAACGCAAGCATGGCAGAATGAGGATGACTGGCTGGCTTCAAACACACTGTATCTATGGCACAGTACCATTTCCATTTACCATAACCATCGCTTTGAACAGCTGACAGTTCAGAATCAGGAAGAATATAAGCTTGCGTTTCTCACAATTGTGCTGGGTTCTTCATTGCTGTGTTAATTGCAGCTCTGCTCCAAGAGCTAATGGAAAGCAGCCAAAGCAAGAGCTTGAATGGGATTACAATCAAGGATACAGGGGAGATACTACTGACCAAATACTGCAGAATGAATCATTTTTTTGAGCATCAAGGCAACACAGTCATAAATGAGAAGAAATCATACATTGGATTTATAAAATCCAGGGCCACAATTTTCTTCTGGGGATTAACATGACACACATGTTAATGATTAAAAGAAGCTACTGAAGCTATTGGAGCACTTGGTTGCACCAAAGTGTAAGGCTGTCAGCCCTAAAGATGCTGCAGAATAATTAGTGGATGGCTTTAACACATTCTCGAACAATAGCATGTATACGATACATTATTTTGAAGCAAACTGTATGTTTTTAGGTAAAAAAGGACTGTGTTTGTCTCCACAGAATCAAACACACTTATCATCGTTTCTTTCATCCTCTTCGACAAATACACATTAATGTTCATCCAATAAAAAAAGTACAAAAAGAGTCATTTAGGGATTCCGAAAATCCTATTTCAGACATACGAAGAGATGGTGAAAAATTCATTAAATGTAACCACCTCAGTGTAAATCTACGGCAGTATTTGCATCACAAGACAATGACAGACGTTCTGGTATTTGACAATCGAGATTATCAAATCTTTGTATGCTTTTTTGTTGGAAAGCAGACCAAGACTGCAGTAGAGGAAAATGCAGTTTCAGACAGATAATAGAGAAAAAAAACAGGAGGAAGGCAGAGAGGAGTGTCTACGGCCTAGATTCTTTCCTTTTTCTGAGCTCATCTGGGAGATGAGCTGATTAAATAGGCCACTTCTAACAGACTAGATTCTCCTAGACAACCAAAGCAATTGGAAGTTGAACCTTAGCACAGAAGCAAAGGAGACCCCTGACTCAGAGTGAGACATTAAGAATCTATGTTAAGACACCAACAGAACCCAGGACTCAGACTAAGAAAACAGCTTCTCTAAGACTGCTGCATCCTGAGAAAAGTACTGCTGTTGATGTCAGATATTTTTCTCTTTGAAAAATAGGTACTATTGTAATTCTATACTTTAAATATTCATGGATTGTAAATGCTGCAGTCAGCACTGTCTTGATCCCACCTCTTTCCACAATCCTTTTATTTAGCTTGGCTTAGAGCAAACAGACAGGTGACCATGGCAGTTTCCAATCCAGCATTCGATCTACCACTGCAGCTTTGAGAAAGATGCATGTCTAGAGAAGGCCTTTAAATGTTGCTCAGTCAAAAAAGATAAATCAGCCATAGAGCACATAATTACTAGTCCCCCTGTTGTGGTTAAGGTTAGAAGTTTCAGGGTCAATGCAGATTAAATACCCGCATTTTGAAATCAAATAAAAACAACAGGTATATTTACGTTTCGGCGGTAGCATTAAAATAATATAAAGGTTATACTCAATATAGTCATGCTCTACATGGAAAGAGACAAAAATTCACATATCTTTCCAAATTACATACCAGGTGATCTGGAGTAAATGGCCACAGTACCGCTGACCAGACCAGCGTACAAACAGTGTTTCTTGTAGACGAGGCTCATTACAGTGGATTTGTCAGGTGTGAAGAAATGCTGCAGGCGTACTTTCTTGGACCGTTGACAGCTCTTATACACAACAATGCTAAAAAGGAGTGCAGATACAATTAGCAACAAATAAAATACTACTGCTGAGCACCTTCAAAAATGCAAATACAAGGCCAATTGCGATAAAAACTGATAATTGCCGTTAACAACGCCACAACCATATTTGCCACTTTCTTTCAGTCGAACATACCCTCCACTTATTTAAAGAGCACTAAATGTAATGCTATCTAATGTAGAACAAGGTCCCAGCTCCAGAAATAAACATATATTCTAGAGAGACTTACAAAAATAATACCAGTACCGGTACATTTAAAAATTTCAAAAAGTAATTCACTGAATTCGCAATTCAATGTTTAGTGGTAATTATTGTAAAAATTTGCTAAAATTAGAAAAAAAAAAAAAAAAGACGTTTTTTTAATTTGGCTGAATCATTATGCACTGATAGCTACTAAGAGACAAATAAGAGCATAAATATTAAACACAGACACAAACTGTCAGAATACACCTGACACCAAATACGAATAGGTTAAATGTGAAAAAAAAAACTCAAATTGAAGAATAACATTGACTCAATGCGTAATTTCAGTGTCTAAATCTGCAGACACCTCAGTGGTCATTACCTGCCCTCCTCCATGCCCAGACAGACGGTGGGTGTATCACTCGCTTTTGCTGGGGATGTGTGGTTGTTCTCTGGGACTTTCTTCCCAGTCTCCTGGGATTGTTCCGCTGAGACATAGGCCATGCAGAGGATACGGGACTCAACATTGAAGCATTCAGTCACCTTGGGGCTGCAGCTCTGCATTGCCACAATTGCTATCTGGCCCATCTGGTTGGTACAGCTTGCAACCTGAAGAGAGTAAATAATTGTCTATTCAACTTATAGTTGATCTGTCACTTCACAGAGTTTTTCATTCGTGTGGGTAAATGTGGCAATTAATATTTCTACTCAGTAGCTCTGATTTAAGGCTGGTTATATAACCAGGCAAAACAGGATTCAGCAAACACAAAAAAAAACAATATAACCTACAATTCTCATTAGAACTCATTTCAAGTTGTAAAACAATCCAATTTATTGAAAAAATGATGAAGAACCATATTTAATTCCCAAAGCATTAAAAGAAGAGAGTGAACAAGATTTGAAAAATGAATACAGGGGAAAATATCTCACCCAGACACATCCATGACCCATGATGGGAGTGTCAGCGGTGCTCTCATTGTTGATGTAGGGCTCTGGGTTGTGAACGGCACATTCAACCTGTCACATTACAGGAGGGAAAGAAGATAAAATGGAAAGTTATAGGTTGTGAAAATGGCATTAGTGAAATCACAAGAAGAAATCAGAACAAATGAGTCATTTCTAAGGTTTGATTTTTGTTTTTAGTCTGTATTAAAGCACCCCACTGACATCCATGAGCTTGCCCCCTCCGAAACAAGTCATTTTTCACTCCCTCTACTTAATATCAGTTGTTGCAGTCTGGTGTCAAAGAGTGTGCGTGTGCATGTGGTATGATACAGTTGTGAAACATACATTCTTATGGATATGTTAATATTGCATAAAGGTCCACGGTTTCCATTTTGACAAGCACAGTGTGTTAAAGAAACACTGACTGAGATTGATCCTTTACTAATATGCCATCCCAGGGCTGACATCAATTGCATTGAATACGATGCAATCACATCCAGTTAATATTGTCTTATTTCCCCAAATGGTTCATTTCATACCATGCATAACATCTCAGAGATTGAGTTTTATCATGGTGAACTAATAAATTGGCAAATGAGTTACCACGCAAATAAATCTGAATGTCTGTTTGTCCTTTCATAGATTTATATGTATAAAATGTAGCTACTTATACTTTTGTTATATTATCTTGCAGGCAGCAAAGAAAAGAAATTCATTGTACAGGGAAACAAGAGAAACAAGTTTCCTTACTGTGCAAAGTATAATAAACACTTTTCATCCTTGAATCCGAAACAGGTTGAAACAGGAGGGAAAAAAAGGACTCAAAGACAAAGAGGCCAGTGTCAGTACTATGAAAGCACACTATCCCTTTAAAACATAGCCATGTGCTGGGAACAGCTGAATAACCTTGCCATTATAAGCATCAGTCTAGTCTAGACAACGAAGTAACTGGCCCTAGAAGTAAAGCAAGAGCGACAGGGAGTATAGTATGAGGGCAGGATGTCACATGAGTGAGACATCAATAGTGACACACAAAGATGTAGGGATACAGACAACATACTAATTATAGTGTCCAAACAAATAACAAATCACTTGTGTAACTCTGCACAACATAAAGTTCTCAGAGCTACAAGGTACATCTTTAGGGCATTGGGAGTTATTTGTATGATGTTATGCATCATAAATCTATTCTCGGTAACGTGTTTATTAATTAACAACACAGGTGGGGCAGAATTTTAAGAATTATACTATTTTTCATGAGAATCTAGCTGTTGGTTAAGACTGAAGTAACCAGCTACTCTGATGTCAGCTTGTACCTTATATACATTATCTGTGTATTTGCAAGAGATTATGGAGTCCCACCTTGAATTCCAGGAGTTTAGACATGACAACAGGCATATGTCGAAGCAGGAGAGGGTGTTTCTGTTTTTTTATCTGATTTCCATCATCCTCTGCAAAGAACCAGCCCTGCAGGTTGTCTTCTTCTATAATGACACAGAGCCACGATGTTATCAGCTAAGTTGTAAAAACAGTTTTAAGAAATAAACTCCACAGAAATAAGTCATTTTAATCAATAAATAGAAGAATAAACTGAACACAGTTTACATTAAGGCAGTGAAATGTACCTAGAGCCAGCTTGGCCATTTGCAGGTTGCTTATCCATGACTGTTTGATGGCTGGGTTTAGGGTGTTGAACACTGCACTGAAGTAGGTAGATTTACCCATTCTACCAAAGGAAAGAATAAAAGATCACACTGTAAGCTGACATTAACGTTTTTTACACTTTGCTATTTTCAAAAGTCCATGTTAAAGTTAAGAACAGTGTGATCCATGTGATACAACATAAAGAAAACATAATAGTGCATTTCCAACTTTTTGAAGAGCTGTGGATCTGTGCCTCACTAGTGTAAGATAGATCAGGGCATGCAGTCCAAATCACATCCACAAACAATGAATAAAGTTGACTTACACTTAGCTTTAAAAAAGCACCACAATGAAAAGTCATTTAATCAACATTTTATGATTTTAGAAGTTTCAAAATATCGCAAAATATCCATTGGCAACAACACAAATAGATTTAGCATTACACCCACACACTTGTCAATGATGTATCCTCTTAACCACACACTTATTAGTATACAGTATCTTTAAATGTTGAATAAATTGAAAATGTCCGGGCTGTATCTCAGTCACAGGGGTGACGGATGCTCGTCAGTCCTGAGCTGACGGAAAACAGACTGTGACAGAGCTGCAGAAGTCATTTACTATTATGATTTCCAATAATGTGAGTGTGTCTGTTCCTATGGGTGTGTGCTGCTTCCTGTCACAAGATGATGGAAAGAGAGGTAGTGTTTTGAAATTAAAGGATCACAGGATAAAAATGTGACTCACGGCAATTTTCCAAACAAACCCATAGATATTCCCAGCAGTTAAGTGAAGGAACGATCACTTGACGGGGTAGGAGAGACAATTATAGTTACAGAGAGAGAGAATTTGAAAAAACAAAACAGAGACTGCTCCTTCGTGTGCTAGTTTAACTGTATACCACGGCATTACATGTATGAATGTGTGTCATGAGCATTAGTATTTAGGAACAGCTGTGACACCAGCTAGCCTCTGGTTGTAAACACTAGAGCACCATTGCCACATTTACCCCCCAGAGAACTGCAGTACTTCAGACTGGGGCAGATGGAACAAAAGAAGTTCAAAGGGGATAAAGATGAAACTGGGATAGAGTATAGAAGTTTAAAGCAGATCTGCAGTGAATGCAGCCCCTTTTGGCCACCAGACAAAGACCTCAAGGTGTGCAGACAGTGTAGGTAAATGTAAACAACAACAAAAAATAATAAAATCTAAAAATACAAACTTGTCTTGTTTTCCAGGCAGCTGGAGTTGGATCCTACAACGATCAGCTGCCCTGATCTCCTCCTCCTTCTTCAGAATCAGCCTCTGGAGACCGGAGACCCAGTCCTGGGCCACGGTTGGGTTGACATTCTACACAGCCATATAAAAATGGAGGAAAGGATGATATAAATAACCAGCAGTAGGACAGAAAGAGAAGGCGAGAGAAAGAAAGTGTAAATTAGGCAAATTAGATATGGGTGTTGCCACCACCATACAACTTTCAGATTTAAATACAATTTTTAAAAAATGATGCACCAAGATTGGCTTTAGATATTTGTTGAGTTATTAAACTTTATTTGATGGGCACATGTTTCAATAGCACTGCATATATAATATAAATTCACAAAGGTTGAAAAGATAACATTTATTTTAAGCACTTTCATGCAGAATGGGACATGAAAAAAATCCTTGCAGGTTGACTTTGAAAATATATATTGAAAAAATATACACTATACATGAATAAATCTGAAAAAATGCCAAATGTGTCAAAATAACTACATTTAATCAACACAGTGAACCATCAACATCAAACTGCAAGATATCCTTTGAATAAGTTACAATCCATGAGATCTGAGAATATCAATGAATGATTTCAACCACACACGGCTGAAATTATAGAAAAACAATGTATGGTAGTAGTTCATTCTATCGCTGAGAGTATGACAATAGGATTTATTGGGAATCTGTTCTTAATCAAAAAACTGGCTCTGATATGAAGAAGGAGGCAGATGGTAAAACTGTCTCAAAAAATGTTTTTTAATTGCCAAAAACAATGAATATGATTAGTTCCATACTAATTTTAATTTAAGTAGGGAATCAATTGGATATATTGCAGTCATCTTGGAAGGATACAGTATATGAAGAACTTTGATTGCATTTTTATTTCGAATTAGTAACCGTCGGGTTTGTAAATTTTATGTTGGGTTTTGTGAAAAATGCTTGACAGAGCCATCTTCTTTCGATTCATCCTCTGTCTGTATCACCCTATCAGCCTGTGTCCCTATGACAATGCTCTCTGACACTGTTGTTATTCAGCCCTCACAGTCCCTGTAGCTGATGAGATACACATCATCATGTTCTTGTGTTGTGTTTGGCGAGCTAAACCTCCATCCCAAGAGTGAACACGCTGTTATGTGATCAGAAAATTTTGGATGGATGAAAGCCAGAAGGGACCGACATTTCCCAGTAACTAATTGAATAGGTAAACATATTAAGCCTCACACAGTTTGCCTTTCACAACAATTAAACAAAAATGTCTGAAATTAACAGCAAATGCAATTATTTCCTTACTAGCCCCTCCTTGAGCCACCACCGTACCAAGGTGGAGGTCCCCAGTGATCCTGGGAGTTCAGTTGTTGGGACTTTATGGACCGTCCAAGGCAAATGGGTCACAGGAGAGGAACCAGACAAAGTGTGATTGAGAAGATCCCAAAGATGAAAAATACTAATGGACTTTTTTTGTTTTGTTTTGTTTGTTTGTTTGTTTGTTTTTTAATCATTTTTACATCTCAATCCTGGAGCATGAGATATGTTGCTATGTTGAATCTGGCAGTTAGTACCTGATAGTTGCCTTTGAGGCTGCTGATCATGCAGGAGATCTGGTTGACCAGATTTAGGTCATGGATTAGGTTTTGCAGATCTTGGTAGAGTTGACCTGGGCCCATATACAGCTTGTCTGCACACAAACATACACGTGACAAAAATGCCAAATGCAGTAACAAAGAAAACAAATGAGCAAAGAGCACAAGTAGGCTTTGTAGCCTAGGCAGCATTCCTGCATTGCATTGGCTGTAGTGCTGTGTTAAGGGGTCAAACAAGAGGAAAGCCAAAAGAGGAAAAGGTTCTTTTTGTTCTGTTTCTGTTTTCAGTATGATGAAAAAACTCTATGAAAGAACTGTTAGGCCATGAGTTTCTCCTACACTCTCTTTCTCTTTCAGAATAAATCTATTAAGATAATGAGGAAGAGTTTGTGCGTGGCACAAATCACGTGGGACAGCTTGCCAGGATTTTCAACTGCTGAGCTCTGAGGACATTTGGTTAAATTAACAGAGTACAGAGCTGACAAAGGTCATTCCAATTAAATTCTAACAGCAAACATTTTTTTCATGGCACCTAGCAAAAACTGGGGAGCAACTATAAACCCCCCTCTGTCTCTGCTTTGTGCTGTTATTGCCATTTCAGTGGCATTAAAACCAAGTGCTCTCCTGATGCTCTTGCTGACTGGGCAATTGGAGCATTTTATTTCTGCTTGTGGTCACCGAACTTTAAAGTCATAGGTGATGCCTAAGTGAATAATGTAACAACACCCTCTGAGTGCAGAGGTAGGTTTAGATTTCTTCAATTAGTTAATTGTCCCTAGTTACTATCATCAAATAATACATTCCATGGGATATTCATTATGTTATTACTAAGTAAGATTTTTTCTTTTTTGGAGAAGAGTTATGCTCATCTAAACAAAGTGCCATTTATAAAAAGATTAGGGTTTAATTTGTGTCTTGTGTTAGCAGTGTGCATCTACAGTGCAATATTCATTTACAACATCTCACAGGACAGCAACATTTTTAAATATCTGTAATTATCATATACAATAAGGAGAAACTTAAAAAGCATTTTGCAATATTCCTGCAAGTTATTGATGATATGCTGCTTCTTTAAACTAAACAGACAGTAGACAGTATATTACTGCTGAAGAGATATTCATATACTGTATATCATCATACAAATCTATTAATCCACACCTTCATATGATCTGTATTCTGTGTACCGGTATTTAAAATCACTAAATAATGAGGGCAGAACAGAATCGTATGGTCACTGAATTGACCATTCCCACAGTAGACTGACACTGTGTAATCTGGGTCCAGTTTATGAATGGCTCTTTGTTAGAGTGCCAGATGCAAAAGGATTTTCTAACAAAACAGGCCTGGGAGCATCTTCAGAGGAAGGGACATTCATTCCTGTAATTAGGCACTTCCTAAAAACATGCTGACAAATTTCATAGTGACTGTGTGAGCAGTAGGAGAACATTACTGAATCACTTGTGGTTTTACTGGTGAGCAAGCAGCCTAGTGTAGAGGATATATGTAAAGCAATGGCATCGTCGACTGTTTGGACTGCTCATTGAGTATGCCTTTGACTGAAGATAGCGGTTGGGAAAAATGTCTCTGCTAGTTAAAATTTCCAAAGTTACCAAAAGATACAAACTCAATGAAAATTACTGGAGTGGATCAGTAAATATAAGTTAGGAAGGTATGCACCAGCACACTCTTTTGTTATCTTATACTAATTCAAATTCTATGATATGCTGTATGGTTCATTTCAGGTCTACACAAAGAGCTGAGCTTAAGAAAATTATATAACAACAAAAAGAACGACTCAATAATGGATATTTATGGTCAGGGAATTATACCAAGACACAAATAGCACTAATATGCCCTACAACTACAGCAGATGTTACAGAGGTCTGTCTGCAGCTTATGTCAGATATAGTTGTGAAATGTCTAGTGTCGAGACAAGTTCATGCCACCTGGTATCAGAATAAGTATCAGAGGCAAGACTTCAGTGCCTTCAGTGATGAGCTTGCTAAATCTGGGTCATCTGAAGTCAAAACAGTAAATAGTAGCAAAACAAGTAAATCAATAAATAAAAATAACAGGACAGTGAATCATGAAGTATCTACCAGATTTTTTTCAATGAATAGATGTCTGGGAGTAGTGGGACTTCTGATTGATAGCATTGCACTACAAGGGATGAGTTATATAATAACATGAGGACTGCTGTACCTCATTTCAGTCACAGATTTTGATCATAGGCTATAAAATCTAGAGGACGTAGTCAATGTCCAGGTGACAGCATTTCACATTGTAAATGACATGGTGATAAAATGCACAAGACTGGTAATAGCGGAACACTAAGCTGTAAAAAGACTGCATATAATGTGTTTGTGTAACTGACAGAATGGTTAAAAGTGAGAGAATGTAGTGTTGATTGGTAGTAAATGTAGCCCACTTCCACTTCCACTCCCAATTAAGGAGGCAGTGATGCACAACAAAAATAAAACCTGGTGGAGGTAAAGGTTAATGTCACTGCAACGGCCAGGGTACAGACAAAAAGATACTGAAAATCCTACATCCTACAAATAGAGCTTGGAGTGCCTTAACCACAAAATCATAGTCTCTGTATGCCTAATGTTTGTCTGGTCTAGGCCTTTTAAGCAGCTGAACAGCTGTTGATGACAGCATAGAATTCATTGGAAAGTCTGAAATCATTGCACTAGGCAGCAAACCAACTGGTGCAGAAGGAAAAATGTGCACTTGCTAAAGCCAGACTGTTACCATGTGATACCTTTTTGGCAATGCCTGTAAATTTCCAGTAATACATACAGTGTATATATAATAATAATAATTATAATTTATCCTTAATTAATCCCTGTGGGCAAATTTGTTCTCTTCAATTAATCCATCATGGGTGAGCCATAAGCATTAGACTGCCGTCAACCAGTGCCAGGGGAGCAGTTAGGGGTTCAGTGTCTTACTCAACAACACTTCGACACACGAGGAGGAGCCAGGAAGTGGACCAGGAATGTTCGGTTCCGAAGATGATTGCTCTACCTCCTGTGCCACGCCACCACTTCTGGCATATGATATTATAGCAACAATTTATACTGCAGAGCCATTATTGAAAGGTGGACATTTTAACAAGATTTAAGCCCCAGGACATATAGGATCAGCACAGAAAGGTGTTTAGTTCCAGTCACATCTTTGTCTCTGTACAGGCTTCAATGAGCAGACACTACCTAACTTTAACAAGTCTCTTTATTTCTACAGTCTACTATACAAGGTCAAAACTCACGTCCTTGTTAATGTCTTGCTAATTCAGCTAATAGAACCCTGCTACTTTTTCTCTATGACCCTCAAAGGCTTTAAGAGCTGAAATTAAAGAAAGAGAACCACAACTGTTTTATGAGGTAGACTGCTGATTAATGATAAAGGAATATGAGGTGGTCCATACTTGGTTTTGCGTTGATGACAACTTTCTCCCCCGAATGTGGTGCAGGATAGCACGTGCTGTCTGCCATGTCCTCACCGGATCCAAACTCTAACACTTCAACAAAGCTCAAAGGCACACTCCACTTGAGAAGGAACTTCTGGTCAGCAGGAGCACTCCAACTGCCACTGCCACCCTGACATCTGCACAGAGCAGACAGAGTCATTTGAAGTCAAAAAGTGCGTAACTTGAGAAGAATGATGAATGTTTTGCTTTAGCAATGAAATGAAAGATGACTGAGACTTATTTTAAAAAAGAATATATGGATTTGCATATTTCCTAGAGTTAGAATAGCATATGTCGCTACTAACACATTTGTAAAATATTACACATAATTGCAAAGAAAAGTAAGATTACTTCACACAGAAAAAAAAAAAATGGGACAGACTGAAATAGGCCAAAATTGCAGTCCGTCTTACCGGATGTTGGGTGTGGCACACATGAGAACATCATTGAGCAGGAAGAGGCGCCGCTCCTTTGTTTTGATAACTTCACCACGGTCATTGTAGACTGTCTCTACCATGTCATCTGAGCGGATCAAGTAGCGGCTGCCATTGCTTAGAAGCTGGAGGATGATGGATGAGCGTGGTTAAAAGTCACATATTGACAGTGACATTCAAATTTGTACAGTTTATGATTGTCTGCATGAATGACATCACTCCTACAGGTATGTTACATCTAGATTCAACAGAAAGTACTTGTTTCCACAGACACACTTGTGTGGGTCCCTTTCAATTGACAAATTATTATATGTTACAAGGTAGAGTTGTGTGCAAATGTCATGCAAAGTCAAAAGCTAAAAATACTATGGCTAAGATAGTTTTTTGTTAGATAACATGAAGCTAATTCCCTAGTTGCTTGCCACATTTTGGCATGGAAAGAATAGCACAACCTTAATTTGTAAGATGAAAATCAGCTTTCTATCAGCTCAATCTGCTGGTGAAAAAATGTAAAAAAAAAAAATAAAAAAAATAAAAAACTGCAAATGATGCTCAAGGATGCTTGACTTAAGCATTTTGCTTCTTGTTTAAGTAAATGGTGTGCACAGTGACTGGTGAACAGACCTTGTTTAGGTAACCTTCATTCATGGCCTTTGCGATGTGACGAATCTCACAGCGCTGGTCTGCTTCCCTCTTCTTTTCATTCAGTTTCTCAGCCAATGTCTCGAGTTCAGTTAAGGCCATCTGCAGGGGCAGCCGGTCCGGATGTCCAACTGGGGTGTTTTTGAGCATGTCCTGGTCAGGATGCACAAATCACATCACCAATCATTGTAATAATTATCAACAATAACAATAAAGACCAGATATTTTTCTTAGTTATGTGTTATTTAATAGAAAAAAAAGTTGATAGTAAGAATCAGGTTTGAATCAAATTCCACTCCCTCACGTCTATTTGTGTGAACTTGATGTTCCTTCATAAAAAAAACAACAAAAAAAAAACCTTGATTTTTGCATATTGCACTCCCTCTATTGGTGGATGTCTGTAACACAAATGTGCAACTGGTTCAAGACGAGGTCCATGAATTACTTACTTGGAGAAGCAGAATAAACTGAGGAAATCTCTGGATTGGTTTCATCATCAGGCCATACAAAGTCATCCTGTCACAGCTGGTCTCCTGACGATGCTGTTAAAACAATAATAGATGAGTGTACAAGCTGTGAATGTCAACATTAAGCATTTAAATGCACTTTTGATTATCAGAATTCAGAATTTTTATAAGGTCAAAAATTAGGATCTTATATTGTCTTATATAATCAAATGACAGAAAAGAATCCTCAGGCATCCAGGTTTTCTCCGTAAAAAGATTTTTGATTTGTAACTTATCTCTCGAACCTTCAGGAATTCCAGGAAGCCAGGCTTAGAATTGCAGGTCTTCCTCACCACAGACATGGCTGTGCTGAAGTTGTTCACATACTCACAGTAGGCATCGAGCACCATAGATTTTGAGAACTGCAAAAAAAACGAATGTGTCATAAAAATTACACACAAGCAGTAAGGTCATTTACTGTAAATATTCATCAAGCTGTAATAGAAGCAATTTAAACACAAGAGCCCCCAACCCCAACTGGGCTGACATGGGACTCAACTATAAAGTCATGCCAGAGGCTGCAATGGATTTTTCTGGCAAAAACAATGATATGAAAGAGCAGGATTGTCGGAGATGACTGCTTTTATTTCCGTTTGAGTTGCAAGGCAGCCAAAGACAAGAGCGATGCCCAAAAAGAGCAAAAACAAATATAGTAAACAAAAAGGCTTTAAAATTTTAGGTTCAGTTTTTGTAATTTTCTTATATCCGTATTTTTGTTATGATTTTCAAAATACATTTGAATAACTCAAATCGTATTGTATGCTGAGAGGATTCACACTATAACCTGGCCCTTTTAGATAACAATGTTATTTATTTTTGAAAATCTATTAAGGGAAAATAGCAGGTTGCTGACATCATTTTCCAAAACTGACCTTAAATCTAGCTTCTCTCTCTTGCTCTATGAGCTTTTAATAATGAGAAAACTGAATGCATGCAAACCCTGAATGTATCCCAGCAGGCAGTAATACTTCTTGAGGGATTAACACTGCAAGTCAAGCTCACCGATGCTACAAAGACGTCGCCAATCATCTCCAGACTATCCCACTCCGCCACACGGCTTGCAAGGGCAATCTGGAAGAGGAAGTGGCACTGCAGGATCTCGCGCACTCGGTAGAAGGTCATTTTCAGTTTCCTGTCACTCAGCAGCCTTGGCTCAATCTGTGACAAGGGCTTCTCATATTGCTGAAGAAGCAGAAAATGTTAAAAGTAGTTATGTCATAGTGGATTGGGTAATCACTAAAGCCCTATGTGCGTACCTCTAAAATCCTTTTTAAAGCATCAAGGTAGTTCTTCTCGCTCTCTAATATAGACCCCAGGATACATCTCCTCACCAGCTGTAGGAGAATAGCATGTTAATCACAATCTTCAGTTCATCGCTTTAATATCAAAGATTAATGAATATAAGCTACAACTGAATGGCATTACTTGCTGCTGTGAAAGAGCTTCTGGAGCTGGAACCAGAGCTGGTTCCACATTGAAACAGTCCACCTCAATAAAGAGTTCAGATTCCTCATCCTCGAAACAAGTAGTCTTCCTCTCTACACAGCACAGACATAAAACAATGTTGATAAGCTGAATAATTATTAGAATGCAAGCAAGAACAACTAACTGAAATTAAACAATATTATGATACATAAGAAGAGATCAGGTAAAAATGTGTCTGAACACTACTTCTTCGTCTTTGTCTACTTTCGACTTCTCCCTTCAGTGGTTGCGACAGCGAATCAACCTTCCTTATCTAACCCTTTTTCCGTATCGTCCTCTCTCACACCAACTACTTTCATATCCTCTCTCACTATATCTATAAATCTTCTCTTTGGTCTTCCTCGAGGCCTGGCAGCTCCAATTCTAGCATGCGTCTATCAATATATTCACTATCCCTCATATGTACATGACCAAACCATCTCAATCTGGCTTCTCTGACCGTCTCTCCAAAACATCTAACGGGTGCTGTTCCTCTGAGAAGAGTCATTACTTATCCTATCCATCCTGGTCACTCCCAAAGAGAACATCTTCATCTCTGCGACCTGTAGCTCTGGCTCCTATCTTTTTGCTATTGTAACTGTTTCTAGTCCATTCAGCATCGTGGGTCTCACCACTATCTTGTACACCTTTCCTTTCACTCTGGCTGATAGTCTTCTATTGCATAGTACCCCTGACACTTGTCTCCACCCATCCCAACCTGCTTGAACCCTTCTCTTCACCTTTTTTCCACACTCTCTAGTACTCTGGACTGTTGACCCCAAGTACCTGAAATAATCGGACTTCTTGATCTCCATTCCCTGTAGCCTCACCGTTCCACCAGAGTTCCTCACATTCACACAAATATACTCTGTCTTGCTGCAACTAAATTTCATTCCTCTCCTTCCCAGCGCATACCTCCACCACTCTGGATTTTCCTCTACCTGTTCTCTGCTCTCACTACAGATCACAACGTCATCTACAAACATCATGGCCCATGGAGATTCTGGTCTAACCTCATCTGTCAGCCTGTCCATCACCATTGTAAACAAGAAGGGGCTCAGAGCTGATCCCTGATGGAATCTCACCTCCACCTTGAACTTCTATGTTATCCCTACAGCATATCGCACCACTGTCTCACAGCATACAGGTCCTGCACGAGTCTCACATACTTCTCTGCCACTCCAGATTTCCTCATACAATACCAGAGCTCCTCTCTTGGCACCCTGTCATATGCTTTTTCTAGGTCTACAAAAACACAATGCAGCTCCCTCTGGCCTTCTCTATTAGCATTCTCAAAGCAAATACTGCATCTGTAGTACTATTTCTAGGCATGAAGCCACACTACTGTTCATAAATGCTGATTTCTGCTCTCAGTCCAGTTTCCACTACTCTTTCCCATAACTTCATTGTATGGCTCATCAACTTTATCCCTCTACAGTTACTGCAATACTGCACATCCCCCTTATTCTTAAAAATGGGCACCATCACAATCTTCTCCATTCCTCAGGCATCGTCTCACTCGCTAAGATCCTGTTGAATAATCTAGCCAGAATCTCTGCCGCTGCCTCTCCCAGACACCTCCACAGGTATCAGCAGCCTTTGCAATCTTCATCCTCATCAATGCCTTCCTCACTTCACTTTTATTAATCTCTGCTAATTTGTGGTCTACAATATTCACCTCTTCTACCTAATTTCCTCATTCATCAGCTCTTCAAAATACTCTTTCCATCTTCCCATCACTTTTCTAGCATCCATCAGTACATTTCCATCTCTATCTCTGTTTTAACAACCTGTATAGGTCATTCTCTCCCTCCTTACCGTCCAACCGAGCACACAAGTCATCGTACGGCCTTTGTTTTGCCTTTCCTACTTCTCGCTTTACCTTAAGCTGTATCTCCCTGTACTCCTGTCTTTCTCTTGGTCCCCTCAGTGCCCCACTTCTTCGCTAACTGCTTTCTCTGTATATACTCCTGCACTTGCTCATTCCACCACCAAGTCTCCTTATCTACTTTCCTTCCAGGCGACACACCAAGCACTCTTCTGCCTGTCTCCCTGATAACATTGGCTGTAACATTGGCTCGTCCAGTCATCTGGAAGCGCTGCCTGATCACTCACAGCCTTTCTCAACTTCTCAGTGAAAACCATACAACACTCCTCCCATTTCATCTTCCACCACTTTTTCCTCTGCCTTTGTCCTCTCGTTCTTCCTTGTCACCAGAGTCATACTACAAACCACCATCCTCTGCTGTCTGGCTACACTTTCACCTACCACTACTTTGCAGTCACTGATCTTTTTCAGATTACCTTGTCTATACAAGATATAGTCTACCTCCGTGGGTAACTCTTATGCGTTACCCTATGTTCCTGTCTTCTCTGGAAAAAAGGTGTTCACTACAGCCACTTCTATCCTTTTTGCAAAGTCTACCACCGTCGGTCCCCCTGTGTTCCTATCCTGTTGACCAAACCTGCCCATCATGTCTTCATCACCTCTTTGCCTGCACCAAAATGTCCAATGAAGTCTACACCAATTACCACTGTCTCATCTCTGGGGATATTCTGCATCACTCATTCCAGAACTTCCCCTTCTCCTCTAACTCACATCCCACACTCTTTGTGTCTTAACACAAAGTTGTCAGTGTGTGATGTTTCATTTACCATCTTGTGAGGAAACCATTTTGTTCAGAAAGTTAGGTGGGTGAGCAACAGTGTTATAAATGTGTTATTACTATGTACCATTACAGAAAGACTTGGTTTTGATGAAGGAGCGTCCCTTCTTCACCGCAGCTTTGGTTTTCTCAAGTCCATCTTTGGTCCCTTCTTTTGCTACTTTCACCAACTTTTGCATCTTTAAAAAGACATAAAATACTATCAGGCAGTTACAGAGGGAACATCAAGCGCGACCTTTTCTTGACAACATCCCTCCAAGTGATTTTTGAGAAACTTAGTAAGTCTCGAATGTAGCAATTCATGACATGGCATGACGTTAGATCATATAGTAAAGTAGGGATCAGTGAATGACACAGCAACTGGGACATCAGCTAAATGTAACACACTTAGGTTATATTTCTCCTGCTGCTTTACTTATCAAACAATGTGTTTTGTATCTACTGTATAGAAAAACATTATTTTCAACTGTTTTCAGACCACCAAGAATCAATGACCAATGTAATCGAGTCTCTAGTGCTGGTGTCTCAGTTTACTGCAAGTAAATGTTACTCAGGAATATATCATAAACTTAAAAAAGGACAAAATTGTGAACATTTAAAGAGCCAGGCAAATGAAATTTATGCAACTTCATCATCGGTATCAGCACCACTGCCACCAACGGCACCAGAAAAAAAAACAAAAAACATTCACATTAGTGCAGGATGAGGGGAACCGAGTCAGTAAGAAATGACCAAGGTGAAGTCAGCTAGACTGAGAACAAAGGCTCAGAACTACTTTGTCTAGCACAGGCAGGCGGGGTGAGCCTCAGGCAGTTACCTTCTGCTCGTGTTTCTGTTTAAGCTGTTGCAGCTCTACCGTTCCCACTGTATTTGCCACTAGATCTTTCATCTTTTTCTCATAGTGTTCTTTCAAGCGAGTCAGATCTTGAGAGAGCTAAACAAAAGCAAAGCAAGTGTTATTGGTTATAGTTTTAAAAGTGAGAGTCTGGAGTGAGAAGTGCACTTCATTCTCAATGTGTTTTCCTGGTGAGCTGACAGAGCCTTTCCTGAAAAGGTTGTCTTAGCTCTACCCATATGAATTCAGAGTCGGAATATATTTTTGTGGCTTGATTCTCTGAATTAATGTACATACAGTATATTTTTGTAGCTGGGGTTAGTATAAAAAATAGGTCCATACAACTTAATTTACAGTTGTAATTACATTTAGATACAAGAATGGAGTCACTGAATATTAATAATATTTAGTCCATGATTCAGTTTAAGTCCTTTTGAGCAAATATATTGTATTTGATCTACTGTTATTAAAACAGGGAGAGGCCTATTTTACAGAAAAGAAAAAAAATCTGTTTTAGTGAGGGCGCTATAGTATGAATAAATATGACATTTTTAAGTATTTTTCATTAATAGCAATGGATAATAAAATGTGTAATTCTGTAATAATATCTAACACTTCATGAAGGCGCTTCAATTCCAAACATAAATTCCACCCAAGATGTCCACGGATATGTGCACTTCATTACCATTCAGAAATAATTACTGGAAACTGCAAAGCTAACTGCAAGCTAGCAAACCCAAGCCACTACAAAGCAGACTGAGACAAAACTATTGATTTGGCCAAGTTTTAGAAAATAGACATGTCAGTCTACACACAAATAATGATTGATCTTTATCAAAAATAAATAAATAAATAAATTTACACTACAGCGTAAATAAATAATTTCTTGATGTAATGACAGAAGACAAACTGACGTGTCCGAAATGTCCAAAATAAACAGAATGATATCGTACTTAATTCCAGTTTTATCTCCACAAACCTAAATAAATACTGAGTTGGGGGCAATGCTGACACATGGCGGGGAGAGTACAATGAGCATGGTACCCACATGAGTCCTTCTCTGGGGTGGCTTCCCCCTCATAAAGGCATGAGGCAGTCCGTTCTCTGGGTGACCTTCCCCATCGCTTGCTTCATCATAGCTTTCAAACTCGCTGGAGCTCCAGCCATTATCGAGGGAGCTGCTGCACCCGCCCTCCTCGCCAAGCTCAACGTCATCATATATCATCTCATCTGGCTCTGCATAAATAAAACAGGACAAAATGTAGTTTACAAAGAAAGTAAAACTGATTATGAAATAAAAATTATTCAGTTATGATATGGCAGAGAAAAAGGAACACTATTCTATTAAAACGTGTGTCCTAAATATGTACAAAAGCGTAATAACAATGTGCAGCAAACTAATATAATAGCCTGAAAGTAAACTTTTGAATAGTGAAAACAGTAAAAATGTTGAATGTTGTATCACACATTATGAAATTCTCCTGACAGATGATTTTATACAATGTAGTATTCATTCAACTGTCAGTTGACTAATCTGAGTTACATTATTTTGCTTGGATTAGTTTAAAGAAAGAGGAAGCTAAAAGTAATTATCACAGACATACAATTCAAGTATACAGTATGTTAACTGCAAATGAAAAGAGTTCAATCATTTTGTGTAATTAAAAAATAAAGTAAAACTCACCTGTGTTTGAGTCAGAGTTTTCTCGGGGCACGTCATCATAAATCACTTCGTCAGGATCTGAACCATAAAAAAAGTATTTAGCTGATAATTCATCAATTCAGATATCATGTTAACTAGTCCATCTGAAAAAGCAGGATGTAATGTCAGGGAAGAGAAAGGCTGCACACTAGGGTCTGCTTCCTCAAAAGAATGAGGAAGGAAGGATGTCTGGGAGCCCTGTTATATGAGTGGTGAAAAACAAACAAAAAAAAAAAAACAGCCTGAAGGAAGGACATGTGTGAGTTATTTTCCTGAAAACTAAACATGTTTTTATGATTTTATTGTATGTTGAGTCTTTTTTGTGTAAATAACATCTTACTTTCCATCCAGGCAGTGTTGGCAGGGTCTGATGCCCACTTCGCCAAAGCATCCTCCTCTACAATAGGTGGCCATTCACTGAAAACATGCAGAGTACATTAAAAAATGGAAACTATACTATTAACAAGATCATATGTAACTCAATTTCAACTTTGCATGTTCTCAACGCATCCGCATGAATTTCCGCGGGGTTCTCCCGTTGCCTCCCACAGTCAACAAACATATTGTAGGTTCACTGGAGACCCTAAATTAGCCAGACATTTGAGTGATCGAGCGAATGGTCTCTCTATGTGAGCCTGTGATAAGAGTAGCAAATGGTCCAGGGAGAACCCAGCCTCTTGCACAAGTGTCAAAAACCCCACGACCCTGACTGGATTGAATGAATGAATGACTGAATGAATGAATGTCCTTCAGATTTATGACTCACTGTTTGAGGATGATCATCATAATAAAGTATGGTGATGTCAGCCACATCTTGATTTAGTTAAATATTTGGAAACTGGAGGCATTCCTCCAAAGGTTACTGTAATTATTTACAAAAAATGTTAAAGTGAACTCAAGCTGTTACACACCTGTCAACTGATGTGTTACCAGTCCTGGCCACTGTGTCTAAGGAAATAAAAAGTCAAAATCATAACATTAAAGCCTTGAAACACATGATTTTTAAACATCTCCTTTTCTGTTAATTATATATCTATATTCTAAAAATGGTAACATGATGATAAAAGATCACTGGAAACATTTATGTCCATGGAGGCACACAGTAGATATTTCTGATGAGCAAAAACGATATATATATGTGTGTATTCATATCAATGGATATGCATATTAGTATAGTTCTGTGTAATAAAAAAAAACACCATAAATGATAATAACTCTCATTTGAGAAATATGTAGGCTCCATGTTAATTAATCTTCTTGCATCCTTATGGGAAGATGCTGGTATTTCTATATATGTGCCACTAGATGTCATTAATGTTTCCATATCTCCTAAATTTTAGAAATTTAAGAAATTAAGATGAAAAATGGCACAAAGAGGGGATGTATTTTAATCCTGTACATTTTCTGCATATCAACATGTTTGTCTATAACTCTAATTTCACAAAAGCCTGCAGGTGTCTGCATTTAACATGGTAGGAGGTTGTGTTATAAATATCATAATGAGTGAGTACTTGTAAATTCCCCCAGGTGAATATGTTTCTAATAGAACACTTGAAAACAATACAGCAACTTGTTTTAGGCAATTCAAGTTTTAAAAACGTACTTGAAAAATGTATTTGAATATCTGAGAATTTAAATATGTTGTGACTATGCTTGGGTAATTACAGTGTAATCAGATGCAGTTTACCACCCTGCAGAGACGCTGTAAGATTTTTAGGAAAACCAGAAAATCTTCATAGCCAACTGAGACATTTGAAAGCGAGATACTAAATTTTGAATCTCTGTGGAAGAGTTTTAGGAAAATAAAAAGTGTATTTGGGTCTATCTGAAGTAAAGCAAAGAAGTCCAGTTACAGGGTGACAAGTTTCTGGACAACTGGGGGAAGGAATATAAATGGGAGGGGGACTTCGATCGATAATGATTGGGATAGTAGTCATTTCCATCTTCTGTAGATTTAACTTTACCGTCCTCATCTATGGAAAGGTGTCGAAAGATGACAGGTGTGGTGTAAGCTGGTGTGATAAGGGGTACGCCAGACGGGGTGGCATAGCCGCATGGTACTGGCACGGAGTAGCCTGAAGAGATGCTGCCAGGGCCACTGTGTTTATCTTGTGCCTCTGGCTCTTTGGGCTCTCCTGGTGAGAAGATGGACAAGGAGGGTCCGTGACGCTGTTCTAGCTGTGCTGGTTCGAGGGGAGTGATGTCAATCACAGAGTAGGGGTTAACTTTGCCCTGGCAGGAGATCTTAGAGACAGTCTGTGGAGAGCTGATAGACACATCCTGGGCTTCATCCCCTGGTAAGGAAGAGACAGTTTACTTGTCAAATTGAGGTTTGCAAGAGGTGGGCCAACATGCAAGACACATGGTAAATGTATCATGCACAACGATGCTTACACAATGTAGAACAGATAATATATTTACTTTTAACAAAACATTTTCAATTGATAACATGATGTGTTTGTGCAATTTGACAATTTACCAGTTTATCTTCCCTGAATGGCTCATTTTGAATGACTGTCACTTATTGATGTTATTTTGGTTAAATGTTACAATTCTGCTTTGCTATCCAATACTAGTCCAAGTCAAACGGCATGATGACGGAGAAGAAAAAGCATTGCCTTAAACCTAATGCTGCTGTCAAAACTGTCAGTGAAGACCACCAGACAAGCTCTTGAAATAAAGTGATGTGACAGGAGGGAGAAATACCTTCCAGTCAAACTTTAGCCAAAATTGAGGGACCTTGATTAGAGAGATAATTTAAACAAATTGTGCCAGGGTTCTGACAAAATATCAAACCAGCAAAATTACTTCTTTTTTGGGAAGGTGAGCTTAAAAATGCAAAACTAACTAAGCAGACTGAGCAGACAACTAAGTATCAACGCTTTTGGGGTTCAAACCTGTTATTCCAGAGTCTGTCTCAAAATCACCATTTGGAGGAGGGGTTGGAGGTAGCGGTATGTCTGGCTCCTTGCTATCAGACCCTTCCAGACAAAATGGTCTCTCTCTCTCTGTTGGTCCTTCAGTTTCTTGGGGGGCTCGGCCCGTGGCAAATTTTGGGTCCGCTGATGACAGAGTTGTTTCTGCAGCTGGGTGAGGCACTCCAGGGGCTGTGCAGGGCAACTGACCTTCTTGGTCACTGATGGCAATGCTGGCCTGGTCTGGGCTACTGGGATCGAGGGGTGCTGGAGGTGCAGGGAGTGGGAGGTCAGCCTCAGGGATGTCATCACCACTGTCATCAAACTCAAAGGCTTTCCCCTCTTCTTCATCTGTAAAGGGGACATTGTCTGCCAAGACTGGAGACAGAAATAATATTTTCTAAACAATATCCAGTATGATCATTCAGTCATCATATATCGCTATATATATATATATATAATACATTACAGATTATAAATAAACTGTCGAATTAAGAATGTAGATTCATTTATAAAAAACAATGTCTAAAAATTATTCGACTTGATTAAGCAAACCAATTATGGTTTCTGTAGACCTTTAAATATTGATTGCACAGGTGATATATATATACACATGTACACCTCTTGCATATTTTTGGATATTTTTGGAAACTGACAAAGGCAGAAAAACCCATGCAAACACCACACAGAACCTCCCCCTTGCTGTGAGGTGGAAGGGCTAACCACTGTGCCACTCTATATGTGTGCGTGCATGTGTGTATGAGTGTTATATATATTGTATTTTGAACCATCAAGCAAGAGATTGTAAAGCAATAGTAAAATGAGGACAGTAACAATGAAATGATGTTCATAAAATGACAGATCATATACATACTGCTTTCAGGGAGCTGGAGGATCTCACTTTATATTTAGTGTGGATTTAACTCGCTAATCATATTTGCAAAAATCCCAAATTAGACTGTTTACAAATACACTGTGGATGGCGATTCTCGAACAGTTAAACTTCAGGAACCCAGCTACAACATACTTATAATTAAGGGTGTGGTCTTCAGTGGTCGTGTGTTTCCAAACAAGAATCCCCACATAAAAGGTTCAGCACTAAAACACAACATCAGCCCTTTCACTTAACACCCAAAAAACAGCTGAGAAAGATTAGATTTGAGAACTTCACAAACTTCACCTTCATATTTGAGCTCTGACTTGGCAGCAGTCAGGATAGGAACAGCAAACGTCTGTCCATTTGTTACAGAGAGTAGAACAGGAAAGGGCTGTCAACTCCCTGTTTGGGCAGTGTTTCTGATCTCATGAAAAGTGTTTGAGCTTATATAAGAGTGTAAAGAGAGTAAAACTTGAGTGATTTACAGGCATATCTTGCATCTGCTGAGGTTTTCATTATAGAGCTTTTGCTTAAAAACAATAACAACACAAAAAGAAACAATAGCAATGCCAGCATATTTTCAGGAAAAAGGACTGTAAAGGAAGGAACACTGAAAATAATACCTACTGAATTCAATTATGTGGAAAATAACAGATTCATGGTGCAGGCCAAACCTCTAAGACAGAAGGAAAGGATAATTTCAGGGTCCCTCCCAACTTCTTAGAGAAACATTCTATCTTTGAGTTTTGCTCCGAATCATACCATAGATTCCTTGTGTGCACTTTCATCTGTAGTCACAGCTTGACTGTTACTTTGCAGTCTTAAGACTTCCTCTCATTTCCTAAAAAGTAGGCCAGGGGACAACACAAAATTCTGAGTTTGCACAGAGTATCTGTTTCCCATGCAAGGATATGGCAAGTCCATCGCAGTAACAGATCAGATTTAAATTTAACTTTTAAACCATTTAAATGAAGTAAACATGATTCATAGTTTCTTTGTAAATTGAATGTTCCTAAAAAAAAGTTTATTTTATCCTGTTCATTTTGACTTATTCTTAAGAGAGCTTATGGTGGGTCAGTTATAATGAGCTAATACTTCTCTGCTTGATGCTTTTCATCATTCAACTTCACCTACTCTTTGTCTAAGCTTGAATAAGATTTTCCTCAATAGAGATCACTTATATATACACACTATATGGCCAAAAGTATTCTCTCACCTGCCTTGACTCCCATATGAATAAGTGGCATCCCATTCCTAAGCCATAGGGTTCAATATGATGTCAGTCTCCCCTTTGCAGCTATAACTTCTTCAACTCTTCTGGGAAGGCTGTCCACAAGGTTTAGGAGTGTCTTAATGGGAAATTTTGACCATTCTTCCAGAAGCGCATTTGTGAGGTCACACACTGATGTTGAACGATAACGTCTGGCTCTCAGTCTACGCTCTAATTCATCTCAATGGTGTTCTATCAGGTTGAGGTCAGGACTCTGTGCAGGTCAGTCAAGTTCATCCACACCAGACTCTGTCATCCATGTCTTTATGGACCTTGCTTTGTGCACTGGTGCACAGTCATGTTGGAAAAGGAAGGGGCTAGCTCCAAAACTGTTCCCACAAAGTTGGAAGCATGGAATTGTCCACAATTTCTTGGTATGCTGAAGCTTTCAGAGTTCTTTTCACTGGAACTAAGGGGCCAAGCCCAGCTCCTGAAAAACAACCCCAAACCATAATCCCCTCTCCACCAAACTGAACACTTGGCACAATGCAGTCAGACAAGTACCATTCTCCTGGCAACCGCCAAACTGAGACTTGCCCATCAGATTGCCAGATGGAGAAGGGCCATCCGTCACTCCAGAGAACGCGTCTCCACTGCTCTTGAGTCCAGTGGCAGGGTACTTTACACCACTGCATCCAATGCTCTACATTGCACTTGGTGATGTGTGGCTTGATTACAGCTGCTTGGCCATGGACACCCATTCTATGAAGCTATCTGCACACTGTTCTTGACCTAATTTGCAGGCCACATGAAGTTTGGAGGTCTGTAGTGATTGACTCTGCAGAAAATAGGCGACCTCTTCGCACTATGCACCCCCGGCAGTTTATGTGGCCTTCCACAACCAGAATTGCTGCGGTACCCAAACACTTTCTTATAATACACGAATGGTCATGTTCTTATAATACAGATGAAAGTTGACAGTGGAATATTGAGGAGCGAAGACATTCACGACTGGATTTGTTGGACAGGTGGCATCCTATCACAGTTCTACACTGGAATTCACAAAGCTCCTGAGAGTGACCCATTCGTTTACAAATGTTTGTAAAAACAATCTGCATGCCTAGGTGCTTGATTTCATACACCTGTGGCTATGGAAGTGATAAGAACTCCTAATTACGAATACTTTTGGTGAGCGAATAGTTTTGGCCATATAGTGTGTGTGTGTGCGTGTGTGTGTGGATAGATAGATAGATAGAGAGAGAGTGTTGCAACTTCACCTCCAGGCCTGAACCAACAAGGTAAATCTTAACTCAAAAGATATGCAACGTGGCCTCTCTTGCTAAACAAAGTAACTTTGAAGTTTTTCAAAGCAGTTTCCATGCTCTAAATCACCGATATGATCCCCTCAGGCATTGACAGTCTGTTGTTCCACCCTTTAGGCAGGGTGTTAGGAACAGTCAGTAATTACTGCTGCAGGTCAGCACTGTGACCCCATGTCTATCTGCACCAGAGACTAGGGGTACATGGAAAGGGAGGGGCCCATAACAATTCTTGGAAACAGATGTGATTAGTCTCTTCCCTCTGTTCAGTAATTATACCATAGGACACAGAGGAAAGGCACAGCTAGTCCTGTGTTATTTATTGTCTGTGACTGGTGAATTAACACAGCATTAGCTATGGTTCTAATATGCAATCTGATCTTCCCACTGTGGTTGGATTGTGGAATGCTTGATGATACTAGCATTCATTTGATTGGATTTGGACAGATGATGAGACAGTTGACCATTCAATAGTTTTTCTGCAACGTAGCAAAGAGGAGGGCTTCGACAATCTGCCATGTTGGCATGCTTGCCTGTATCATATGTACTTGATGTCGATCTTAACTCTACTGTCCAAGCTCTAACACGCACACACACACACACACAATATCAGATCTGTATTACGATAAATTACATTACATTGCATTGCATTTGGCAGACGCTTTTATCCAAAGCGACTTACAATAGACGACATAGGGACTGCAAATACACTTGCAAATACATATAAATGGGGAATTTGTTTCTTCATTACTGTTTAACAGTCATTACTGATGGAATTTGATTCCCAATAAATATCTGTGTGGAAAAGACATTTAGTCGGGACAATGCCAACAGTCTCAAATTGTTTCATTAAAACTTCAAGAGTTGCTCTTAACATAAGCAGTAGGAGCAGTTACAGAACAAAAAAAAACATTTATTGGAGATTATAGAATCAACATAAATTAGCATTTTTAAAAAGAGCAGTTGTATACTAGAACATACATACTGTCAAAGTTTTTCCCAAATTAACTGGCACATTTTTTGTGATGATCTGTTAGGAATGGGAATAGGACCCTAGTTATATACTTGTACTCAAATAGGGCATGAATATAATCTTTTGCAAAGGGTTTTTTATGCATGCGTTTTGGAATAATCAGCAACAGAGCATGACATGCAATGACACTGATGCCCATTGTACGACACACGCTTGCATTCTATGACTGCTATTTATTGAGCACTCTGCCCACAGTGACTTCAACATTTAAAGACTGGACCGTTCTGTGACCGGACAGCAAAAGAAGTTATTTCATTGAGTGGGTCAATAAAGGTTTAGTCAGTCTGTTGTGTTTTGAAAGTAGAAGTAAGATTCTATGTAGTTTATTCTCTAATCAACATATTATTTGAGGTACGTGGTCAGGTAAAAGGTTGTAATCTGGCCCTTCACCACTGTATATCAACAAATCCCATCACAATTCACATAAGTCTTACATTGTCATTTTTGTCTTTGAAAAAATATAAACAAAAACATTAGCCTCTGCAAAGTTACACAACTGTAATTTCTTATCAGAAAAATTACAAAAATATATGGTAAAACTGATCGACATTCATGTTTTAATGTTAATATTCAGATAAAGGTCATTATGCATTTTTATGTAAATTATTTTTGCACCATTACCATGTGCAAAACACAAAGCTGCCAAGCTGGGGCATCAGTTCAATTCATAATCCTTAAATTGATTATTTTCTGCGGGGCTATTTCTGATTTTTCTACATAATAGCCTGTTCAAATGAGTCACTGGGTTACTATCCGCACAAGCACTGCCCTAAAAGCAAAGCAAGTAAGCGGCTAGCTGGAGATTAAGCTTTTCTTTTGCTTGTTTCTAAACTTGAAAGGGCTGTATGTATGTGAATATATATATATATTCACATATACATGTATGTACGTGTGTGTGTGTGTGTGTGTACACATGCTATTGCAGCAGAATTCAACTCATACTGAGGAACATTATCTGGTATTCACAGCAGCCCAGGACATCTTGCAGAGCTTAAACCCTGCCTTTTTCTGTCCACTCGCCCCAAAGCTTCGGAGGAGAGCATGAGAGGAATGGAGGAGTGTTCTTCCCCGTAACTGCCAAGCTTTAACAACCTTGTAGGAAGGGATCCTTCCCTGAACTATAAAAAGGTACTTTTGATACTTTTGACATCATCATGATGTGATTCAAAAATCTCTTTAAAACCAATAGTAAAAAAAAAAAAAAGACAAGAAGGACAATACAAACAAAGATATCTTACATTGTTATATTAGTAGAATCTAATTTATAAACCTTTTTCAAATTCAGTTTTTTACACAACTTTTGTCTGTTTGTGCCGTGTACCCACAAACACCCATTCCCTGACAAATTTGCTATACTATAGCGATAGGGAAGTTTTTCAGAAAGAAACAAACGGAAAAACAAAAAACAAAGGTCTTGGTTAAAGTCAAATTTACTGCTTATTAGCACCACACTAAACAGCTTAGGTGACTGGCCTGTGGCCTCACATCGAACCTGAGTTAACCTTTTAGCTTGAAAATCTACAAGCAATGAATTTTGACTGCATGACTGTGCAAGCTTCACTTGAAGTGTGATACTAAAAGTAGAGGAAAAGGCATAGTGCATGTTTGAAGGAGCTTTGTAGACATTACTTGCAGGAGGCGGGGGTGGAAACTCTTCCATATCCATGCTTAGTGTTCTTATCGCTGACAAGCTTTTCAGACAGCAGCATGCAGAACATCAACTACGATGACACACATTCCTAGAGAGAAGGAAGAAAAAAAAACAACACATCACTGAGGCAGAACTGGGTGGTTGACCGACAAAATATAATTAAACTACACATCTCCATACATCCTATTTAACTGCTATTATGTTGTTCTATGAATTTGTTTTACTACCAATGAGACTATTTGTCAGCTGGTCCTGTGGGAAAATTCAAGAGTTTCTGTCAATACCCTGATCTCATTCAGAATCTTGATTAACACTTGGATGAAAAAAGAATTTGTCACTCTCTTGCTGTATGTTGTCGACTCAAGCACAGGTTATGAATATAAAAAATACCTCATATGGCAACTGCGTATGATTGAGATAATGTCATGGTAGGAAACACAATGATATACAAAGTTCATGTTTACATTTTTGCCGTTGTCTGTTGTAGTCATGGTGATATAAAATTGAAGTGAGCCAACTATAAACTTGCCCTCCCTCCCTTAATTTACATAGCTGAGGCCCTATTAACCAGGAGTTGCACTTGATGCTTTTAGTAAGATATTAAATTAGTGAAAATACAAAAACAAATAAATGTAGAAAGGGCAGCCACAAAACAAAAGACTGCCTATTATCATGCCACTTAACAAAATGAAATAATAATTTCACACAACTGTTGAATCAAACTAAAGCTTGCTAAGACAAAGGAGGCACACAAATGAAATGAAGTAAAATGAAAAACAATGTATGAACCTTGTTCAAGGATCAGTAGCTCAGGGGTCATGGGGAAGTTACCGTTATTTCCAGACTATTGAGCACACCTGAACAATAATATATTAATATATTATCATGAATAATAATAATAAGCTGCACCGGCTGAAAATAAATAAGTAAATATATGTGTACATATATAGGCCACACTTGTCTATAAGCCGCAAGTGTCCACATTGTTACATGAATTATTTACACAGAAAGATGTTATACAGGAAGATTTTTTAACTTTTAATTAAATACATACTGGTAACATCCACAAATGCTCTGAAAATGCTTTTTTCATAACAGTGCCTGTAACACAAGCGATGAAAAAGATTAATAATAAATAACACAAGGAAAAGTCCATCTATCCAACCATTTTCTATAGCTGCTTTGTCCTTCTCAAGTTGATCATTATCGTTATCTTCTTCCTACGCACTAAAACAATTAAAGTCCTCTTCTTCAGTGTCGGTATTGAACAGCCTCAGAATTTCCCGGTAATTTCGTTTGTCCAATGTGACAAGGCTAAATGTTGGCAGTATGAAGCTTTTTAGCCCCCCCAAAAAATCCAAAAATTAGCCACATCATTGTTTTAGCTGCAGTGTTTAAAGCATGTGAAAAAAGTAGCGTCTTATAGTCCGGAAATTACGGTGTAACAAGCTAAACAGGGAAATGTCATGGGCATGTTGAAGCAGCAACAATCTTTGAATGTGCATGGACATGAAAGACACTGCATTCCTCTGCAGCACATCCATTGTTTGCAGAAGTACAATTCGTATACAGAGGTGACAGTTTCTGTCAAGGACTTCCTCAGGGTACTTTAAGAACGGATTCATTACATCATACTAGGCATAAATCAAGCATTGTGCTAATACGTATGTAATAAATTCTATTCATGAATCTCTTTACTTGGGTACAAACCACAACAGAAGTTAACAACCACCCCTTTTAGTCTAAGACAAACCTCAACCACACTGATGCTGCAACCAAGTCTTTGTAGGCTACAAAGCTTGTTTTGTCTACTAGTAATGAGAAATCCTCTGCCTCTCTGTCCACCCTATTCACAGGGCCCAAGGCCAAAACAGTGAATGCGAACACACAGGGCCAGTGTTTGCTGAATACAGTGCAGCTGACAGATACAGTAATGCTCATGCTAACACTGGCAGGTAGAGTATGCATAGCCTGAGGAGAAATAACCCAGACAATGGAGAGGGAACTATAGAGGGAAACATAATTAGTCATGTCAAAAATAAAATCAGGGATGAGGCCCTGTCTCGCTTACACACTACAGACCAAAGTACAAAACAGGTACATGACATACAAGACTGTGAAGAGTGACAACATTTGGTGTGAGAACAGACTCGTATCTCCCTTTTAATGTCTGGTGGATGCCTGGAAAAAAAGGAAAAGGAAGGGAGAAGGAGGAAATGAGAACTATCAAAGGATCAGGCACTCACCAGAAATGCAAAATGTAGTTTTTATGTGTACATCAGTAATAAGACAAAGAAAAAAATGTAGTGATTTGCACAAGAGCAGATCTGTCACCTCTGTCTGAACTACACTGCTGAGGAAGAGACGCACTTTTGCACACTACATTTGAAATCAGTCTGCAGACTACCACAGCCAGTCTGCCCCATAATCACTTAGCTGCATGTGCTTTCACACACCTTTCCATAAAACGACCTACAAAGTCTAAAGAGGTGCCTATTCAAATCAGCCAAGTACCATTCGAGAATCTTGAACACCCTGTGGGAAACACCAGCTTGACCGAGGCACTTGCTTTATCCCCAGACCATAATGCAGCATTTTAAATGGTACATTCAACCATCACAGACAGGTGAATAGGTGAAAAGGAAATGCCTCTCATGATTCATCTACAAACTGCTAAGCTGAGATTCTCTTTTAGAATGAAAAAGGTCTAACACAGGAGCGGTGACTGAAAGCAAGAAGGAAAATAGGGAGTTAAGATTAACCATGTGGCTGAGGGCAGACTCAGCTGAGCAAGTCCTTACATGATGGAAAGACTGAGCTATGTCTTTGCAGTGCAGGAAAACATTCATCTGGCTAGGTGGTGTAATTTACCTAATTTGCTCATTTATGTATTCACCCAAATCTATGTTAAGAGGCACTGACAAAGACCAAAAATATGCAGACAACAGAAATAAACAGCAGATAATCTGACCCTCCCTCTCTCACACACCAAACAGAGATTCTATGTATTATAAATATGAAGTATGATAAGGAGCTATGATTCTTGAGTAGCTCCTGTTGATGCTTTGTGGCATTCCACATAAACAAACAGCCTGGGCAGGGGGTGGTACGCACAGAGACTTGTGGTCTGATTGGCTGTTCAGTTGGCCAGTGTGTCCCATTTGTCTCCCTCTGCCAAGATTACGGTACATTAATCTGGAATCAACCCTGCAGCGCATATCCCAAGTCTATAAAACTTGGATGTATGAGATCAACATAAAAATCACATTTGTAGGAAGTTTCAGTCTTTGTTTCACCGGCTGAACTGAGCAATGCCATACAAGGTGGGGTTGTAGAACAGTTGTCTCTCCTCATCTGTTTTACTGGTATTGTTGGTGTTAGCATTATAATTGGCTGCTGGGAGTATTTTGTGGATGCTCCTGGTACCATTTAGACAAATTACACTGTCCCAGTTGTAGCTGAAGTTTAATCCAGTCAGTCAAAAATGAATAAAATTTAGAACAAAAAATAATGTGCTCTTATAGCAGCCTCAGGAGTATTACAGCATTTTAAGAGCTGATGTTATTTAGTAATAACATTGTGTTGCTGATATTGAATAGCTAGAGAGAATGAGACACTATGAAAATAAATGTAAATACATCATATACACGGTGGCGCAGTGGTTAGCGCTTCGGCCTCACAGAACAAAGGACCCTGGTAAGAGTCTGACAAGGGAAACTTTCTGTGAGGAATTTGTATATTGTTTGCGTGGGGTTCCTTCAGTTTCTTCCCACAGTCCGAACCATGCAGCAGGTTAATTTGGAAAATAGCCCCAAATGAGTGAGTGAGTTTGTCTATGCATGTAGCCCTGTGCCTCTCAACCAATGACAGCTGGGATAGGCTCCAGCATCCCCTGTGACCCTGAGTGCTGGATAAGTGGCAGAGGATAGATGGACACTATATACACACAATGTCACTTTTTTAAAGCTTGGCAAACAATTGTAATTTTAAGAAAACACAGTCATGTATGATTCTTCGTTTTCTTTTGGTAGTTCCCCCCGGGGAACGCCCCAGCAAATCATCTGCGTCCATCTTACTCGATCCCCTGCACCCTCTTCTCTTACGTGGACTAACTTCATGGCCTCTTCTTCTCCATTCATAAAACTGTTCTTTGGTCTTTTGGTCTTTATCTAGGCCTCCTGCCTGGCAGTTCGGGGGGGGGGGGATTCTCCAGGAGCTTGAGCGTATGACAATGATGGGTACCCCATCAACGACAACATGGGCTGTTTGGTCCCTGTATGATCTGTGTCAGAGCCTGGTCTGCATTGCTGGTTGTAAGTTGGACCCGTTTCCAGTGAGCGTTGGACTCCGCCAGGGCTGCCCTTTGTCACCAATTCTGTTCATAACTTTTACGGACAGAATTTCTAGGTGAAGCCAGGGCGTCAAGGGGATCTGGTTTGGTGGCCGTAGGATCAAGTCTCTGCTTTTTGCAGATGATATATTTCTGTTGGCTTCATTAGGGCCATGATACCCATCTCTCCCTGGAGCGGTTCACAGCCGAGCAGCTGGGATGAGGATCAGAACCTCCAAATCCGAGACCATGGTGCTGGACCAGAAACAGGTGGAATGCCCACTCAGGGTCGGGAAAGAAGTCCTGCCCCAAGTGGAGGAGTTCAAGTATCTCGGGGTCATGTTCACAAGTGAGGGGAGGATGAAGCAGATCGATAGGCGGATCAGTGCGGCGTGTGCAGCAATGCAGAGTCTGTGCCAGGGAACTGAGCCCTCCTTTAGAGCTAGGGTGAAAAGTTCAGTCAACCGGGAAGAGCTCCGAGTAGAGTCACTGCTCCTCTGCATAGAGAGGAGTCAGATGAGGTTGCTTGGGCATCTGGTTAGGATGCCTCCTGGACATGACCCGGGGGCAGTATTTCGGGCATGTCCATCTAGGAGGAGACCACGGGGAAGACCCAGGACACGTTGGAGAGACTATGTCTCCAGGCTGGCCTGGGAATGCCTTGGGATCCACCCAGAGGAGCTTGACCATGTGGCGGGGGAGGGAGGTCTGGGCTGCTGCTCCTGCGGCCTGACTCCGTATAAGCGATGGATGGATGGATGGATGGATGGATGGATGGATGGATGGATGGATGGATGGATGGATGGATGGGATAATGGACACTGAGTTTGTTGAGCTAAGGCATGTCTGAAAGGAGGTGCGCCAGTGACTCCTACGGCTTGTCAGAATGAGAAGTGCAGACTCCTCATCAAGATCCCATGCACTGAAGGCACAATGAAATTACTAATCCCACTTTCATTTGTCTATGCAAAGTGATGAACGCATTGACAACAGTATCAAAAATTGTAGTACAGGTATGAGTAACAATGACCACGACAACTGTTTATGATCCTACATACGTTACAATAATTATAATTCTAGCAGCTTTTGGGGAATATTTTTAGTAATAATAAAAGCATGGTCTTTAAACAATTTTACCCAAACATTACCACAAGAGATGGTCTAAAATAATGACTTGAATTACGGTCTCATTTCAGTGGATCACTTGTTGAGACAGCAATTCCATAACTAATTTTCTAAAACTTGAAACCCTCCTAAAATACTGGTTTTCGCATAGCATAAATAAGGATGCTCTTCATGACTGCATTCAAGAAAGAGCTGGCTCTTTGAGCATCAACCCACCATGTCACTGACACCAATAAGCTATGATAGCAATTTGATCCTTGATGTGTCTGGACCAAATCTAGATTGAAAGCATGAAATCATGAAAAGCCAGAGAATGCCAGTCACAGTTTGAGCGAGAACTGTATTTTCCTCCTCTAGGTTTTAAGCATTCATTTGGGGTGCCGGGCAAGCACCTGATTTGCCAGTCAAAACATCAGCATAGATTTTTGTGTACATGCCTGAGTTTGACCCCTTGATTGTTCCAATTGTATAGAGACCTATTAACTGCATGGCAGCAGGCAATGCAGAGGAGCATCAAAAAGGTATTTTAATCCTGTGAAAACATGAAACAAGGACTTAACTTTAGGTGCGTGTGTGTGTGTGTGTGTGTGTGAGAGAGAGATAGAGAGAGAGAAGAACACTATTACATCAAATGGTTAAATGAAGCGAATCATGGTTTAATCATGGTTTTACTACCTGTTTGGGGGGATTTTCCATTTGACTGGAGGTTAGCAGCCCTCTCACAGAGGAATGCTATGCATGACTACTTGAATTTGCTGTTGGGTTTGGTGCTGCAGCACAGACTCCCTCACTTTCGACCCAACTTTAGGGTGAATAAAAAAATAAGAAAGAATCTAGTCGATTTCATAGGTTTAGTGTGCATCGCTTGTCTAGGATACTTTGCGTTTATTATCATATCAGCAAACGTGAAACTGCAAAATATCGCACATTAACATATCGCAGCTACAGTATGCGACGATCACTGCTGTAAAGATTTCACGTTAGAAGAGAGATAAAAGAAAAGAAGAATAGTGCTACACAAACGTGGCAAACGCACACACGACTAAGAGAAAAACACATTCAAGATGCGTGGTGTCAATCGACTTTTATTGTATAGAGATGACCGGGACGAACTCCGCAAGTGTCCACAATTATGAGCTATTGAGGCTAGTTACGTCGCTGAGTAAGAAGTGTCCGTCTACTTGGCAAAGTTAACCGAGGCGCCACGTAAAAGCTTCTCGCCATACACTTTGTTTAAAACAACTTCAGTTCTTAAAAAAAACAAATAACAAAACGTTGGTAATGTTCTTAACAAATGCGGACAGTCGTCACGTTCTATCTAAAACAAGTAATCAAATCAGTAAAGTGTCAGGATATTTAAACTTTGTTAGAAACAGTGATAAACGTCGTCAGCTTACCATTTTGCAAATCTCCCCAGGTTAACGCCTTTATCCCTTTACATTAATAATGCTCAAAGGTTACAGTTGATGTATTGTTGAATTCAGCACAGCTCCAAACATCCCAGTACCCAACCAACTTTAGCCCCGATAATCTTCGGGTTCACTCAGCTCTCTCTTCGGTGGGAGCAGTCTCCATCCATATAAAAAAAGACCCTTGAGCTTCCTGGTTGGTCGACTGCTGAATCTACTGTGATTTCATTGGTTAACTCAAACTGCCAATCAAACATCCATCAATTTCTTCTCCAGGGGGGATGATCGGAATGCAGAGTTCCGAGCCGCCCACGTGACGTATGGGGTGGCTTCGTTGGAGCTCTCCAGCTGATGTTTCCCCTGAGCTGAGCTTGTCTTTTTTTTCTTCTGTTTTCCCAGTGTTCAATAACCACTGCAGTAGACAGTTTTATATTTAGGGTGTATGTTAAAACAGATTTAAGAAGTATAAAACATTTAGAATTAGTAGGATTGGATTTCCGTACACCGTAGAATTTATTCCTCCCACATGCAAAAAGAAGTTTAGTACAAAACAAATGCAAATGGACAATTACACCTTTATCAGATTTCTCCTTAATAATCGGGCACTAGGATTTACCCATTTTTGCTCAGTAACTCTGTTCAGATGTTTCACTTTAAAAGAAAAAAAAAAAAAAAAAGAGTAATCAGAGGTATTTTTCTTCTTTGTCCCTCCCATTTTGACATTCCAGGGTAAATAGAATTGCTGTTTAACTAAAATAATCCCAACTCATGAGTTTAACTGCATGCTTAGCCTCAATGACAAACATATAAAGGCTAATTCATGAAATAAACTCAATTTCCCAGTACACACTGCCTCATCAGTGTTGGTTAACTGTACTGTAAAAGCTTCAATGGTGAGCTGAATTACCACATTTTTAGTGCCCCTTCTGCACAGAGCTCTATTTGCTGGATCCCACAGTGCACAACAGTTTTTGTCTGACAGATCAACTAAATAAACAATTGTGGTTGATGACAGGAAGTAATCTTCCTGGGGGCTCCTTAAGACAATCTACAGGTCTAGGGTAGCCAGCATGCTCTTCTTTGCTGTAGTGTGCTGGTGGGGCAGTACCAAGACTGGTGAAGTCAACCAGCCAAACAAGCTGGTGAAGAAAGCTTGCTTGGTGGTGGGACTAAACCTGGACAGATTGGAAATGGTGGCTGAGAGGAGGGGGAAGGAAACACATGGAGTTATCCAGGGCAGTCCTTCTCACTTTCTGCATGACGAGCTGTGGCTGATGGGTAGCTCATTCATCCCACCCCAGTGAAGAACTAAAAGCTTCCAACGCTCCTTTGTCCCCACTGCGATTAGACTATACAACAGCAGTCTAGACAGCACACAACTCTGACCTGCCAGTCATACTACTGGCCACTACCTGCAACTGTCACTTTACTCCTGCTCTTGTGTAGTAGCTTATCTATTTTTACCCTTTTATTGTGGCTGCTTATATCTATAACCAATTTATTAACCATAATGTCTTTTGATACCTGTCCTCTTGCCCTGTGCTGCTGTAACACTCTAATTTCCCCAATGGAATCAGAAAGTATTATGTGATCCTAATCGCTCTCAGGTTGAAAAAAATCGCATACTTAAGTGCTTAAAATTAGGCAATTTGAGTTCGTGAAGACCAAGGTTATGATTTGAGGATCTTTGGCTCTTTAAAATTCCGTCTCTCAGTTCCTGCTACCTCCAGAAGTTACAGCTCCAGTTCCTGCCACCTCCAGAAGTTCTCCGATGACTTCCATCATTGGATGCATCAACAATGACATTGAGCAGTACCAAGGTCTGCTGTCTATTTATTTGTGGGTGTATTTCGCTATCTTCCATTTGTCTCTCTATTTATATTCATATTTATTGATACTATAACTGTTACGCTGCTGTGACAAAAGAATGGGTAACAATGAAGTTGATCTTAATCACTGTTATCTTACAGCATAGATGTCAAACTCCAAATACAATATAATTATATTTGGCCTGCAAAGCCATACCAAATGACGATTAGAGCTGGCTCGCCGGGGATAGTCTACAGTGCATGAACCGCTAATTCTACAAATCCCAGAATTTTCTGTTGGTGTTTTGGCACGAAATCACAGCAGGACCTACAAATGCTCTGACCTCTGTGTACAGTACTCATAGCGACCTTATGCTGATAATGGCACCCTGCTACCTAGGCAGAAAACAGGATTTTGCATGTGTGCAATATTAAGTTATATATTGTACTGTAGTATTAAGCTATGCCATTCTTCCATATTTAGTTTTTAAGCAAAACTTGTTTGGGTCCATATGAAAAGGTTCATTGTTATATCTGGAGGAAGATTTTTTTTAAACAAATATCAATGTTGGCCCACGACTTTGTCCCAGTTTTGAGTTTTGGCCCACTGTGTATTTGAGTTTGACACCCCTGTCTTACAGTGAATAATTAACCAAAATGTGCAGGAAAGTGATATTTTACTCAGATTATGCAAAAAATGTCAAGGTGAAAGCTTAAAAGAAAAACAAATATCCCTGGTACATTTCAACAGTGAAGAATATATTTACAACTGCAGACATGTCCTCATTGACCACATAACTCTAAGCCAGGGCAATGTGTTATAGATTACCTGGACATCAAGCAAGCCAAAGTTTCACTTTATCCAAAAATTTACAAAACTTCAATCTTAGGAAGAGAAATGTTCTGTTTGCTCTGTGTATAAATTCATCTTTTGAGGTAACAAATAAATACTTGACTTGCTGTAGGCCTGCCAAAACTAATTCTTATTTCTAGATTTTTTTAGGTTATAATATTGTTATTTTCATGATCTCTAAATGTGCATAAATTATTCCTATGGCTGACATAACAAGCACTTCTGAACTAAGGTAATTTAGCTGTCTACTGCAAAATAATACCATGAGATGGTAATTATCACTCATTTAGTAAAATCCCGTTTTAAGTTAAGAGGGAAAACCATCTAGATAGTTAATCTATAGGGTACCCCAGAGCATTAAGACTCACCAGTAAGTTTTACTCATACAACTAAAATTCAAGTAGTCTGATAGGAACCAACTACCTTGACTTCCCATTAGCTGGCATGGGGTTTGACAGGACCCTCAGACTGACTCTCTGAGCAAGTATTCACAGGAACGGTCTTATTTCCAAAGTTCCAATCCACAGGGTTGAGCAGTTGCATGGTTTTCTTGTGCGTCCAAACAGGGTTGATTACAAATGTGAGCAAAGTCAGGCCTGTAAAGAAGAGAAGGCGCTGGGGCAGGGCCACGTGGGCATTGATCTCTCTCCAGTGGGTTATGCTCACCCACCAGATGTAGTATGTGAGCACCATGCGACAATGGAACATGTGGATCATAACCCACTGATTGGCTTTCCAAAACAGGCTTTGGGCCCATCCAGCCTAGACACAAAGAGAAAAGGAGACAACAATGAACAAGGATATGCACTTTTTTCCCAAACATTTGTTCTGTTTTTTTGCAACTTATAAGATCAAAACAGAGAAAGATCACCTGAACTTTGTGTTTCTACAATATTCATAAATTCATTCATAAATTAAGCAAATTCCTCATTACTAATCATCAGGATATGAAGGTAGTTGGTATTAGAGAAGAGGATAGAGAATAGGGTTAGATAGAGAATGTTGATTCCCTGTCGCAACCCCTGAAGGCAAAAGCCGAAAGGAGAAGAAGCTCATTACCAAATATCAATAAAATCCCATGATGATTTTCACAATAATGTGAAATGCCATGAGTCAATATGTGATGACATAGTAATAAAAACAACAAAAAATGAAAGGCTATAACCAAATGAGGTAAATAAAAAAGGTGAGAAACTACCCAAAATATGTGAAACGTTAGGCAAAGAAAAAAATTATGCAATTTTATGTATCTACTTTTGTCAAAAAAAACAGATTCAATACCAGCAGTTTGACAGAAATTACTTTTGAGTGATGACATGTACTTTTATGTACAATGGAATGCCCACCTTCAGTAACATCCAGGATATACAGGTAAATGGGGTACTCATCTCCAGCAGCAACGTGACCATCGGCAGGAAGTGGCCCATAGAGTCACACACTATCGTTCCCGTATAACATGACAAGGCGAAGAAGTGATGTGTTGCCAGGGGAAGGTCAAAGGATGAGAACACTATATTGGAGGCATGTAGTGCCACATTCTCAAAAACAAAGAAGCCTGTGGCAGTAAGAACATTAAACCACGACCAGTCCTCCTGTCCCCTTACTCTGTCCCTGGTTAGCACTGAGTTCTTAGTCAGTACCCAGAGGCCTGCAACTATACTCTGGATGCCAAACACTGCACGAGTTGCTGCAAGGTTCCAGAAGACTTTCTCCTTAGCTGGCAAGGATTGGTAGGTACAGGATAATACTCTTGACAGCAGGTGCGAAAAGAGGAATATAATTGAATAGAAAGCAAATCCGCTGCCAATCAGCTGGAGACGATGCTCCCATAGAAAGTATACTGCACTAGGCTGGGGTGGGGCATCTGAAGGAGGCAGCTGGTTGGTCTCCTGCCCTGGAATCATGGTGTTTGAAAGTAGGTTAATGAAGCTCACTTTGTGCTACGGGCATGATGAATGCGTATGTCACCTGTGAACCAAGAGATATACAGATATAAACACCATAGATAACAGAGCAAAAGTTACATTTATTCAAGCTATATTTCCTTAATCCAGAGTTAATAACTTGTATTCCTTATCAAAAGCACGCATGTGTACTTAAACGACTTACGTTTCTAATTTTGTTAGGTTTATAAAACCATTCATTTCGACTTACGTTTCTAATTTTGTTAGGTTTATAAAATCATTCTTTTGTTAAACCTCCCTGGAACAAGACGAGGCAGTTACTCCCCCGCGATGGCAGCGAAATGTTAGCACGGAAATAGCTTCCATATAACTTAGGACGGAATGATAAACACAACATTTCAGAGATGTATAGAGCAATAACCTACCGACAATCCGGTATCTATTCTTTAAAGAGAAGTGTTTCCCAAAGTGAACACTTTGTTCCTGTTTCTTTCCACAGCGGTAAGCACATCATAGGACTTCAATTTGTTCATGTGATCAACAAACCGGAAGTCCCGCCCACATTGACTCATTGACATATCATTGGTCGATGCCGCCAAAAAAAAAAGAATAACAGAGCGGCCCATTGGCCAAAATGGAAGTTCACAAACAGAATCAGTTACCATATTTGTAGTACTGTATTGTAAAAAGACATGCTTCTAGTTTCGTGGGATTTAAAGGGAAAGTCATGGTCCTCAACACGCCCTCTTCTCTGGAAGAGAAGAGACATAAAGACAGACATAAAATGTAATTAAATGATAACCTAATATAATTTTAACTAAAACGCAATTTGACCTATTCAATAAATGTTATATCTGTGATGCTTAACCATGTGACAGTGTGGCCACGAGCATATAGCTAATTTTAGATCCCTCTAGATCAGTGCTTCTCAATTATTTTCTGTTACGCCCCCCCCCAACAAGAAGAAAACAATTCGCGCCCCCCCACTCACCGCCGTGACTACAAATAATATCATTTGTCTATAAAGCTATTATAAGTACACCGCTGCATAAATTATATCCTTATTAACATTAAAAAAATAAGGAAGAAATATAGTTCAACTTACAACAAAGAATAACTTTATTAACCCTAGAACTCTAACGTTAAAATAAGTAACACCATCGCTAACGTTGGGTATATTTTACCCAATACAATATCCTGGATAAAATACAGTTTTCATCAATTTATAGATGGGCCGATGGGGGGAGGGACACAAACATACAAATAATAACACCAGTGGGCAGCCTACAGCTACCCAAGGACCCATAAAACTCAGACAATGGTAACACAATGAAAATCACATGACAAGAATTTTGTGGGTGAAAATCACCCGACGTTCTAGGGTTAACATTGTTTTTAGTTTTTTCCTCGTCTGCCACTGTAGTCACGGCAAAGCCAAGCGCTACATGCGCTTTGTCATATTTCCTCGTCTTCGCTTTTGGGTGACTTTCTTTTGTCTTGTTATCTTCGCCTCTCTCCGTCTTTCTTTATATTCCCGTTAAAAAAAAGTCATGTCATTTCTTGAGGGTTTATTAACTGCACTTCATATCGCCTGCTCGGTGCTAAAGAAAAACCCTACACCATAGAGCTAATACTCCCTGCGCACACTCTGACAATGATAGCGCCACTGCTCACTACTGTAGTGGATGTGCAATTACACTTTATTCTAGTACGGCGAAAAAAGCATGTTCCCCAGGGTCACACGGACTGCTCTAGATAATGAGATGAAATCATAAACGCTGGAGGAATCACGATTGCTGTGTTTGATATACAGTATGATATTATGTTGTAAATTGACAATAGTAACAAATTTCTGCCCTGAGGTCAAGATTTGCTTTTCAACCAACATGCTACCTCCTGCAAACACTGATCAGTCATACTGTATATAACACACACAGTTGGTGCGTGAGTAGACAATTATATGAACAGATTTTACCAAGCTTTTGGACTACGATAATGACACAACTGCTGCACACCAAAACGTGTGTGAGGATGCACCTGCAACAGCTTGCAGAGCTTGTTTATACTAACAGATACTGATTGTAGATATGCAGATTTGCAGTATGAGTATACCAATGTGTTTCATCATTACGAGCAGTTTTGAAAAAAGACACGCTGGGTAAGCAAACAGTTGTAATCAGCAAAAAGATGACAAAAATGATGTCTCTACTAATAGTTAACCAGAAATAAACAAAACAATGGCCACTAAGTAAGCCCCAAACTTTATAAGTGGTTTCTTACCATTTTCCCAGTTGTTCTAACAATTCAGGTTACATATATGTATGAAAATATTTTCGACAAGCAGAGGTGATAAACAAGAGATTGTTGTTAGAATTTCATATTTCCCTCAAGATTCTACTGACCAAATACAACTTAAAATTTGTCTGTGGTTGCAGTTTGGCAGGATTGCATCTGACAGGATATCTCAAATATCTATAGAAGTTCTTCATCTGTCCTGCTCTTGTTGGCAGTGACTTACACAATTCTGGCTGAACTGAGACCTTGACCTCCAATTATGTATCACTATTTGCTGTTGTTTTTCTTCTCCTTTCGGCTTTTCCCTCCGGGAGTCGCCACAGCAAATCAACCTTCTCAATCTATCCCTATTCTCTGTATCCTCCTTTCTCACACCAACTACCTTCTTATCATCCTCTCTCACAATGTCGATAAATATTCTCTTTGGTCTTCCCCAAGACCTCATGCCTGGCAGCTCCAATGCCAGCATCTGTCTACCAATATATTCACTATCCCTCCTTTGTACATGACCGAACCATCTCAGTCTGGTTTCTCTGACATTCTCTCCTGTGCTGCTCCTCTGATAGATTCATGCCTGATCCTATCCACCCTGATTACACCCAAAGAGAACCATCCTCATCCTCATCTCTGCAGCCTCTAGCTCTGCCTCCTGTCTTTTTGTCATTGTGACTGCTTCTGGGCCATACAGCATTGCTGGTCTCACCACTGTCTTGTACGCCTTTCTTTTCATTCTGGCTGAGCCTTCTATCGCACAGTACCCCTGACACTTCTCTCCACCCATTCTAACCTGCTTGAACCCATCTCTTCACCTCTTTTCCACACTCCCTGCTGCTATGGACTGTTGACCCCAAGTACCTGAAATCCTCCAACTTCTTGATCTCCACTCCCTGTAGCCTCACCATTCCACCCGGGCTCCTCTCATTCACATATATATGCTCTGTCTGCGACTAACTTTAATTCCTCTCCTTTCTAGAGCATACCTCAATCTCTCTAGATTGTCCTCAACCTGTTCTCTGCTCTCACGACAGATCACAAATTTCTCATACAATACCAGAGCTCCTCTCTTGGCACTCTGTCATATGAGAGGAGATGAGATGAGAGATGAGAACAACTTTATTAATCCCAAAGGAAATTGTTGTGCCAGAGTTTCAAGTAAAAAACATAACAGTAATAGATAATAGTAGAAAGGAGGAAGAATAAGAAATATAATGAAATATGAATTGTCTTAACTGTTAGCAGTAACTACAAAGATTGAAGATTCCCTGCGGCTGAGGGAAGAGGAATTAAAAAGTCTGATAGCCTCAGGTAGGAAAGACCTCCTGTGGCGTTCAGTGGAGCTCTTTGGTGGTATCAGTCTACGACTGAAAGAGCTCCGACAGGACATCAACGTGGCATGCAGGGGGTGATGGACGTTGTCCATGATGCTGTGGAGCTTCCTCATCATCCTCCTCTCTGAAACCTGCACAACAGACTCCAGCTCCACTCCCAGGACAGACCCAGCTCTCCTGATGATATGCTTTTCCTAGTTTTACAAAAACACAATTCAGCTCCCTCTGGCCTTCTCTGTAATTCTCAATTAGCATTCTCAAAGCAAATACTACATCTGTAGTACTCTTTCTAGGCATGGCGCCAAACTTCAGTTCGTAAATGCTGGCTTATGCGCTCAGTCAAATTTCCACTACTCTTTCCCATAACATCTTTGTACGGCTCATCAACTTTATCCCTCTTTAGTTGCTGCAATTCTCCTCTCCATTCCTCAGGCATCTTCTCACTCTCTCAGATGCTGTTGAATAATCTCTAACTATACTGCTGCCTTTCCTAAACACTCCACACCAATCATCAGGTACAGTATATCATCAGGACCAACCTGCCTTTCCACTCTTAGTCCTCTTCTTCCTTAGTCTCTGCTACTTTGTGGTCTACAATGGTCACCTCTTCTACCCTTGCCTCTCTTTCATTTTCCTCATTCATCAGCTTTTCAAAGTACTCTTTCCATCTTCCCATCACTCTTCTAGCATCTGTCAATACATTTCCCTCTCTATCCTGAATCACCCAAACCTGCTGTACATCCTTTCCATCTATATCTCTCTGTTTCATTAGCCTGTATAGATCTTTCTTTCCCTCCTTACTCTCCAACTGAGCATACACGTCATCGTACCCCCCTTTGTTTTGCCTTTGCTACCTCTATCTTTACTTTCACGTTGTATCTCCCTGTACTCCTGTCTGTTCTCTTCAGTCCCCTCAGTGTCCCACTTCCTCTTTGCTAACCGCTTTCTATGTATGTACTCCTGCACTTCCTCATTCCACCACCAAGCCGCCTTGTCTACTTTCCTTCCAGATGACACACTAAATATTCTCCTACCTGTCTCCCTGATAACATTAACTGTAGTTATCCAATCATCTGGAAGCTCTCCCTGACCACCCAGAGCCTTTCTCAACTCCTTACTGAAAACCATACAACACTCCTCCCTTCTCAGTCTCAACCACTTTGTCTTCTGCTCTGCCTTTTTCCTCTTGATCTTCCTTGTCACCAGAGTCATCCTACAAACCACCATCCTATGCTGTTTGGCCAGACTCTCACCTACAACTACTTTGCAGTCACTGATCTCTTTCAGGTTTCCTCGTCTATACAAGATGTAGTCTACCTGCATGATCCTACTGCTGCTCTTATGAGTTACCCTATGTTCCTGTCTTTTCTGGAAAAAAGTGTTCACTACAGCCATTTCCATCCTTTTTGCAAAGTCTACCACCATCTGTCCCTGTGTTCCTATCCTGTATACCAAATCTGCCCATCACTTTTTCCTCCCCTTTATATCCTGCACCAACATGCCCATTGAAGTCTGCACCAATTACCACTCTTTGATCTCTGGGGATATTCTACATCACTTAATCTAACTCATTCCAGAACTTCTCCTCTGACTCACATTCCACCTGCGGGGGAAAGCCATCAACAGCATTGAACATCACTCCTTCAATTTCCACTTTCAGAATCATAGGTCTATCAGACATTCTTTTTACCTCCAGAACATTTCTCACAAACTCCTCCTTTAACATAACCCTTACCCCATTTCTCTCCCTGTCTGTACCATTTTAGTACAACTTAAAGCCTGCTCCTAAGCTTCTAGCCTTGCTACCTTTCCACGCTCTGTTGACCAACTCCCCTCCTTTTCTTGCCGTATTCCTGATATTCAAGGTCCCTACTCTCAGTCCCAGACTCTTGCCTTTCCTCTTCTCTCTCAGCTTCAAAAGACACCTTCCTCCTCTCCTTCTATGACCCACAGTACCCCAGCTTCCACTGGTCCCCTGTAGGTCATCGGGACCAATGGCGGTCATTGGTAACCTTGGCCTCGACCAATATGGTATAAAATTATTTGGTTTGATTTGCCTTTTTGGTTTTGGCAAAAGTTCCCCCTATCAGGGAGTTCCTTTCTGACACAACCCTCTGCATTCATCTGGGCTTTGGACCGGCTCAGGGAGATACTTGCTCATTCCACCCTGAGGCAGCATTAACTTTGTCACTATTTTGTTATTTAATCAAATATCTTATGAGGTATGATATTAAGTGAGAAATCTGCAGCAGAGTGTGACTACTGTCTTCATGACTATTTCATCTATAAAGATATTCTTAAATTAAAAAAAAACTGAGATTGCAACCTGAGAGTGATTGTTTGCCACTCGTAGCCATTGTTCCCAATTTCAAGAAAAAACAAACAAAAAAAACTACAACACCAAAATTGTTTGAAATGCTTGATCCTATAATTTCACAAGCTTTCAGCTTTCACAAGAAGTAAAACAAGGATTAAGAATTTTGCAGTGTGAAGATAGAGTATATACAAATACATATAAAATAAGCATATACAGGTTCTACTCTGCTGCTCACCAAAAGACAGCTGGGAGCAGCCCCAGCATCCTTGCAACCCCAAGAGCAGGATAAGCAATAAATAGCAAATAAATATATATCAGTTCATGCATTTTCAATCCTTCTGATTCTTGTGTGGAAACTCCACACAAAAAGCCCTTCTTTGGGACTCAAACCAGGGTCCTTCTTCCTGTGAGATGGAAGCACTAACCACTGCGCCACCCAGAGAGTGTGTAAAATTTTATATACTGCTTTTTAATATGTTGACAAGACACTGAAATGTCCTGGCACCACAGTCTCAGCCCTGACAAATGACAGATTCAGCATTTCAAGGAAAATTAAGATTTTTTTTAATTTCCAAAATGAACTATTTCTTAACTTTCCTAACTATATAATAATTTAAATGAGTAAAAATGCAATGAGGTATTTGAACTGCTACAAATGGTCTGAGTCAACAAATTTATCATTATTCCTCGTCTTGGAGAATCAACACCCATCCTAATCAACTGAAAAGTACTCTTTATGCATAAGACCAGACAACCAGAGACAAATGTCCAGAGACGGAGCTATATAACCCTGTAAGATACACAGATCGAGGGATACATTTACATTGGGAGAATGTATCGGCATGTAAAGTGCAGAGAAAAATGAGAGTCAGTTGTTTAAGTGTCATGCTTTTTTTAATAAAGACTTTTTATATAATAAAGATGGTATCAAAATCTTCTTCATCATCTCTTACATCATCACTTTTCAGTAAAATACAGCATGCTTTCATTTTTTCAATTTTTTTTTTCTTTTAAATAGGGTCATTTAGACAGAGTAAAACAAGACCGCTGTGCTATATCTGATGTTTAACAGCCCTCACTACTATCTCGTGTTGGATTATAACCCTTTCTATGAATTGTATGATTTTATGGATAAATCTGCAATCAAAATGGGGTGTTATTTCTGATGTGGGATTCTTTGATTTAGGACATATATATACTGTCAGTCACTCTTTTGCCCCCAAATAGCAACGGGCCATCAAGCCATGGCTTGTGTGACCAGTCTACAGCAAATCAGCCCCAAACACAAATGCACAGAATTGACGATAAAGCTGAAAAATTTTAATATATTTACTTCTTCTAATACAATTGTCGAGGTGGGAGATTGGAGCTGCAGCCGTAAGGCGGTCGGCGCATGTCAAGGCGGCAACCCTCGAACCCAGTGGTGGACCCCAGCAGTGAGGGATGCTGTCAAACTGAAGGAGTCCTATCGGGTACCGGCAAGCCAAGTGGCATGTAGCTTCGGTGGTTGCCAGGGCAAAAACTGAGGCATGGGACGAGTTTGGGGAGGCCATGGAGAATGACTTCTGGTGGGCATCGAGGAGATTCTGGTCCCCCATCCGGCAGCTCAGGAGGGGAAAGAAGTGCTCCGTCAACATTGTGCACAGTGAGACAGGGTGCTGCTGACCTCAACTCGAGACATTGTAGATCTGTAGCAGGAATACTTCCAAGACCTTCTCAATCCTGTTGAAACAACTTAAAATGAGTAAGACCAGCTTGATACCCTTGGCAGGGTCCTGGAGGGGGCATGGGAGTTTGCCCAACCAGTCTACATGTTTATTGTGGATCTGGAAGAGGCATTCGACCATGTCCCATGGGCAATCCAGTGGGGGGGTGCTCCGAGAATATGGGGCACCGAACCCAATCATACGGGCTGTTTGGTCCCTGTATGATCGTATCAGAGCTTGGTCCGCATTGCCAGTTGTAAGTCGGATCTGTTTCTGGTGAGGGTTGGACTGGAGAGTTGGGCTGGCCTTTATCACTGATTCTGTTCATAACTTTCATGGACAGAATTTCTAGCCACAGCCAGGGCTTTGAGGGGATCTGGTTTGATGGCCACAGGATTGAGTCTACTTTTTGCAGATGATGTGTTTCTGTTGGCTTCATCAGGCCATGATCTCGAGCTTTCACTGGAGTGGTTCACTGGAGAGTGGGAAATGGCTGGGATGAGGATCAGCACCTCCAAACACAAGACCATGGTGCTCAACCTAAAACAGGTGGAATGCCCACTCTGGGCTGCAGAAGAGGTCCTGCCCCAAGTGGAGGAGTTCAAGTATCTCAAGGTCCTGTTCACAAGTGAGGGAAGGATTGAGGATGGATGCAGTGATGTGGACTCTGTGCCAGTCTGTTGTGGTGAAGAGGGAGCGTAGCCAGTAGGAGAAGCTCTCAATTTACCGGACGATCTACGCTCCTACCCTCAACTACGGTCACGAGCTGTGGGTAGTGACCGAAAGAATGAGATCCCGGATACAAGCGGCCGAAATGAGTTTCTCCACAGGATGGCTGGACTCTCCCTTAGAAGTTCGGTTGTCTGGGAGGAGCTCACGGTAGAGCTACTGCTTCTCCGCATAGAGAGGAGTCAGATGAGGGGGCTCAGGCACCTGGTCTGGATACCCCCCGGACACCTCCTGGGGGACATATTCCGGGAGTGTCCACCTGGGAGGAGGCCATGGGGAAGAACAAGGACACGCTGGATGGACTTCTTCTGAGAGATTAGTCATCACAGGATTGTGTTCTCTTCCAACCTGCATCAGTAATGATAATTAAAATAGATGCATCTTATGAAGCAGTTCAAATGAAGTTAAAGTAAGACCCAAATTAAAAAAAAGAAGTCATTTACTGTATCATCTATTTTGCTGATCCTCTAGTCAAGGACATCATGGCGTTACAGTTTTCCAGTTAACCTAATGTATGTGTAATGTATACAGTAACTGTGGGTAGTAACCAGCGAACCAGAAGGAAATTCGTGACACAGGGCAGAACATGCCAACCCTTTTTCAGAATTTGATTATCTGAGCAAATGGAAATGAAAAATGAAATGAGTTCCCATATGTCTATAATCTTTCAATAATCTGTAAAAAGCTAATATTAACAACTAAGTCCAACCAAACCTATTACTTACACAACCTCTCCCAGAAAGTAAAAGGAGAAGTCCATCCATTGTCTGCCACTTATCCTGCACAAGGATTGCGGTAGCCTATCTCAGCTGTCATCGGGCAAAGTACACCATGTATTGGTCACCAGTCATATCAACCATTCACTCGGGCAATCTTGCCAATTAACCTGCAGCATGTATTTGTACTGTGGGAGGAAACAGGAGAAAACCCACACAGACACGGGGAGAACATGCAAACTCCACAAAGAAAGGTCCCTTTGTCGGCATGGAACCCAAGCCCTTCGTGCTGTGAGGCCGAAGCGCTAACTGTGCCACCCAAAGGAGAAGTGATGTGTTAAATTCAATCAGAAATAATGAACCCTAACAAAGCAAATACAACTATTTAAGAGAGCACATTAAGGCACATCTTTAATAAACTTTCAAGAGGTAAATCCAATTTTATTGACCACTGGATGAGTAAAGCACTGAAATCCAATAGGAGGCAGCCTTACACTTCATGATGCACAAAGTGTAACTGGACAATTAGGCTGCACAAAATGAAGACTGATGGACTAAATCATCCCTATTAATACAAAAATTTTTTCAAGTGCCTTGCTTAATGTGCTCAGTTAATGAAATTGAAATACATGGGTGAAAACAAACAAACAAACCAAAAGGTACTTGTCTTATAGCTGACCAGTTTGTGTCTGTCTGTATTCTGGAGCATGACAGGCGCTAACAGAAAGCCTTTGTTACAGGATTTTGAAGAGACAACTGCTACAACGAAAAAAAAATGACACAACATGGAAGTTTGAATAAATTAAAATAAAGACTTTAACACGTGAAAAACAGAAAATGAAAAAGAAAATGTGTGAAATTCATCATTTGTGTTGATTTTACTTCTGTCCATGACTTCAAGAGCATTTGGAAAGTGGGCTTGACTGACAGACATTTCTTTCTCTCCCTTCGCATTAGGAAAGTGAGCTCATATTTTTAAAAACTCTGACTGACTCAATCCCTGATTGCATGTTGCATTTATGACTAACAATGACATCGAAATGCAAAAGGCCTTACACAGAGGCATTATCTGTATATGTTTTTAAATGGCTATCTATTTCAAAACTAAAATATTGTCTGGAGATATTTGCCTTGTCTAAAAATGGACTGAAGCCCTTCTCTGATACTGACAGCAAAAAATGACACACTCAAGAGAAATTTGGGTCTAAAGCATTCATGGTCCAGTTAATCAAGATAATCCACAGACTATGTCACAAATAGTTCATGTGGCCTGGTGGGGGTGTAGTACATTTAAAAGTGGGATTGTCATAAAAGTGCTGAGATTTAAGTGAGTGGATTATCTTAATTTACCAGGTTATGATTTCTGGGAAGCCTTTTTTCTGCTGAGTTTTCACATCCTTTTTCTTTCTTTTCCTTTTCAAACATCACAAGAGGGAAAAACCCTAATCTATTTTTAAGTTCAGATGTTGCGGCAAAAAAAAATTAACTACTGTAGATGGATGAACAAGAAAATGGGTGAACTGCCTTTTTCATTTAGTATTAGAGACACTTAAATGGAGGATTGTTGTGGCCAATTTTCTTGTGGGTTATGCTGGAGTGATACCATACTTAATATATAAACTACAGTGACTATGTTCCATCTCTATAAAGGTTCTCAATCATCAAGGTTATGGTTAATTCTATTCAAAATATTTTTGTGGCAACTGGACTTGAGATCAGTTAGAAAATAACTGAAGAAGCCTCTCGGATGACAGATGAAACGCCTTTTTGGGAAGAAACTCAACTCCAGTTGCCATAACAAGATTTTGAGAAGAACTATCCACCTTTGATACATTTTTGATATACACATATATCCTGGGGATCTGAGCTCAATTTTCCAGCAGGATTCACAGTATTTGAGGCCCAAAAATACTTATGTGGCTTTCTGTTGATGTACATGTAAATGTACAGTGAGCTCACTCAGTGAGTCAGTGACTGCCCTGACTCACTTGGTTGAGAAAAAAGGAAAAGGAAATTTAGCATCATTTGACAGATTTGAAAGACTGCTTCATTGCTTCCTTTGTGTGTCTGGTTATATTGATATACTAATTGCTCAAAAGACAAGAAACTGTTTCATTTATGTCATGATCATTTCTTTTTAGAGCAAAAACCCTCCCCAGGAATACTGTTTTTATCAAAATAGCTGCCTGCCTTCCTAGTTTTGGTGGATATGATGTGTTCTGTTCTGATGTTCTGTATGACAAAATTAAATCAAATTATACAATCTTTTTATTACTGAATTCCTTTTCATAATATTAATATTTGAATACATTCCATTTTTTGCATGGACAAAATAGTTCCTATGAATATTAAGAGTAAAGTGACACTTCTCAGACAAAGGTTTCCAAACATTTTCTTCAAAAATTTAATTGCAGAATTATTTACAATGGATGATTTCTTCTCAGCAATGACCAAACCAAAATTTCACGTTATTACAAAAATAACCCGACAATCCATCTGGAAATACTGATTCTAAGTTTCACATAGAGAAATGCATACATGATTCATTTAAATAAATACAAAACAAATATACATTGGTGCGACAGTGTCATTATTCTTGCAAAAAAAAAAATAAAAATAAAATAAGCATACATTCAGAATCAGTATTTTGCATGCCTTCGCATCAGCTTAAAAAATTACTAGACAAAGTAAAAATGATCAAAAACCATATGCAAGAGCAGAAAATATTAATCATTAATAAAGCATATTATATCTATCTACCTATTTATCAGTCTATCTATCTATCCATCTATCTTTATATATGTATATTTGTTTAGAAATAATATTTGGCATTATAGTCATCTTCTATATAGATATGATATACAAGAGCTGAAAATAGTTTTGCTAATCAACTACACTTTTTTTTTAATTATATTAAGTAATTAGAGTTGTCTCACATTCCAAACTCAAGGAATTGTCCGTTTATCTCAGTTTGTCTGATGCTGTTTCCACATTGCGACTGAGAAAATGTTCACTTGAAATGGTCCACCTCATACCAGATGTGAGGCCAGAGATATTTGCTAAAATGTCAGAGGAAGAAATGGCTTGCTCATACTAACATGATGAAAAATATGTGGCTGTGCAGACCAGTGATTTACAGTAAGCCGGAGAGGTGAAAAAAAGATGGCGTTTGTTGTGAATTGCTACCCTCATGACACATAATGTGACTGATGCTTTCTGCTGTGGGGGTTTTCACAAGGTTTAAGCGGGCAAGAGCCATTCTGCCACAGGGGACAATTCTCACAGTATCATGTTCGCTGGACTGCATCCAACATAGAACACCCACCGAAAAGAGCTTTGTCAAAGACATACATCACTGCTTTGCTATTTTTTTTTTTTGCAAACTACTTGAACTTGACTCAAAAGTTCACAGCTATTTGGACCAGAAACAGAAAGCAAAAACAAAAAAAGTTTATGAATAGCTATTTCAAATATTTGGCTTTGAGTGTCTTTGGAGGTATATTTTGCCCAAAAGGTAAATATTTCTCACAGTAGATGTGTGATTTCTTTAAGCCCTGTAACTGTTGCAACACATTTATCAGTGTGCCTTTATTTTTGCAACTCTCTCTTCGGGAAAATGGCCTCATTGCAATTGTGCAAATGTGTTTTGAAGGAGAAAGCTAAAGATACTTTCAATTGTACCTAGGTTTTGGGTATGTCCAATTTTGTTTTCAGCTGTGATCATGAAGGAACCCTTTCAAGAAAAAAAAAAAATAGATGCTCATAAGCGTATCAGTCATTTTTAAGCATTATCTTAAAGGTCATAACTCACCATTTTATGTAACAACTGAAGCTTTAAAGGGTCTTGGAGGTTTTTTTTTCTTTTTCCTGATGTTACCAATGACCCGAAATATTACATAAGCTTGTAAGTCAAAGACAATCTGAGAATACCCAGTGCAACAAATAGTGATCCAAACAGAACAGCCTTCCAGCTACAAAACAGCACCAGCAGTATGGAACTCTATGAGGAGCTCTTGTCTCCTCTAAGCCAGCATATGTCAGGCCAGCTCTGTCTTCCTCCTGTCTGCCTGCCATTGTGGCAAAGCAGGGGAACCCTTCTCTATGCTGCCAAATGCCTGGCATCACAAACCCAGATGGTTTCCAAAAACCCACTGTTAAACTGCTTAAAGTCCCTGCGCCTGCACTGAAAAGCAGCAGAATTATACATGTGCTGGTTTTCTTAAAAGTGCTGTCTAACACTCAGCTAAATGGCTATTAATAACGCAGTATTAATGCAGCTGTCAATGCTGCACTGCCAGTTACTGACATTAGGTACATGGCGATTTGAAGGACTCAAAGCTTTATTGTTTTTTATTTATTGAGATTTATTGTTAAAGCCTTGCTACAATTATCTATGACAAATAATGCACCGTGCACTCTGATCGGATAAACTGCACGCTTAAATCCTGGAGGTAAAAGTGACCTGAGAAAAAATTTGACATGATGAGTCATGACTGGTTCCTTTATTATATTTGTATGTGTGATTTATCAGAAGATATGATGAGAGAAAAACTGAACTTTGCAAGATATTTCATGATGTGTGTCTCCACAGAATACTGGTGACAGACTTTGTGTGTGTGAGAGAAATGAACAACTGGCCACAGCAGGACAATAATTAGGTGAAGTGTTTTTTAAAGTGTCGATGCTTAAGTGAAAATACAGTTGTTCACTGTAATTAAATAAAAACATAACATACTATGTTGTTTGCTATCAATGACCTCAATACTTTGGTGATTTATTCCTGGCAACACAAAGGAGGTTTCAAAGTTTGAACCCACATACTAGCATCATAACCTGCAGGGGATATTTTGCCAAAGCTCCATTTCTACACTCACTGTTGTTTTTTTTCACTTTTACATCACCAGCTCTTACTAAAACTTGCAATAAATGGTTTGCTTGGCTGCAGTATCACCCTCTAATCAAAAGCAACCAGTAACACAAATAATACGTGTATCTCTGGTATCACAAGCTTTAACATAACAGGTGACAACAACAACACAGTCACTGTAAATACTTTGCAAACCACAGCTTTGATGGCATCACTTCTATAACTACAAGCTGAAATATGGAATAAACAAAATCTTCTTATGAGTTAGTGGTGGATGTGCAGGAAAATGTACTCTAAGCCAAAGTAGGTTCCTTTTTAGTAGCATATAAAGAATACTTTTTATACAATGTAATGTAACATTCTTCCACCTTACATCGTAATTAAATGTAATCATAATTTTTCCTCAGGGTTTATAGATACTATTTCACTTTTCATTCTAAAAGGGTCACAATGACTGGCAACAAGCCCGCATTAGCTGCTTGCTACCAAGCCAGCATTAACAATCTAAGAAGCAAGCTCATCTTTGCTATGGTAGCTGGTTAAGCTGGTCATGTGACAGTAATGATTGGCTGTGAATATGGAGAGTAATTAAACAAAATATGGAGCAAAATCATTTAAGTTCATTGAAACTAGGCAGCGGAACCGGATTTGTCAAGAGCATTGGAAAACCCAGGCAAGCAGTGGGCATTGGGAAAGACACAATTAATATTCTTCTCGCTCAATATACAAAAATGCAAAAGTACTACTGTGATCCTCGGTATATACATTTCCCTTGGAAATAGAGAGAATTGTTATAAGTGCATAAGTGCGTTTAATGAGAGACTTTTTGATCAAAGGAAAACGATTATTTTTTTTAATGGATTGCTATTCTAACAATTCAGGGCACAAGAATTGCATGTATTCTGTTTCAAGTAAATGCTTGTATTTGAAAATTGGCAATTGGAACATGAGATACAAGACGAGGTCTTTGAAATGTGCATGACAGGAGGTGAGCAGACAGTTGTTCTTCCACCAATCCAGACCAGGAGAATAATTACTGCAACCAGACTTGGTGGAAAACTGCCATTTTTCAACAGCCTAGTCCAAACCTTAGGAGACATTTTTGCTGCCTGAATAACCTTGAATGGGCGATCAGTGCCTCATGCACATAGTTGAGGTATTTCAAGCATTGGCACTTTTCATAGTTTTCAACTTATAACATCTTTTTTTCAACGTACCACCCCAACGTAAAAGAAACAAAAGTGAATCTGATTTGTAAGGTAAATCTACTGTCTGAATTTTACATATCTGAGGAGTTTGATTGAACTGTTTGAACTGTGTCTCTAATTTTCTGTTTTTAGCTCAAAGGCCGTGTTGCTGGTAGATTTATCCAAGCTGCACTTTTTAAAATGGCACTTTGCAAATGCTGAAAGACGATGAACTCACCCTTTTAGAGCATTGGGAAACACTTTTGGACATCAATGGGAGACATGGTTTGGCACATCCTACAGACCGAAGGCATTGGTGATGGGCACTGAGGATGGCTATCAACATTAGAGGACGGATGGAACGAAAAGGAAGAGTAGAGAGAGGAGTAGTCTAGAAAAAGGCAAGTTTGAAAGTAACAGCAGGGAGAAATGTTAGCCCATGACTCTTAACTCCTCAAAGTCTAGTCTGAGCCTCGGGAATATAGATCTCGATACTGTCTGCACGTTCTGAGGCTGAGTTTTGCCGAAAGGAGGCTGCTCGCTTGGCGGCCATGAGCCGTCGTCGAGCCTCCTGCCGATGCCTGTCCGGTAGGTCCAAGGATTTCTCCCTTGTCACCAAACTCCTCTGTCGGGTTGTCTTCTTTGGTATGGAAGCTGGTGGCTTCAGGGAACACAAAAGACTTTTGTGAGTATTCTAGACACAATGGATCAAAAAAAAAATCCTAACACAAAAACACATCCACCCACAAGTAATGATCATTAGGCTTTTTAGTTGTGAAAATACACCTTTGATTGTTTGTGTAACAAATCAGTTCTACTTAAAGGCCTCTTTTCCACTAAAAGGCGACATCGCTCCATCCACAGGTCAAAATATAAATGCAACCAAACTCTCAGAAATATGCAAATATGTCTTATGCAAATAAAAATATTTAATTTAAGAATGTCTATATCTTATTGATACAGGAAACTGGCAAAGTTATCATTACATGTGGTTTATAACAAAGGGTCAGCCTTTGTCATAAAGACAGTATTGAGTTTCACTCATCAGGGACAGTTAAAATATCATGGTTATGTCTTTTATAATTTTCACTGAATGCCTGGTGGATATTTGTGTTTTGCAGCATTGTCACTATCCAGAAATCCAGAAAACCTGCCTGAAACAAATCTGCGTGTGACTCCCTGCTCTTCATGTCACCATGAGTTAGCGCTCTCTAACACATGGGAATGTGGAAATAAAGCTGTGCCCTCATTTGGAAAATTCAGCTCTTGCAATATGTGTTTTCAAGCAGGTTTGTTTGCATGAAAATAGATACATATGATCCCTTCAAAACATTTTTTATAGGCAGCAAATTATGAAACAAACATTGACCCAAATTGTATATTCTCAGAGGGATAAGTGAGAAAAAGTTACATTAACGTGCACTGAATATTTCTGGGGCTGACAGATCACGCACCTTTTTCTCAGGGCTTTCTACGAGCCTCCAGTTGTTGTTCTTGATCTGCTGTAACTGGTCAAACTTAACAGTGACGTCATCAATGGAGAGCTGTAATAGGTCCCAGAACCCAGCCAGGTCCTGAGAGGTAGGCCTCGGCATGGCGCTGGGGTCCTGTGAGAGAGAATCAGAGCAGATCAATTCCTGCGTTTGATATTAATTATTCAGATTGCAGTTCCCTGTGACTAACCTAAGGACTTTGAGTACATCCGACACACACTGTTTCTTCAGATACACAAGCTTTAAATGACGAAACCAGCAACTGCATATATTTAATACAGGAACCACTAGATGTCCCCATCTCATACCCATGAAAACAATTAAACCATTCTCAAGCTTTCATCTCAAGTGATGGATATCAACTTGAAATGGGGACCAATCCAGCCATATTTCAATAAATGAGCTCTGAAATGATAAACTGCCCCGGTCAGTTCAGTCCTATTCATCACTTGATTCCTCAGATGAAAAGGATGAAAAGAAAAATCAGACCAACGAAGAACAAAGTGTCTTAGCAGCTTTTCTGCAGTGGCTTTGGGTTTAAATATGTAAGAAGATGCTGAGAATTTCAAGTTAATTATCAATCAGCATTTTTTTTTTTAGTTTCAGTTTTGAATATTTACCATTTAAGGGTAACAACCACATCTAACAGAATCAACCATTTTATCTCAAGAGCTCCGCATAAAAGTATATAAAGGTAGCCTTTAATGAACATTGATTTGGAAGGTATATCAATTCAGTATCAGAGGTGTGACTCCAAACCTTGTCATAACAATTGAATTCTGAGTCTCTTAAATTAAAAGTTCAAGAAGGGACAGGATCTTACAATTTTGAAACCTTTCTCTGTCAAATTTCCAAATTACTTTCCCCACAGGATTTTCAATTGATACTGATTAACATAACAACGTAAGCGATGCACATTATGTAATCCATAGCATTGTTTAGACGGAGATCGTCCTTCTTACAATGCTCTCATCTTACATCTTTTTGCACATCACACTGCACAATTCTGTCACAGTAATGTTGAACCCGCCATTAACCAATGCCAACATTCAGGCCCAAAAAAACAAACAGATCTGTACCAATCATGGGTAATTTAAACTTTGAAACGGAATGAATAAAACTCCTAGATTTATTTTGATGTTTTGTAGTCTGATATTCCTGGTACTCTTTTTTACTCATTGGGTTTAGGTGTTAGATATTGTGAGCCAGTTTAGTTCGTTTAATGTCAGTGTGCGTCACTGTGTGATTTGAATCCTTATGATCCCTTTTTGAGGATTTCCGATCTCAGAAAATGGATCGCGATGCATCAGACAAACAAAGTGACGCAGAATGAAGCCCAATTATATCACTTAAAAGACACTGTTTTTGTTAATGCCTCTATTTTGTCTCAGAATGCCTAGATAATGTCAAAAATAATAAGGGCTTCTTTAATCAAATTTAGTGGAAGGAGGGATAGACCATCAGAGTTTGAGGCAGACTTGTTGAGCTTAGTAACAAAATGCACCTCTTTACTTATGGGCTATCCTCTTCCCTGGTGAATGCCTTCGAGTTTTACATCTGGAAGTGTCATATATTATTGTTAAAGTTTCATAATTTGACACCTGCAGGAAGTGGCTGACTAAAGGGCTGGTTCCCTGCATCTAGTTTCAGTGCAATTCCCATTATCCCCAAATGAGCAGTTTCTGCTGCGTATTGCAAAACAGCAACACTATCTCTCATAATGGGTACTTGGTTTAGATCAATAAAAGGTGTTGTAAACAGTATGGTCCTGAAAGTCCTAGCCTCAAGTGTGCTCCTTCTGTGTATGCGCAATATAAGGTCTGGTGTTTTGGTTTAATTAAAACTAGGCCATATCACCATTCATTACTTAAAATAAAATTCTTGAAATTCTTCTCATATATTTTTTCAATTCACACAATGAATTGTAACCGGCTGTGTCACTATCGCTTAAAAATAAATATGTATTTGTAATTGTAGCGTCAAAAACAAGCATTATGATTATGATGATAAATTAATTTTTTATTGTTTAATTTTTGCTCTGTGTCTTTCAATTGATGAAGTTCAGCTAACCCAGTTAGATGGTGGGAGTTATGAAAACACAATTTTTACAAATTTCATCTTGTATTTTTAAGGCCCTTAAATCGCCTTTCTGTACAGATCTTTGGCAGATAACCTTTCAGGGAAAGGTCTTTCTTCAGCAGCTGTGTCCAAATATTATTTTTCTTGAAGGAAGGCTGAGGCTTGACTTTGGAAGAAAGGCTGAGCTTTCTACCGAAAAGGGTTTCTGGCATAAAGGCCCCCAGAGTCAGCTGACAAATGTTGTCATTCGACAGCTTGCAGTGATAAATCAGCAGTTCACTATCAATGGATTGGCGTTATGGAAGTCTTTCATGGGGATCTTCTTACTTTCCTATCCTCTCTTTTCACTAGTTGTTTTTACTACCGGTAAATCTTACTTCTTACTTTCCTATCCTCTCTTTTCACTTGTTTTTTTTTTACTGAATAAATAGATTCCGTGTGAGAATATCAGAAAACCTTATAGTATGGGTTAAAATACCACTTCTGACAATGTTAACCATATGTTTCTTTGCTTCCTGCCTTTCTTTCAAGTGCCTTATTCTCTGGTACACAGCTATTATTGACTTGGAGCTTGTCTAAAATTGCCTCAAAACGCCTGCATTTTACTATTCAAGGTTTCATTATCTGTTCAAAACTCACATAACATAGACCAATAATCTGGTTTGGTGTAGTCCTCACAAAGAAGACACTGAAAATTATTAATGAAAAGATACATTAAATACGACTGATCAGTTGTTGGAAAGACAAACAAGTTGGGTCAATTGCACACACAAATGCACACACAGGAATGCAAACGCATACACACGCCTGCACGCATGCTCGCATGCCCGCATGCACGCACGCGCACAAGTACTCACACACACACACACACACACACACAAACACACACAAACACACACAAACACACACAAACACACACAAACACACACACACACACACACACACACACACTAATACGCATGCACATGCACTCACAAACTTTCTTACCAGGTTTTGCTGACACAACCAGTAGAATTGTTGGAATTTCTGAGACATGAGCAGCTGAGCACTCCCCACTGCACTTCGGATTTTGCCTAGGACTGATGCAAACACAGGCTTTTGCATTTTTCAGTCCAACTATGGCCCCATAATTGCTGCCAAAATTGTGCAACTTAAGGTGAAATATGTGCTGCTTCACACAGACACTCACTTTCTTCTGATAAATCATTCTCTTCTGCCTCCATCTCCATCTCCTTGCACCAGCCCTCCATCCTTTTGGACTCTGTATGGAGGAGTTGCATGAACCAGCTCCCATCTCTCCGCAAGGAAGGTGACACCCTCCCCGACTCCCCTGGCGCAATGGTACTCTCTCGGGTTTCAAGCTGCCACGTGGTCTCACTGCTGGTTTCCCGTGGGCTGGGTGGTTCAACAGGGGTACGATAATCCTCACGGTAGCTAAAGAGCCCCTGAGTACGTACAGTTCGCACTGCTCCGTACTGGGTTGGTGTGCTTGGCTCAGAGTGACGTTGGAAACCACCGCCGAACTGTAGGCCCTTGTCCTCCATTGTGGGGAATCCCTCCAACTCCATGTCAGCCTGCACAGCTGTAGTAACACTGTTGGAACGTTTGAACCTGCCCCGCCTGCGTAGTACATTGTTGAGAGTGAAAACATGAACGAAAACACATATTCCGACATTTCCTGACACCTAAAGGGTTGTAACATGCAAAGCCAAAAGTAATAAGAGGCTTTTGTTATGAGGCCAAAATCACATTCTCACCCTTTCTTGTCATCTTCCACCTGAATCCCAACAGAGTGGTACTCCCGTGAGCTCTTGTTTTCTGATTCGGAGTCTGTGGCTGCTTCCACCTAATGCAAAGAAATAATAAAAATTTGCTTAACATTATGAGGGCCACTGTTCTCCAATGATTCTGGATTTATTGCTTTGTGATGAGACAGAGCACTTTAAGCTCAGTCTGCCTGCAAAATGGTAGAAAAATAGGGATGTTGCGAAAGCAACAAGATTTTTGAGAGGCTTTCGAGACTCCCAAACTGCATTAGCTTTTTACTAATTAATTCTGTGAAAGGTTTCTCTGATTTATTTTTTCATGTGAAGGCACTTTTTATGTGAAACATGAAAGAGTATGTGCTTCACAGGATTCTCCCCCATCCAAAAATAAATATTCTCTCTGTTGCAGCAAAACCTCTCTTAATTTTCCTCAACCAGTTCTCTGCCCTCATTACAGATCACACTATCATCTGCAAACATCTTGGTCCATGGAGATTCCTGTATAACCTCATCTGTCAGCCTGTCCATCACCACTGCAACAAGAAGGGGCTCAGAGCTGATCCCTGATGAAGTCCCACCTCCACTTTTAACTTATGGGTGTGCTTATGGGTGTGCTGTATGGGTGACTGTATGGGTAACAGCAAACCTCACCACTGTCTCACAGCTGGCATACATGTCCTGCATCAGTCTAACATACTTCTCTGCCACTCCAGACTTCTCATACAATACCAGAGTCCTTCTCTTGACACCCTGTCATATGCTTTTTCTAGGTCTACAAAAACACAATGCAGCTCCCTCTGGCTTTCTCTGTACATCTTTAATAGCATTCTCAAAGCAAATACTGCATCTGTTGTACTCTTTCTGGGCATGAAGCCATACTTCTGTTCATAAATGCTGACTTCTGCTCTCAGTCTAGTTTCCACTACTCTTTCCGATAACTTCATTGTATGGCTCATCAATTTTATCCCTCTATAGTGGCTGGAATTCTACACATCCCCTTTAAAAAATGGGCACCGTCACACTTCCTACCCATTCTTCATGCTGAATATTCTAGTCAGAAATTCTATTGCTGCTTCTCCTAGACAGTTCCATACATCCACAGAGATGTCATCAGGATCAATAAGGATCAAAATCGGGATCAGATAAGGTCACCTTATTTACTTTCCTTCCAGATGACACACCAAGTACTCTTCTACTTGTCTTCCTGATAACATTACCTGTAGTTGTTCAATCAACTGGAAGACCTCACCTTACCAACAAGAGCCATTCTCACTAAAAAACATACAACACTCCTCCCTTTTCAGCTTCCACCATCTTGGCCTCTGCTCTGCCTTTGTCCTCTTGATCTTCCTTATCACCAGAGTCATCCTACAAACCACCATCCTATGCTGTCTGGCAATCCTCTCACAACTACTTTGCAGTCACTGATCTCTTTCAGGTCACCTCGTTTATACAAGATGTAGTCCACACGCATGCTTCTATCTCTGCTCTTATGTTACCCTATGTTCCTGTCTTTTCTGGAAAAAAATGTTCACTACAGCCACTTCCATCCTTTTTGCAAAGTCTACTACCATCTGTTCCTGTGTTCCTATCCTGTATTCCAAATCTGCCCATCACTTCTTCAAGGCCTCTATTGCCTGCACCAACATGCCCATTGAAGTCTGCACCAATTACCACTCTATCATCTCTGGGCATCTCTCCTTCAAGATACCTCCTACTCCATTTTTCTTCTTGTCAGTATCATGATAGTACAACTTAAAGCCTGCTCCTAAGCTTCAAGCCTCACTACCTGTCCACCTGGTCTCCTGGACACACATTATATCCACCTTCCTTCTCTGCATCATGCTGATCAACTCCTACCTTTTCCTGTCATAGTCCCGATATTCAATGTCCCTACTCTCAGTCCCAGACTCTTGCCTTTCCTCTTCTCTCTCTGCTTCTGGATACGCCATCCTCCTCTCCTTCTTTGATCCACAGTAGCCCAGTTTCTGCTGTTCCCCTGTAGGTCATCTATCGGTACCAATGGCGGCCGATCCAGTATGAGATTATTAGGTTTGATTCGCATGTTTCATTTTCGCAAAAGTTTCTTGATCAGGGAGTTCCTTCCTGACACATCCCTCTGCATTTATCCGGGCTTGGGACCGGCTCAGGGAGACACTGGCCCATGGCGCCCTTAGTCTGCATTCTTGACCGAGAAACATGGCTTGTTTTTTTGTATGGTATGGAATTTATATCAATAAGACTGGAGGCGACACAAAGACCATTCTAAATTTTGACCTCATCATTTGCAGATCTGAAGTCTGCTCACACAAAGTGTTTAACTTTTGGGTGTAGAGGGAATGTCTGCAGAACTAAAGTGCTACCAGTGTGTTTGAACTTTGAGACTGACAAGCTGCGCTTTTCAGATACTATCTCATATTGAGATTGATAGTGAGCAGAATCCATGCTCACACTATAACTCAAATGACTGTTATTATTATGACAGGAATGAACCAATAATGTCAACTCTTAGTATGAAGCAGTCAGAATTCAAAGTAGAGTGACATTTTCAGAGGATCTTTCTGCATTCCTTCCAGACATTTGGGTGAAACTGATGGCGGGTAGGAAAGCAGGCCCAACTTCTCCGGCCTTAATATTTTGTGATATCTGTATGCAGAGATACACCGGTGCATACGTGTGTTCCATCTGGAATTCCAGTCACAGTATCGGCACACCAGGGAAACCAGTTGAAGGGAGCCAATGTGGCTTCCGTTTAAATCACACAATCTGCATCTATTGAATTTCAGCAACCAATGTCATAGGCTACAAGTGATATCTTGCTCTAAATGAACCTTACTATTCCCCCTGCTGAAGTGGTTTGAATCAATCAACTGGTGTTTCCTTCAGGTGAACTGATACTTGCTCCACAACTTGATCTAAGGGATGGTCTTCTAATCCCTCACCAGTTGCAAAGATGGAATCGGTCCAACCTGGCCATTATTCCTTGATGATTTGCTGCTGAAGTAGACTCTTGTATCAGGTTGCCCAAGCCAAATTAAGCCTTTTTCTGCTGGATGACCGCGCCAATTTATTGCCTCTTGGAAACAAAAAATTGACGGGTTCTGAATGAATTGTATTGAAGGTACTTTTTCATTTTGGAGAACCCGCTGGCACATTATTACAGGATTCCTGCAATCCCGCCTTAGTTTACCATGTTATCCATCTTGTAAAACATCTCTCATCTTCCATCCTGACTCTAAGTGGACCTTCAGGCTGCTTCTTTCTTGTGTTTGTAGTTGTATGAGGTGTAGGTAGCAGACATGATGCACGCCTGTGGACAACCTAACTAGCCCACCCATGGTGTAGATGATCTAACAGCTCTCCAGTGTTTAATCGATGCCAACTGCACTATCCATGGTTGTTACTGATGTCACTGCCAAAATATCAAAGTGTCAGCAAAGCTGCCTCTACCTGCTGGGCATTTTTGCCTGAAGCGCTTCTTTTTCTGGCAACAGTGAGCCAACTGCAGGGTAACCAACTGAGCATCACTCTTAGCTAATGTGTCAGTCCTTCAATCACAGAATGTCTCGAGGAGAGTGGTGACAAGGATGATAAGAATAAACCCTGATAATTATATTTATAGAGCGCTTTCCATCAAAGTACCGTTCAATTAAGAATGGACAAGAGTAGAGCATAGATTAAATGAATAACATACATTATATTAATTTATTTCACCTATGGAGGGATGTGATAGGGTTAGAGGCTTCCAATTGACAAACTCATGTTTTTGGATTGTGGGAGTAAACCAGAGAACCCCTCGGAAACCCATATAGATATGGGGTGAACAAACAAACTCCACAGAGAAAGGTCTCTCTGTTGGGATTGCGCCAAGAACCTTCTTGATGTTAAGTGGAAGCAAAACCACTGTGCTCCCCAGACAAAAAAAGGTCTCCATCTCACATTGTAGAGTCCTCTCATATCCCACTTTGCTCTGTGCTTCACTTTTTCCATATAGCAAAGGCAATAAATTCAATCAGATACATTGGTCAGGCCTTAAAAAGCCTTTTTTTGACAAGGAACCTGAGATGTCCAGGAACTGGTCGTGGTGTTGGGTGACTGGTTGGTGATGGGGGGGTGGGGGGGTGGGGCAGTGTAGCCTCTGAAACCAATTTCCACAGGGTAGTTGAAACCTCTCCACCCAGCTAATGAGCACACAGCTGCAAGCTCTGTGTATTATTCAATTTCCTTTAGATGGCAGCCGCTTTACCATTCTCTTGTGGGAAAGCTCAGACAAGATAACTGTTTTTAAAACGGAAGACCTAAGGATGATGTAATGTTGTAAGAGGGTTGTGGTGATCTGGGGAACTTCAATTGGAGTCCACTATTGGAATGCTCAAACTCACTTGAGGCCTCTTCAGCATGTCATCCCATAAGACATACTGTTGATGGATTCCCCTAATCTTGAATGCTTCTGTCAAGAGGATTGGGAAGATAAAGCATCCCATCACTTTGCCTGTTTCCAGCCAGGATTGACTGGTTGAGAAATTCAGGATAGTCCAGTCTCTGAAATGTGCTAAAGCTGTTTTTTAAAAAGTACATATCATGGAAGCTAATAAAAGGTGTGCAAAGCACTGGTGGGGACAGACCCACAAGCATTTGCAAGAACTGGACAGTTTGTATGTGGATTTGATTTGTTTTCCTCAGCTGTCAAGATTTGTTCCTCGATAATAGCCCAGTGGCCCAGACAGCAAGGAAATCCAGGAATACCTGCCTTCTGGCAACTGGTACCGAAGAAGCTATCTCTTTGCAGGGAGCTGATTGTGGGATTCTTTGAAACAAAGAGGATAATGTCCCCCTTTACAATTAGCAGGGCATTGTAGTATGTGTTATGTTGCTGGGGTGGATGTTGTGATATCTACCCTTCAATCTGCTGGGATTGTGTGTTCCACGTCATGATTATTACCTTTCACAGTAGGTGCTGGATTTTTTTTTTCATTATGCTTTATTAATCCCTCAGTGTCTTGCTCAAAAACACTTCAACAGCCAGGAGTTGAACCAGGGATGTTCTGTTCCTGGGACGACTGCTCTCACCCCTTGGACCACACCACCCCTAATAGCATTTACCACATATTTTACGATCTGTATTTTCTTGCCTGCATGCACATGTGTGGGTGTGTAGGAATACACATACGGAGGTTCAAGTTTTCTCAGAAACACACTATATATTTACCTGCTAACCATCTGAAATTTCAAAATTAATTCATTGCATTTTAAACACTAGACTGCTGAAACTGGTGAGTTGGAGCATTTTAAATGATTTGCCTCTCCACTTTACAGTCAAATAAAATGTCTGTAAAAGTTACTGCTATACAGTCTCTTGCGAATTTGAGTGTGATACAATGGAGTGAGGCTAACAGAATGAACTGACTCTGGAGGGATCATTTATTTGTTGGCTTGCCTCCAGTCAATATAATACAATTGCAGCCGTTGACTCATCTCCAGCCAATAGGCTTAAAAATAACTATAAAAAAGAATGGCAGAGGAACTACACAATTAAAGCGTTCCCAAAACAGAATTCATCAAGTGGACTTTATTTCTTAGAATTTATTTTAAGCTCACATTTATCGAAGTTGGCAGAAAAAAGGTAGATTTGTGACATTTTTTTGTGAGTGGATCAGGGGGAATGGCTTGAGTGAAATATAATTGAAATGACTCCTGAGGATATCAGTGGTGAAAAGAAATATTTATGTATAAATACCTAATGTACACAGGAGAAATTATATCAGATAAGCAAAACCAATTGTTCATACTGTATGTGAAGAGCAAGAAATACATAAAAAACACATTGTAAATAAAAACATTGATAGCAACAGCAGCAAGCAGAAAATTGAAAGACAAAAAAATGCAAAAGGAGGATAGAACAGATTGAAGAGGAATAGGGGGATTATGTTAATGAGTTTTGTTGTAAAATGGAATATCAATGAAAACAAACAAAAGGAACCAAAAAAATGCCTTTCATAGTTAGTAGCCCAAATGAATTGTTTATCCATTTCAATTTGTTTTAACAATGATGAGTGCAGATAGAGTGAATTATCTTAAACCATGAGATGAATCTTAATTGATGGATTGCAGCAGTATGACTCACTCCTGCTATTTTTAGCCACAGAAACAAGAACTCTCTTTTTTTAAGTTTGTGTGGAGGCTTGTGGGCTGTGAATCAAATTGGGAGACTGATAGCAGGGTATACAATTTTTCTAAACTTTAAGAAAATCAATAAATTAAAAAAAAATTATATATATATATATACATATATAGTGGTCTTTATACATCTCTCTCTCTCTCTCTCTCTCTCGCTCTCTCTCTCTCTCTCTCTTTCTATATATATATATATATATGCATATATATATATATATATACCTTGCTGAGAAGCTGTGGAAGAAAATAACAAAATACACAATGCCAGAGCAAGGCAAGAGAAAATGCAGTATGACAATAAGTTATTGCTTTGATGTTTTTGTTTTAATGGTGTGCTAATTTGCATAATACAGCCTCAGGGCAGCACGGACAGGTGTTTCCCTGAGCCAGCCTCAGGAGGCACAGGCCAGTGTCTCCCTGAGCCAGTCCCAAGCCCGGATAAATACAGAGGGCTGCGTCAGGGAGGGCCTCCGGCATAAAACATTTGCCAAAACCTACAGGGAACCAATGTATGACCTACAGGGAACCAATGGAAACTGGGCTACTATAGGTCAAAGAAGGAGAGGAGGAAGGCGTGTTTGGAAAGTGAGAGAGAAGCAGTAAGGCAAGAGTCCGGGACTGAGAGTAGGGACTTTGAATATTGCGACTATGACAGAAAAAGGTCATTGAAAAGTGAAAAACTGGTAATTGGTGCAGACTTTAATGGGCATGTTGGTGAAGTCAAAAGAGGGGATGAAGAAGTGATGGGCAGATTTGGTTTACAGGATAGGAATGCAGGGGGACAGACGGTAATGGAGTTTGCAAAAAGGGGATGTGCAGAATTGCAGCAACCATAGAGGGGTAAAGCTGATGAGCCATGAAGTTATGGGAAAGAGCAGTGGCAAGGGTGGAAGAGCTGACTATTGTAGACCACAAAGTAGCAGAGATTAGTAAAAGTGAAGTGAGGAAGGCATTGAAAACGATGAAGAGTGGAAAGGCAGTTGATCCTGATGACATCCCTGTGGAGGTATGGAAGTGTCTTGGAGAGGCAGCAATAGAATTTCTGACTAGATTATGCAACAGGATCTTAGAGAGTGAGAAGAGTCCTGAAAAATGGAGACAAAGTGTGATGGAGCCTATTTCTAAGAATAAAGGGGATGTGCAGAATTGTGGCAACCATAGAGGGATAAAGTTGATGAGCCATACAATGAAGTTATCGGAAAGAGTAGTGAAAACTAGACTGAGAGCAGAAGTCAGCATTTATGAGCAGGAGTATGGCTTCATGCCTAGAAAGAGAACTACAGATGCAGTATTTGCTTTGAGAATGCTATTAAAGATGTACAGAGAAAGCCAGGGGGAGCTGCTTTGTGTTTTTGTAGACCTAGAAAATGCATATGACAGGGTGTCAAGAGAGGGACTCTGGTATTGTATGATGAAGTCTGGAGTGGCAGAGAAGTATGTTAGACTGATGCAGGACATGTATGCTAGCTGTGAGACAGTGGTGTGGTGTGCTGTGGGGTAACAGAGAAGTTCAAGGTGGAGGTGAGACTCCATCAGGGATCAGCTCTGAGCCCTTTCTTGTTTGCAGTGGTGATGGACAGGCTGACAGATGAGGTTATACAGGAATCTCCATGGACCAAGATGTTTGCAGATGACATTGTGATCTGTGCCGAGACAGGGGGAGAGGTTGAGGAAAATCTAGAGGTGGAGGTATGCGCTGGAAAGGAGAGGAATGAAACTGAGTCGCAGCAAGACAGAGTATATGTGTGTGAATGAGAGGAACCTAGGTGGAACGGTGAGGCTACAGGGAGTGGAGATCAAGAAGTCCGATTATTTCAGGTACTTTGGGTCAACAGTCCAGAGCAATGGTGAGTGTGGAAAAGAGGTGAAGAGACGGGTTCAAGCAGGTTGGAATGGGTGGAGAAAAATGTCAAGGGTACTATGCAATGGAAGGCTATCAGCCGGAATTAAATGAAAGGTGTACAAGACAGTGGTGAGACCAGCGATGCTGTCTGGCCTAGAAGTAGTTGCAATGTTGAAAAGACAGGAGGCAGAGCTAAAGGCTGCAGAGATTAAGATGCAGAGATGAAGATGCTAAGGTTCTCTTTGGATGTGAGCAGAATGGATAGGATCAGGAATGACTTTCAGAGGAATAGGATATGTTAGATGTTTTAGAGAGAAGGTCAGAGAAGCCAGGCTGAAGTGGTTCGGTCATGTACAAAGGAGGGTTGGTGAATATATTGGCAGACGGATGCTGGAATTGTAGCTGCCAGGCACGGGGTCTTGAGGCAGACCGAAGAGAAGATTTCTTGACGTAGTGAGAGAGGATATGACGATAATTGGTGTGAGACGGAAGATATGGAGGATACAGAGAATAGCGTTAGATGGAAACGGTTGATTCGCTGTGGCGACCTCTGAAGGGAAAGGCCGAAAGTAAAAGACGAAGAAGAAGAAGAGGTGTGCTAATTTTGTGATAATTGTGAAACCATAATTATGTTTGTATGACTCCTGGAATTAATCAATGCCAAGGTATTTTCATCATACAGACAACATCAAGACTTACCTGAATCCCTATGGAGGATCGGGGTGTCTTCAAGTACTCCTCTGCCTTGGACACCAGGATTGCCTTGTCACAGGTGAGCACTGAATTGTGGCTGTCTGTGGAAGGGTGTCTTTTTCCAGCCATGACTCCAGATGCCTCCATAGCTATTGAAACGGCCTTAGCACTGTCCAGGCTATCAACAGAGTTATAAAGGGCCTTGCCTGGGCTCAGGCCAAGGCAGAGGCCATCAGAGCCCCATATTTCACCATGAGGGTGCCTTGCCTCATGGTAGGCATCCTGGGTTGACTCTGTGCTGCTTTGGGCTGTGATGGAGATTAGGGGTTTGGTGGTGGTGCGAGGTGGCACTGGTGGAGGGGTCTTCTTGTAGCTTGGTGTGTAGGTGATAGCTGTAAAAGGTAAGACAAAATGTTGATTTAGCAGTATCATGTGGAATCATCCTCATGGTATTCTGATAGAAGACAGTTTCTCTAAGAGTTACAGCAAACAAAAATGAATAACCCTAAAACCTTTTTGTGCATTTTAGTACCATGGTAAGAGTGCATAGCAATTTTACACTTCAATACAACCTGATGATTTTAAGTCACTGTACATTTTTAGATTTTGATATCAAATGATAAATACAATGCACTCATTGCACCTTAGGAGCAGCCAGTATTTGTCCACTTGGTCAGAAATTACTTCAATTTTAGAGCCTACCGCAATCATCCTGTAGCTGATTCATTTTGGTTAGTTACATATACAACTAGAAAATTACTCACTCACTCACTCACTCACTCACTCACTCACTCACTCACTCACTCACTCACTCACTCACTCACTCACTCACTCACTCACTCATTCGGGGCAATTTTCCCCAATTTTTTTATAATTAGCATGTTTTTGGACTGTGGGGGGAAATCAAAGAACCCCACACAGACATGGGGAGAACATACAAACTCCAAACAGCAAGGTCCCCTTGTTTGAGAAAAAAGAATGAGAATGATCTGTAATTGTCAACAAATATGATCAGAGTATGAGATTATATTGAGTCATGGACCAAATAATGTTTTTAGCTGAAGTTTCTAGGTACGAAAATAAAATGGAAAATAAACCACAACAACCATGTCTTAGATAAAAAGAAAAATATTTTCACTGTATATTCAGCAACTTACATTGAAATTTTGATTCAGTTTATAATCCCATGTCAATATTTTTCTTTTTTTAATTCAATGACCATTTGTCTCCTAACCATCTCGATCATTGGGAACTATTGCTGTCCAACAACTTGTCCCAGGCCACTTCCACAAACAATCCTTCTCTACTTAATAAATTATTGATTTCATTCCTATATCAGGAATTAAGTGCTGAAATATTCTTGATTGAAGGTGGCACATTAAATACATATATTTAATTGGAAGTAATTACATTTTTGCCAGACTCCCGGAGATATCAGCTACATTCGACCCAAGATGAAGAGCCTATGCAAGGTAATGTTATATGGCAAGTGTTATACATTATTAATTACAGAGATGATACTATGGTATGTTAAACATATGGTATGGCAACTTCTTCAACTGATTCAAATATGGCATACTCAAGGAGGGCAGAGCTGTGCTGCTTCGTACCTGTTTCGCCAGATTACTGTTATTTTTCTGATATTAGGTATAGAACAATAAAATGTTTGAATTTTCACATTGTTATCGAGTGTTTTGCATAGTTGAAAATAAAGTACTCATTTATTATCACCTGCATAAGCCTATACGCATCTCATCGTTATAGTTTTAGCTTCAATATTTCAACTTAATGTTCTCTGCTCACACGGGGTTATGTCATTCTTATTGCAGAATTCCCCTCCCATTTTATTTTTACTGCTCACATGAGACAGAATATAATGGCGGATGAGGGATCTTCTAAGCACTTAGTATATTTTTAGACAAAACTACATTTTTGTGGTACAGCAGCACACAAAAGCCCATAAGACACTAGACACTCCTGAGTTACAGATGGCTGTAAAGAAGCACACACACAAAGGTACTTGTACTTTCATAGCTCATGGTAGGTTGCCAACCTGTCTGTTCATGTCCATTTCAGGGAAGAAAGACAGAGATTACTTTTGTGCAAATTAGAATATGAACTTAATCCACAAAGGGATGGACTGAAGAATGGCTCAGGATGACCTCTAATCTTTCACATCTTTACTTTGATGCAAGGCTGTGAAAAGAAAAGCTCCCTCAGTGATATCTACAAGCTCAAATATCATAACTTGTGTCTAGTGTGTTACGATCAGGACCAAGATTGTAAAAGGAACCTCAGAGTCAAAAACAGAAGGAAGACAGTAAGACGAAAAGCAATTTATAATGATTGTTTTCATCTCTAAGAGGAAAACCATGCTGACTTGTGTGTCTCTGTTTTGTTGCACAAATGCTTGCGGCGCACAGACATTAAGGAAGTCCATAATGGAATCAAATCTGATCTATTTTGGGTGAAAAAGAGCTGCACTCACATCAAAAGGCCAAGTGAATGTTTGCGGGAAAGTACTCTCCTAACATGTTGCACCCTGAACACTGACGTCAATCACTGAAGTTGTTGTTCAAAAATGGTTTTTAATCGTGCAAAATCTCAGTATTTCTCAAACCAGCGACTCCCATTGACCTCATTCTCACACTGGTTTCTTTGGATGTGTGGTTTTAAAAATAGCTTTAAAAGTCTAGTTTGTGAAGCACTATTTGTCTTAAGGGGATAAATGACTCATGCTGCTGCCCCATTCACAAAATTAAGTCATTAGGACTAAGCTGAGGAGATGCAATTGTGACAAGCAACAGAGGGCGGGAGGAAAAAGCAGCGAGACATAACAGGGAGGATGATGTGTGTGTCTGTCTGGGGGAGAATAGGGGGAAAGGATAAATCAGGGAGCCAGAAGAAATCAAGGGAGGGGGAGAGATGACCCATTCAGGGGGCATGATTCAGCACGAGGACCAAAATAGAGCTATTATTAGTCAGGAAGTCGTGCAAAGCAGGGTCATATTTCTTGCTCTCATCTTGGCAGCGGCAGTATTACTCAGCATTTAGATTTCATCTGAAATGAACACAGCCAGTATACTCACTTGGCCACTCACTCACTGCTGCGCCTGCAGCAAAGGCATTGAATAAAACCCTCAGCAACATTTGCTACACCACCGTAACAACAAAATCCTCCCCAAATTTATGGTCCAATGTAAAATTTAAGAGCATGAAGTGTTTGGACTAAGAACGTAACAGTGACGAAATTTTGATATAATTCTTTTCGTGACATGGTTATGTTAAACAGAACAACAAGACCTATACCCAGGAGGATTATCAGCAGTCCAATGAACAGCCAAGCGCAAAAATAACCGCACGGCACCAGAGCTCGGAAATCCAGAAATGTCTCTCTCAATCTGTATTCACTGTAGAATTATACAATGGGACTCAGTGCAAATCTATGCAGGAATTTGGTGCACAGTGCCAACCAGAGTTTGTGCACCATATTCTAGTCGTATGCCTTTGTCTTGAAGAAGTAAGGTTGCACATGACATGATAAATGTTGAGAGTCTTTCTATCTGACTAGATTTATCACGTAAAAGGAAATGCAGAAGACTTTTTCGGATGGAGAGGGTGGGTGAGAGAGACGATGGAAAAAAACATCATTTATTAGACCTGGCAGAGAGAATTAATATATGTTGAGAACATATCAAAAAAAGGTATATAAAAGACAAGATTTTTTTTTAATTGAATCATGATTGATTGATTAATTGATTGATGAACTTAATTGTGATATAAACGGAAATATTTTCAAATGACTCGAAATTTTGTAACCAAGAATTAACAAAAACAAAACTGCAGCAAATCAGATCCCAGAGGAAGACAATGTGGTTATTTCAACAAGGGCTCCTTGTCATCCTTCTGTCAATTCTGTCTTTAAATTAACAACTGCCAGGACTGGCAAGGAGGTCATATACTAGCAGTATTTGCATGCTAACCGTTAAAATCACAGCAACACTTTTATTTCAACTTAAGTAAAAAACACGTCAGCTGCTGCCAGCGAGAAAGATCCCTGTTATATAACATTGGGCCCTAATAGGAGAACCACCAAGAGTATGCTTTAGTTGTATGCCTTCCTTCACTCATGTGATATGGCAGACTTTGGAACATAGAGATGCTCTGTGGTCATTTTTAGAAAATTACCACGGTAAATTACCACGGTAATTTTTGAAAAATGACCACAGAGCCTAACTTGCTGTGACGTAGCAAGTTAGGCTATGCAGTGTGTGTGTGTGTGTGTGTGTATATGTGTACGGTTGTGTGTCGTTTGTGTGTCTCTGTCCATTAAAAAAAAAAAAAAACCCTCACTAACCCAAGCTGTTCTGTATATTTCCTGTGCATTGTGTATTTGCGAGTGTATTTGCAGTCCCTATGTCCTCTATTGTAAGGCGCTTTGGATAAAAGCGTCTGCCAAATGCAATGTAATGTAATGTAATGTAATCTATATCAGAATCATAAATATGCTAAGGGTAGTGGGAGCAACCCACAGGTCTGTTCAAATTGGGGTCACCCTCAGATGTAAGAAAGATAATTTAGAGTACTGTTTAGTTTAGGTGTTGTTGAGAATCTACAGCAAGCTGCATTATGGAGTGTAACTCTGAGGAGTAACTGATGGATTGCTGTGACATTTTTGACAAGTTGCATAAATACAGACACAGCACATTCCTGTTTTTACACACAAAAGCAGGTTCAAGATCATATCATCTACAAAAGCAAGTGAATGTAAGCTACTCAACATTATACAATGCACCACATGATCATCGCTAGTTAACATCTTTGTCTTTCTGATCCATTTCATTGTAAAAATCCAACATACAGTCACTCATAGATATAATAGACGCTCACATCAACACTGGGCAATGTAGGATTTCTCAGGTAGCTGTTTTACCTGGGGGGTGTTGGGGATTCCGATCAGTGTTGCAGGTGGAGGGGAGACAGAACTGGATCCCTGAAAACACAGGAGTTGGGTGGATATTCAGAGGAGCGGGCAAATTAGCCCAAACACCTTTGGTTACAGGACTACTCTTGCACAGCAATGATGTTCAGTAATTGCTTTTAATGGATGAACATGTATATGGATTTACAGATGCAGATGCAGATTATGTACTATTTTTATGAGTTTCTATGCAAATGACTCTTCAAATTATTTCATCCACTATGGAATACATAACTTCAGTACAGCATGTGACCATTATTAACTTTTAATTTTGCATTTGGTTCAAGGTACATTCAGTTCACTTTAGATTTTGCTTTCTTTTCTTTCTCTGAAATCCAAACGAAAACCTCCCAGATATTTTAGGAACAGAAGCAGGCCATGCTTCAAGCTTGTCTCTCCCAAGCAAAGATTTCACAATTCATCCCCCTTTTTTCGGTTTTCCTGTTCGCAGCCTATTATTATCATGTCTCCCATTGCATTGGATACATTTTTACATTTTTATTTTAAAAAAGCATTTTATTATTCAAGTACATTTTGGATAAGGTGGTATGTTTGATTAGCATTCTAGTACATTTAAAGTCAGATATAAACAAAGCTAAGGGGAGGACAATTTGGTGTGCTTTATGCCATTAAAATGAGCACAATTGAAACAATAAAATCTAATTAACTTCCAATCACTTTGAAAATCTTTCTGACGAAACCTTTCATTTAGTGCTATGCACATACTCAACTCAAATCGACACACAAGAAAGTCCATTGCTGCCAGTGACCTGATGCTCAGCTGAAAGAATCTTGTTCTAGTGCACTTTTACTTGATCACAGACAACTGTGAATGATTGTTTTAAGTGGACTCATAGCACAGAGATATTTCATGATTTGCCCCTCTGTTCAGCTGCTCATTTCTCATAATAGAACTCTGCTTCCTTGGTGGTACGTAGGTGCCTGCCAGTGTGCTAATTATCAAAAACTAGCAATAATTCTAATTTGCTTTCTCTGAGTCAGTGAACTGCATATGATATACACAAATTGTCATCAGTTCTGCACATTAAAAAAATCATCATTAGCATTCAGTGTCACACAGATTAAAAAAAAATACAATGATTTATTCAGCTTTGTCTCATGATGCCAAAAAACCTATGTCCCTGTGGTATTACATTCTCAGTCGAATTCCTGAGCACTATCATGTCATACAGTAGAAAAAAAAACATGATATCACCTTTCATTACAGCCTGTTATTACCATAGCCAGAGGGTTAGATTCATTCAACCTTAATTTGGTGTGTTTTTGTATAGCTATTTTCTAATATGTATTGTCCTGTATGATATTTGTGTGTAAATATATATGCTGTTATTTTATAGCAATTAGTATGTGAATATCAGTTTTGTGTTTCCCAGCATCATGTCTTGCTGCGTCCATCCAAAAGCTCACATAGTAAACAATATGCCCTTGGGAATAATAGTTATATGATAACTGTCAAAATTGATTTCGCCCGACTATGGAGTGGGAATACACGGAAATCAAACCAATGAAAAGGAAAGAAAGTTCTGTCATCATGGCAAGGATTGTCAAGGCCTTGATTATATTCGGCCATCCTATTTGTAATGTATTACAGTGACTAACAAAAGTGTCTCTTAAAATAGTTTCTCTTTTCAAATTGTCCACTAAGGATGAATTACATTCATGACCAGTGTATCTGAGGATTAAAAACATACACTGTACTTAAAATGAGTAGTGCTGTCCTGGAAGAATTTTTTTCATTTATTTATTACAATTCATTTTTCGGTAAATTTGTCACCAATGAAGGTTTATCACATTCTTACAGGATGTTGCAATCCTTATGGTTCTTGCTGCTACTGTTGCAGTTCTTTTCCTGGAAGTTTATGTGGAGGTTCTTGTCTTGAATTACAAGAACAGCATGACATTTATATCCACAGATTGGTGTCAACAAACCATGAAATACACTTTCAGCTACATTTTGTCTGCTGGGAATGAGATATGAGCTCACAGAGTGAGAGATACATATGTGATTTCTGCACTATTGTATTCATATCTCCTGCTCCATAGTTCCACACTGGCACTTCGCTGCAGTGACTCTTTCCTCTGAGCCTTTCTTTGCCACCGGTACCAAAGAAACGCTGCTTCGCATGTTGACATCTCAGGGCTATCTGGAGTCTTCTCCTGTGCAAAGTCCTCATATGCCTGGGAAAAATCCATGGAGACAAAAGGTTCTACCAGATCCTCTGATGTCATGTGTGCTGGATCCAGAGGTGAAAAAGCTGTGCTCTCAGCATTAGGTGGGGATGGATCAGTATTTTGTAAAGCAGGATCTGGTGATGGACTTGTTAGGCCAAAGTCCATTTCCAGTGATGAATCAGGAGACACTGAACTCGGAGGGGATACGGTAACCGTGACCTGTGGTAGTGGGACTTTATGTAATACTGAAGATTCATCCTGGGACACACCTGCTAAGCTCAAATGCATCGCTGGCTCCAGATTGACGGACTCTGCTGACCTCGAAGGATCAGAAGGACATGGTGCAGCTTGGCTAACAGCATGTGAGTCTGGAAAGTCTGATTGGTATAGAACTGAATCAAAATTGGGTGGAGAGTCCAGACTCAGGTCAAATGGTTCTGGTTCAGGGTCCATGAACACAGAGTCAAGATCATCCTGATCTAGGGAAGTCAGCATGACTAAGTCAAAGTGGACAAGATCAGCATGGTAAATTTGGGTGTTATGAAATGGTTCTGGGAGAGGCGGCCATTCAGAATCCTCCGTTTCTGGTTCTTTGAACTGTTGAGTTTGTACCAAAGTGGGTATAACGTTTGATTCCAATTGTATTTCTTTATTAGGATCAGATGAGTCCTCTGGGAAGGTGGCAAAGGGCTCTGGATTGATGCTGCTCTCTGTTGGACTTGTGGAAATATCTGTTTCGATGTACTCTGACACCACGATGGCTGGACATGTTTTTAGACAACAAAAGGAATCAGCATCAGATGTGCATGCATCAATTACTGAGCAACTAGTTTCAGTATTGCAGGCAAATGTAGATACTGTAGCTGATTCCGATCGATTTGGTATTGATTCAGTCAGGTGTATAAAATTTGATTCCTCCAATCCTGTATTTGTGTCAGACATAGTTGTAGGTTTCTGAGACATTGGATCGAGCTTGTCTCCAATGTCAGGATCCTTAGACTCAGAATCTGATGCAGGTGGGGACACAGTTACAATAGGGACTAAATATGGTAGGCACCTTGGTACCTTGTCCCTTTCACTAAGTTCCCAGTTTTTGGATTTCAGATCTTCAAGGTGAGTTTCAGTGATAGCATGATCCTCATTACTTGGGTCTACATTTGTTAGTTGAGGAATTATTTGTATTTCTTGATCCACTGTCACTGAACTGTAAGGGCTTTCATTAGATGCCTCTGATGAAAGTGGCATGGCACCACAAGGTTTGAATGCCTCATTAGTCACCGTAGCAGGTAAGCTCCCCCCATCATGGTGAAGTTGCTCCTGTTCTGGCTGTGATTTAATATGGGAGGGCTCAGTTGGCATTTCAGGTGGCTCTGGTGGGACTGTTTTGCCTGAGCTGAGGAGTATTGGATCCAAGGAAAGTGGAATGGCACTTTCCACATACATTGACTGTGGACAAGCAAGAATACTCGGGTCCATTGACAGTTGCTTTGGCAGGCTTTTGCGGGATTCCTTCTTTTTCTCCTTCTCTTCTGGACAATTCACCGCTGCATCCGCTGTGCTTTGCCTGACCAAGACCTTGCTTCTGGCCTGGGTCCCAACCGACACTTTGGAGACTTGGGTTTTTTTCTCTCTTGCTCGCCCACTACCGCTATCTTTCCCGAATGTTCCAAAATGTCCTGCACATTCTCCTGCTTTTGTTCCAGTCACGGCCTCTCCACCTGCTGCCGTGGTACCAGCTTGAGGCGACCATGTATTGTAATGCTGTGTGAAAGTGTTGAAATTGCTGTTAAAGGCACGCAGCTCTTTACAAAGGTCCCTCCTGAGTTCAGCCAGCTCTCGGCGCATGGCTGACACCTCTTCTTTCCACTGCATACTAATCGCCGCCGCCAAGTTGGCTGACTCTTTGATACTGGTCTGAATGGCTTTTGGTGATGGGCATTCTGGAGCACTAGCTCTGGGGGATCTGAAGAGACTTGGAGAAACTGGTGGCCCAGACATGGGCTTGGCTGTTGCTACCGTGCTATCTTGTTGGTAATGCCTGTCTCTTCTGATGGGGCATCCTAGATCGTCATGAGCCAAAGGGGCTGTTTCTGCCAAATCCTCATGTACCCCAGCTTGGTTGGGTAAACAAGATTCTTCCCGCAAATTATTTCTATCTGGAAAACAAATGTAAATATGTATTTGTAATATGGCAACAGGTGTGAGCATCTGGAGAGAATGTGCTTTTCATTGTCATTAAGCAATAACATCAAATCATGCACTGAATATCATGAGTCAAAGTAAGAGAGGGGAAATATACAATGCTCTAGTGTTGACGTTATCATTACATATATTGTATAGATTTGAATAACTTTGGTTGTTTGTATTATGCAGACCGAAGACCTTTTTCTTGCCATGAATGTAATAGGATTGTACATATATTCAGTGTCTGTGAATCCATGATAATACTTAACACACTCCCATTTTGACTCATTACTATTGATGGTTTACACTGCCTTCTCAACCTCAATTTACAGCATGCAGTTTTAACATTTTGTCAATGCACAAAGCTGAAAATTCCAGCTTCTTGGAACATATCACAGAGAATGAACAATACATATTTTGATACAGGTGTTAAAACAATCCTTGCATGCTCCTTTGTTTTCTGTCAAGACAGAGAAATGTGTACTTTGTGCAATGAAAAGGGGCAAAGAAGAGCAAAGCTCAGAACCTTTTTTCTATCTTTTCAGCCAGAAAGTACAGTATGAACCCTATTGAAAATGTGAGGTCCTGTCTGATCAATTTCTGCCAGGTTATGATAGCTCTATGTGAAAATAGTGTCAAAATTAGTCCTGTAGAAAGTAGTGCGCTATAAAAATCCACACATTTGGGTTTACAGAGAAAGCAGTGTAAGCAAAGACATTATTATTATGAAAAGAAGGATAATGATAAGCACATCTCCAGATGTCCACACCTCTGACCCTCCCTATAATAGTCCCACTGTTTTTCGTTGAGTGTAACGCAGTCAAATCCACTCTGCCCCATTTTCCGGTCACTTTTTCTTCTTTTCTTCACCCATCCATTCTCTGTGTTTGGACAAATAATTTCCTCCACAAAAGGGAAATGTTTTAAACCAACAGCAGCTTTTAATGTGTAATCAAGCCTCAGAAATAAAAGCTTCAAAAGATTAGGCTTATTTTTATTGTAATGAGTTTGATATGTGACAATCCAGTGTCAATGTTCAAAAACCAGAATATTCATGGTCAATCAATTTTTTTTTTATGTATATTTTTCCGGTCTGCTGGATCCGTGATCTCATTGAATGTAAACATAGATTTTAATGAGACTCAAAATACAGAGAACAATCTGGGGGCAAATAAATCTCGTAGTTTGTGCGATGACATTTAAATGTTTTCATCAAAAGTACAGAATCCATAGAGCAGTATCACAATTCCTTTGCCCAGTTCACAGTTAAAGAGTGAGTACATTCACAATGTGCCATCATGAGGAAACTCAAATATCGAAAATGCTGGGGAAAGAGCTTGTCCTTAATATTCTTTGAAATTACATCATTTTGAGATTTTCAATAGGGTTCATAGCTTTACAGGTTGATGAATCCAGTGGATGAGCAGATGAGGCACAATATCTAAAACACAGGGAACTCACATGGCTCAAAAGTTGGAGCTATGGTCATAATACATGTCAAATAAAACAGAAACATAAATGATTCATGCAAGGATGTTTAAAAGTATAATTAATTCACACTCTTAATGCCAGATCCATTCAGTACAGCATGTCAAAGTTATTCGTATTACACAAGCAAACAATAATACGATGTAAAATATGTAGGATGTTACATATTAGATTGAGAAATGAATATGATATTTGTTCCTACCTGTGGTGGATCTGATGGTGGAGGTGACAGTGGAGGCCATGGGAGGGATGCAGTCATCATCTTGGGAATAACCAGCTTGGATAGCTCGCAGGTAGCTGTGGCTCCGGGTTCTGAAGCAGCCGGGTAAGTCTAAAGCCTCCATGGCCTGGGATTCCACCTCACTGAAGACCGACTCACACACGGATTCAAACTGGCCATTTATCTCTGTTTCGCTTACCTGTTGGACAAAAAAATCCTTTTGGATGTGTGTCATTTTCATTATGCAAGTAAAGATATGCTATTTCTTTCTGGAGAAAGGAATCGGCTCTGTCGATTTTGTGTCCATTGAATAAAAATTACAGCAAAGTGTGCTGTTGAAATAATTAAAGACAAAATAAAATAAAAAAAAAGAGGACACAACACAAATCAATGTAAAAAGAAAAGTATAACTTTAATGACAAAAGTATTCTTTCTTTTTCACATCCACTGGATTATTCAATTATGTCTTTCATATTATCTGTCTTCTTCAAATCACTGGGCTCCAGTGAGCATACAACATACAGCGACTCAAATTTTGTCAGGCTCATGGTGTTTTTTATGTTTCAGGGATGTTTTTGAATATTATCAAAAAAAAAAATGAATGCATGAAAATACAAAAGTGGCACCAACTCATGTGTTTGGCAAAATCAATATTCCCATGAAGATACCCATCTACAGTAGTTCCATTGATGTTTGGCAGGGAGTTAGATTAGTTTTGAAGATTTGATCAAGTGAAAATAGCATCCCTTTTAAGAGACAGATAAATATAACAATCTTTGAGTTTTCTCACTTTATTGAGATGCAGTTTGTCACCAAATAAGTAAAAAAAAATGAAACTGATGAAAATATTTGTGTGGTTAAAATCATACACAAATTGTATATTATAAAACAGTTGATACTGACTGCTACAGGTACAAAATCATAAGGTTTTTATTCAGAAGGATATGTAAAGAATACTGTTGTCCAAAAAAGGTTGTTGTCAGATTTTTCTAAATGAGCTTTCTTCAATAGTTGCCTATCAGATGTTAGTAAGAGAAAAAATCTCCCAATTTCAGTGAAGACTACAGTTTTGTATTTTGGTGTGCAGACTTACCTGGCTAACTTGGCTAACACAGCTAGCCTGACTGAGGGTGCTGACCGCCCGCATGTAGCTCTGGTTCCTGGAGCGAAACTTGGGAGAGTTGTAGTCTCCAGATGGATCCAGGGCAATGCTAGGGTGCATGGTGGTTTGCAAGTGGTAGCTTTGACTGAATAGAGGGAGCACAGGAACAAGTAGGCAACAAGTGGGACTTCAGTCCAAGCGATGATATTTGAAACAAGTTGGTCATACGGTATTTCACTGCTACTCATACAAGATGATGAGCAGAATCATGTGACATCGATATAAAGATTTCCTTGGTTTCTTTTGGCCAACCAAAGTTTTTAAGGGCAAATGATTTTGAGAGTGACTTCCGAAGAAGTTCCCAAGAAGAGACTTTTTTTCTCTCTGCTACATTGCTGTTAATCCTTTGTAATTTACATTGTGCCGAAACATAAATTCAGTGCTTGTAAATAAGCAAAATGCTAATCAGGAGCAAGTAAGTGAGCAAGCACCTCTCTGAACACTGGTGTTAGCCGTTAAGATCAAATATGTTAAATAAACGGCAAGAAATATGCTTCAAAAAAAAAAACATGATGGAGGGGAAATACGTCAGAAAATGTAAGGACATACTGAATAGCATATTCATGTTAATCGAAATATACAAAGAGTGAGCCACATTGGGAGTCTGGATGTAAAGTTCTTCCCTGGCAAACCCATTTCTATGGCAAGTGTGGAAGAGTAAGTGTTTTCTGAACTTTTAGAGACAAATGATTTTGTTTTGCATTAAGTGTATACACACACACACACACACACACACACACACACACACACACGCACACGCACACGCGTACATACATACACATACAAACACACATTATCAGTCATTTAGAGCTTTTGCTTTACAGTCCATAGCTGTGGGTAAAATCATATCTGTTGAGGGCTGAATGAGCTGGATTACTATGAGATATCCATATGCTGTGTGTCAGTGAGGCCAGTGCATCTGACATCTGACCAGTGCAGCGTGGCAGCAATAGAGAAGCAACAGGAGACTCTGATCCTATATTCACCTTAAGTCTGCAGCAAAATTGGTGATGTAGTTACGCATGTCACTGTTGATTTTATCCAGGCGGTAAGAGCTGTGGGTAGAGAAGAAAACAGAGTTACTGGATTTGACAGACAGAAATTGGATGGATCTGACTTCCTGGTAAAAAAAGTCAAATGGAGGTAGCTGTATGTGTTGTGAAACATGAGGGTGATGAAAACCTGACAAACAATCAAAACAAAGTTATTCTGATTCGATCACTTTTATTTGGAAATGTGCTAGTTCACTTGTCAGAAGATGAACACATGGGACAGTGATGTTTAATGTCTAGAAAAAAGCTCAGCATGTGCAAACTATATTTTTCCATGTATTGGATGTTGCCCTCCCTTTTCAATGACAGTCACTCCTCAAGTTTACAGTATGTATGTATTTAGTGAATGGACTTATTTTCATGAATAAATTACTTGGTGAATAAATTAACCCATTAAGTATGTCACTATTATATTTACATACATAAATAATGATTATAGAACTGGATGGGGGGGGTTACATCAGTGTTTTGTATGGCATATTTCATATTTATGTAATGTAATATTCAAACTTCCCTTTAAATTTGTTTTAATGTGGACTGACATTGCTTCAAAGGTGACTTCATGTGCCATTTTTTCAGCCTGTAAAGTCATTTTGTCCATAGGTCATTATTTTCACACTGCCTGTAGTTCAGGTGGGAGCAGAACTGGTTTAAAGCCTGTCTATCCAAACTATAATGTAGCAAATGATGGGTTACAGTCTGGATAGGTCGCTAGCCCATCACAGGACTGTTTTTTTTTAATTGTATGGCAGAAAGAAACATGAATCTAAACCAGATTATCACAAAAGAATCATACATTAATATTTTCTTTCATTTTGTATGTGATAATAAAACAGGGAACCCATATGATAATTTAATTGGTTGAACGATAAAAGGAAATGTCCTTTCAATGGAACATGTAAAGATACAAGAGTGGAGGAATGGTGTCATGGAGGATGTGTGCACACACACATGCACACATGCATGCACGCACGCACGCACGCACACACACACACACACACAAATTGTCAGTTGAGTGAAGAGGGGATGTTTCAACAAGTTGTACATAATATGACTCCTGCTCATTTACTTAGGATATTGGCCCATACTGAGCTGAGTAATGACGTTGTCCTTAAGAAATGACCTTTCTGTCTGAAATAGGCAAACATATTTTTTCTAAACAAACAAAATATCGCTTGGCTAAATACAATTCAAAGAACAGTCTAAAAAAAGACCATGAATAAACAAAACAAAACAAAAAAATCTATTATTGCAAAAAGAGAGACTCTGCCATTGGACAAAACTTATCAACAAATCATCAGAGAGGATAAAATGGAGACACCTCAAAGTGTGGAAATAAGAGGAAAATATCCAACCAATGCACTAGAGGCAATGTGTTTTGGATGCTCATCTGCAGAAACCGTCCATGCAAGGATAGGTTGAAAAAGGAGCAGAGATCGCTGTCTCTGTTCGAGCTGCATCTGTGACTCAATCAGAGCTGAAGCTGAGAAGTTCCAGAGTATGTTGCAGTAATTTCATTTGCTTGAAAAACACTAATTGAACCCACTGGGGCTGACAGATCCAGATGTCTGTTGTTGTGAGAGGTCCCACTGTAAAAAATGTATCTTATTCAGTAAAGAGGCCAGACAATTACTTAGAAACAGAAGGTAAGCCAAATATTTATGGAAGGTCCCCTGCAGGAATAAATGAACGCATTTGACCTTGTAATCTGTGGGACAAATCAGAATATTGCTTCACATTAATTATGAAATTATCTTGAACAAGGCCATTCGCAATCAGAATCATAATCAGAATAGCCTTGATTGTCATTGAGGACAGATTTCCAATCTCTTTGTGGCACAAAATGCCTTATCAGAACAAGCTTTTGCTGGAAATATTGACTTAAGAAGACAGTTGTGGGGAAGCAAATAATAGTATATGAAATACTATACAAAACTATTTGAACCTGCAACAGAAGAAATTCCCTTGTTATATAACAAGGGGCCAAAGTCATTTCAGTTACTTTGCGTTAAGTTCATATAAATAATAATACACAATATAAATGTCTGTAATACTGCCTGACATAACAACAGAACTGATGGATGCACTGACTCATAATGATAATGGAGAAATTTGCCGTATGACTTTCACTTCTCATTTTCTTTAACACAATTCTTAAACATCTTTGGCATGTCTTATATGCATGTCAAAAATCCCCCTCATCATCAATGAATCACAGCTGTCAAGACCTGCAACTTGCAGGATGTACCAAACCTAAGAGCGAAATTGTAATAGGGGTTGGGCTGTAGCTTCATTAATTAAATCAGTGAGTGACATCCAACTTTCCTCAATGTAAACAGGCCGTCCCAGCTGAGCGGTACAGTGACATTGATGCATTCTTTATCAGTCAGACGGACAAAGTGGTGATCCTGTTGTGAAGGGGGGAGGGATGATATGACCTGACAACCTGTTTTCACTTTAACATTATTCGCTTTTGGGCGAAATGCTGTTGTCAATTGTGAGTTTGGCCTATCTCACTGGACAAACTAAATTGCAAGTAAATCCCATGTTTGTTTTGAATATGATATAAGTCTCTATCTGTTGATGCAGCAGTGCATTTCAGTGGACCCAGGTGGTCCTGTAGTGAAACAATCGTGTTCTTTGTAGGAGGCCCCGAGAAAAGTTTTGTCAAGAAAAGATACACCACATAATTTTTAAAAATGAGTGATTATTAAAAAAACTAGATGGCTTGGTGCAATAACATTGGTTCTTGAAATGCTCTTGCAGAAAACTCAATAGATGCATGTCTTCTCCAGGTCATCTTTAGAACTTACAGTATCAGTGGGTTGTCCTGCCCTGCCTATACACTGGTACTCTCCCTAAGGATCTTTGGATGAAATTTCACATGTACAGGCTTTGTTCTGTTGCAATTATGGTACTGCTTGACTACCTCCGTGACTGCCACCAGGGATATTTGAAGGGCCATGTGTTGCATGTCTCCCTTATCTCCATTATCTGATATTAACAGCCTCAGACCAAGCTATACTTTCATACTTTCAACTTTTCTGAGTTGCCATGACCTGTGAGTCCATGGAATTTCATCCCAAACCCACGCTGTTGCTTCAGCAACCACAAGGACAGACCCTTCTAATACTTGAGGAGTTTCCTGAATTGCTCTCAATTGTTCCTGATCTTGACTCTCACCCAAGACCACCTTGCGCACAGAAACTCTATCAGATGCAAACAGCTAGCAAGGCAAATGAATAGTCCTGCTATTGAAAGTGGTGCCACGTAAAAGCTTCGGCCCCAGTCCAGCAAATTGCCAGGTTGTTAAGTAAGATATTCAAGCAAACATGTTGCTATGCTCCCATTTGACATCATGGAAGTAACACTGTTTGTCCCCGAAATTGAAATTAAAATTGTTGGCAAGTAAAACAGAAACATATTGTTGCTGTTTTTGTAAACAATGACATATAAAGTTTCATATCATCAACATCATCATTCCTCTCATATATTTAACAAGTGCAGAAGTTGAATTATTATCTGTCACAATTAGAAATGTAAATTCCTTGTAGGGGAGCTGTGTAAGAAGGGTGTGAAGCCAAAGTTTTCTCTGAGAAAAAGTCAGAAATTCTCACTCTCAGCTAAACAACATAGTCAGACGACACAAAAGACAAGAGAATAGAAAAGAAATTATAGCTCGCCATTTAAATCCAAAGGAAAGATGCCGCATTATGACAATCTTAGAGTGATTTTCGCAGGGGGTATTGGGACTTTTCAGTAATGACACCCTTAGGGACAGTACTTGTATCTGAAATGAATGCAACAACAAATCTGCTCCTCCATACTCAATAATGCTGCTTTTGTGAGTGAGCTATGGGAGGTGGGAGGCAGTCTGATCCATGTCGGTCAATACCTTCTTTTCAGTTGAGCCTAGCACAGTCTCATCCGAATCACCAAGAGAGCCATTATTCATTGGGGCCTTGGAGTATAATAACCGCAAGTGATAGCCCTTCCTGTTGTTGCATCCCCATAAATCATTGACCCTTTACAGCTATTCAAAGTGGATAGTCCAAGACATTTTGTGAAATGTGAAAAAAGACAACAGCTCACTAAGGAAGCATCATAGCCGAAAGGAGTTGTTACTTGGTCAAATGGTGGTCTTTAGAAAAAACAACACAAACCAACAGATATCCTACTCACGATCCATCACATTTATTTTTCATGATGCAGTTCATTCAGTATTTGGTTAAATGTGTACGCATGGATACATAAGCACTTTGAATGGACAACAATTGTAATTTCTGGATGTGCAATGGCCATTCTGTGAAGGCATGGAGTCAAAATCAAATAATCATCATTCTATTTGTCCGTAAGGGCACCTTAGCATTAAAAAATGTAACAAAGCTTGCTATCATTTCCAGGAAAATAAGCATCTATAAGCATCTCTGAATTAACACCAGACACTTCTGTCCCTTCTAGATGGGATGGTACAAGTGACAGAATAATGACTGTCAGTCATCTCTTAGTCAGTATTTATGTCACTGGGACTGTCTGACATGACATGCTGCTGCTTTGTATGTCACAAACCAAGCTGTACACAGAGGTTGCACACAAGGTCATCTTTTCAAAATGTCATGAGAGCAAGATAAGATATTCTCTGCTCACATTGCTGTCAGACAGTCAATTCAGACTTTCTTTAAAAGAACATCTTGGACAGTCACTTCCTGCCCAGAGTTTGAATATACAACTTATCATCTACTGCCAAGACTGTGATTATTATTGAAAAAAAAAAAACTTGTATCCAGGACTGTCACCAAACTTGCCAGAGCTGTTGGGTCCCTGTCCAAGTGTTTTGTACACATGTTAAATATAATTTATTAATTTAATTTATTCTTTGGGACTTTTTTTGTGAACTCTGAACAAAATTAGGGTTCGATAGTGCTCTCATTTAACATAGTTGTAGGTTTTTATCATACATGTAGTATTCATATCTAATAGACATTGTAACTGTGATAGTATGAGCTTTCATTTGTCTTCAACTGAAACTTAAAACTGGAGGCCTTATTCTAGAGCTGTCTTCAGTCCTCGTTACCTTGTTCAGAAAAAAAAAGTGCTATTCTTGCCAGAATTATCTTTGACTTTAAATATCGGTATTATTTTAATCAAAAGATTTTCATACATGTTTCTTAATTTTAAAATTTAGGGTGGCTTGGTGCAGGGGGTAGAGCGATCATCCTTGGAATGGAACATTCCTGATCCGATTTCCTCCTCGTCTGTCGAAGTGTTGTTGAGCAAGACACTAAGCCTCTAACTGCTCCCCTGATGCCGCCAGATGGCAGTCAACTGCTCATGGTTTATCCATGATGGGCTAAATGGAGAGAGGAATTTCCCACAAGGGATTAATAAAGTACAATTAAAAAATAAAAATAAGGAAGGGCATCCTTCAGGAAGGGCATCTGGCGTAAAACTTGTGCCAAAACCAAATATGCAAATCAAACTTAATAATCTCATCACGGATTGTTTGTTTCAAGTACCTAAGGTCAACATTCAAGAGCAACGGAGGATGTGGAAAAGAGGTAAAGATATGGGTTTAAGCAGGTTGGAATGGGTGGAATGGGTGAAAGGAAAGGTGTATAAGACAGTGGTGAGACCAGTGATGCTGTATGGTTTGGAGACAGCGACATTGAGGAAAAGACAGGAAGCAGAGGTGGAGGTTGCAGAGATGAAGATACCGAGGTTCTCTTTTGGTGTGATGAGGAAGAATAGGATCAGGAATGAGTCTGTCAGAGGAACAGCACACGTTAGATGTTTTGGAGAGAAGGTCAGAGAAACCAGACTGAGACGGTTCAGTGATGTACAGGGGAGGGATAGTGAATATATTGGCAGACAGTTGCTGGAATTGAAACTACCACGCAGGAGGTCTAGAGGAAGACCAAAGAGAAGATTAATGGATGTAGTGAAAGGATATGAAGTTAGTTGGTGTGAGAAAGGAGGATACAGAGACTAGGGTCAGATGGAAAAGCTTGATTAATTGTGGCGACCCCTGAAGGGAAAATCTGAAAGGAAGATCTGAAGATATTATTGCAGAAGCCAATTGAGCTCTTTGGGTGGCTATCAGGAAATCTATAAATGTTTTCTGATTTTTTGTCCAAGGAGAAGATATTTGCAAGTCCCATTGATTTTGTCATACGACAAACATAGGTGTTATACATATATTATTAGTTATAAGATTCATCATTTATATTTTTTTTCCAAAAATTTTCACATCAGATTTTGTCGAAAGCTCAAGGTGTTAGGAATTTACTATCCTTCCTTCTCAAGTTCTGGTTGACCTTTAATGTAAGACATCTTGCACCCTGCTAACATTTAAGACACACACCACTAATCATGTGACCAGGATCACCAGCATTCAATCATCCTCTTCCAAATTATTTCTTTTGAGGAGTATTTTATCAGAGAAAATTACATTATTGTCACTTTTTTACTTCAAAGTAATCGGTCTCAGACATTTCTTGTGTTATTTGTTATTAGAGATAAATTCATCTTTCTTTTTCATTCAGTCAGTAACATACTACTTCCTCTGATTCCTCTGCTCAAGAAGACAGAACAGAGATAACCGATCCTTTGAAAAAACATGTTTGTGACAATTTTGTGAAAATAAGTGAAACTTTGTTTTAATTACTATATTCTGGTTGAGCTTGGCCAAAGAGGAACTGATCACTCAGAATGAGGAACTAAATTTTAGATAATTTCATGTATTGCTACTCTATTAAGAATGTCAAGATGAGCATGGAAAAGAGTCATCCACTAAGTGCATTAGATGCCAATTCATTACACCCCAATATGATAAGACCAGTGATAATTTTCCAATTTGCAAATCTGGATACTTTAGCTAATGGTTTCCTTGTTCAAAAATCAAAAAACTGCTGTATACATTGAACACAAAAGGCCCCCTGGAATGTGATACCAACAACTTATGTAGCACCGGCAATATGTTAAAGTGACTTGGAATGAAGAAAAAGGTGAGAATTGCTCAAGACTCATTGAAAAACAAAGCACATACTTAACCACAACGGCATTGTATATCATTGAGTAATTTTATGAGCAGGTCTGGATCTCATCCAACATTTAATGGTGCCTGTGCTGCACCACGCCAACATGTTCTGTAAAAATTGACCTGTTCAATTTTTCCTAAATCATGCGGACAGAGTGAGACAGGAAGACTGCACCAGCAGATAGACAGGCAGACCACGTGATTACTCCTGGTGAATAAAGTAACTGGTTGAATGGGAAAAAAAAACACCTCTGGCCCCAAACATCACTAGAATGGCTTCAATCGCTGCAGTGACACTATTACTGTAACTGGGGTATAAATATTATGACTGATACGATTTTTAGAGTTTTACTGGTTTTAAACCTGACCTCTTGATTGCTGCATTAGCAAAGTATTTTGTCAGGTAGATTTATATTAGTGTGATCACTGACCCTGTGTCTCTCCATTATATTGTTGGTTGTAATTTTTTTTCTGTGACCTTGTCTCCAGCTTGTCTCATCATGTACTCCTCTTATATGCATTTTACTGCAGAGAGCTGGTAAAATAAAAGCTCCCATTTCCTCCCCATTTACTGGGACATGAATATCAAAATAACACAGCACCTTCCAATGAATACCCATAAAATGATGAATTCACAGGGCTACTGACACTGATGTTGTAGCCCTACACCAACATATAAAACTGTATGACAATTTAGCGCGGTGTATCTATAAAATCTAGTAAGTTGATAAGAGAGTGGAAAATGTTGAGCACAAAGACAGTGAAGTTTCAATTTGTGCAAAAAAAAACACCCAAACAAGATTTGGAAATCCCATTAACTCACAGCTTACATAACTCACAAAAATCTTGTTCTGATAACATTCTGTTGGTAGTCTTTTTGCAGCTCGGTCCAGACAAAATTTGTATTTTAAATATGAGATAAAATTGCTGGGGAGGATACTTCTCTATCTATAGTATTTACCTCACAACAGTGACGTGCAGTCAGTAGAGGCAGGGGAGGCCGGGCCTCACCTGTCATCACGGAAAGAAAAAAAAAATGCAAAATGAAAAGATAAATTAAATGGTTATATTTATTCAGCAAATTGTACTATAAATTTATTTTCCACGTAGCTTCACCACTTTTAGTAATTTTTTTTCAAAATTACTAAAATAATTCACATTTACCATTCGTATACGAAGAAGAGACGTGCGGTGACGCAGCAACCAGCTGAGCCCACTATGGATTGCGCGATGATTCTGCTAACTGTGCTATTATAACTGTCACTATTTAAAAAACACTTTTAATATATGAACTAAATTTCCATAGTTTAGCTGATGTGTCTGATGTTTTTCGTCAACAACTGTTTCTCGTTTTCACTTCCACACTTCCACAGGTATATTATCAGGACCAACTCAAACCCCCTTTCCACTCTTCATCCTCTTCAATACCTTCTTCTCTTCACTTTTACTACTCTGTGCTACTTTGTGGTCTACAATATTCACCTCTTTCATTTTCCTCAGTCCTCAGCTCTACAAAGTACTCTTTCCATCTTCCCATCACTCTTCCAGCATCTATCATTACATTTCCCCAATCGTCCGAAAGTGCTTTACTGAAACTGTTTCCATCTTTATCTCTGTTTTGCCAACCTGTATAGATCATTCTCTCCCTTCTTACTGTCCAACCGAGCATACAAGTCATCTTATGCTCTGTGTTTTGCTTTTGCTATTTCTATCTTTAACTTACAATGTATCTCCCTGTACTCCTGTGTGTTCTCTTCAGTCCTCTCAGTCCCCACTTCTTTGCGAACTTTCTCTGTATATACTTGGTGTGGAATGAGGAAGTGCAGGAGTCTATATAGAAAAAGAGGTTTGCTAAGAAGAATTGGGACACTGGGGGGACTGTAGAGAGTAGACAGGAATACAGGTAGATTTGGCAATAGGCGAAGGTAGAGCTGGCAGAAGCTAAAAGAGGGTGAGCACTGAGTTGGACAGAGAGGAGGAAGAGACTGATGCAAGTTGGCATAACAGGGAGGTAGAGATGGGAAGGAAGCGCAGCAGGTTTCGGTGAAGAAAGATAGAGACTGAAAAGGATAAACAGGTGCCAGAATTTTAATAATGAGAATGTGAAAGAAATTCAAGAGTCAAAGATGTGACTGTTGTGGACCAGGAAGCAGCAAAGATTAGTTAAGGTGAAGTGGGGCAGGCATTGATGAGACTGCAGAGTGGAAAGGCAGTTGGTCCTGATGGTTTACATGAGAGGTGGCAGAAGAGCTCTTAACTTGATCATAAAAGGATCTTGGAAGGCAGGAAGATGCCCAAGGAGTGGAGTAGAAGTGCGCCTGGCCAATTTTCAAGAAAAAAGGGACTGCGGTAAATATAAAGGAACAAAGTTGATAAGCAATGCAATGAAGGTATGGGAAAGTGTCATGAAGGCTAGATTGTGGGCATTTTTGAGTACCAGTATAGTTTTATGCCAAGAAAGAACACTACAGGTGCCGTTTTTACTTTGAGAATGTAGAATGTTTGAGAAGAACAGAGGAAGGTGCATTGTGCCTTTGTAGATTGAGAAAAGCCATATGATAGGGTGGAGAGAGAGGAACTGTGGTATGAGGAAGTCTGGAGTGACAGAGAAGTATGTTCAGAGTAGTGTGGGACATGTAAGAGAGGTGTAGGACATATATGAGGTGTGTTGTTTGTGTGACTGAGGACTTCATGGAGGAGGTGGACTGACAGATAAAGTTAGACAGAAATCCCCATGGACTATGATGAAATCATAGTGGGCTCTGCTGTGAGAGTAGATCCAGGAAGAAAGGATGAGATTACAGGGAGAAGGGAAGAGGATGTTGGAGGATTTTTAGTGCTTAGAATCAACAGCCCAGAGCAATGGAGAATGTGGAACAGGGGTGAAGAAACAGGAAAGAGTAGTTTGGAACGGTGAAGTAAAGTGTCAGGGAAAATCTGGGATTAAAAAGTATCAGCCACAATTTAAAGAATGGTGAACAAGGCAGTGTTGAGCCCAGCAATGTATGGTTAAAAGACATTGGCACTGGAGAGAAGTCACAAGGCAGGGATGAAAATGCTGAGATTCTCTTTTGGACTGATGAGGATGAGTACGATCGGGAATCAAGCCATCAGAGGGAAGATACGTATTTGCTCTTTTGGAGATGGCAGGAGTATTGTATGGCTTTGAGGGAGGAGTTGAGAAAGGCTCTGGGTGGTAAGGGAGAACTTCCAGATGATTGGACAACTACAGCTGGCGTTATCAGGGAGACAGGTAGGAGAGTACTTGGTTTGTCATCTGGAAGGAAAGTAGATAAGGTGACTTGGTGGAATGAGGAAGTGCGGGAGTATATACAGAGATAGCAGTTAGCAAGGAAGAACTAAGTGTCAACTAAGTTGACACTGAGAGGACTGAAGAGAACAGACAGGACACAACATAAGGTAAAGTTAGAGGTAGCAAAGGCTAAACAAGGGGCTTATGATGACTTGTATGCTCGGTTGGACAGTAAGGAGGGAGAGAATGACCTATACAGGTTGGTGAAAGGGTCGCAGAGATGAGGATGCTAAGGTTTTCTTTTGGAGTAACCAGGATGGGTAAGTTCAGGAATGAGTCCATCAGAGGAGCAGCACGTTGGATGTTTTGGAGAGAAGATCAGAGAAGCCAGACTGACATGTACAGAGGAGGGATAGAAAATATATTGGTAGACGGACTCTAGAAGTGGAGCTGCCAGGAAGGCGGTCCCGATGAAGACCAGAGAGGAGATTTATGGATGTAGTGAGAGAGGATATGAATGTAGTTGGTGTGAGAGAGGAGGCTACAGAGAATAGGGTAAGATGGAAAAGGTTGATTCGCTGTGGCTACCCCTGAAGGAAAAGCCGAAAGGAGAAGAAGAAGAAGAAGAGATAAAGGTCAGAGAGGCCTGAGTGAGATGGTTTGGACACAAACAGAGGAGGGATAGTGATTATATTGGTAGAAGGATGCTGAGGTTGGACCAGCAAGGCAGGAGGCCTAGAAGAAGACTGAAGAGAAAATTTATGGATTTATTGAAATAGGACACAAAGTTATTTTGAGTGAGAGAACTGAATGCAGATGATAAGGTTAGATAAGGGCAAATGAATCACTGTGACAACCCCTGAAGAAACAGCCAAAAGGAAAATAAGAACAATGAAAAGTTGTTGGGGCAGCAAAGTTTTTGCATGCACCCTGGGATATAAATGAATTTAAAATGAATCAGATTGCATTGCAGTCCATGCAGAACAATATCTGTGGTCAGCATTTTCATAAGATTCTCAAGAAATATTTACTTGATGGAGGTATAAGAGGTAAAATCAGTATATGTATCATGGATGTCTTTACCAGCCCATCACAGCCAATCCTTACTTATGATTGTACCTCTGGGAGTCCAGCAAATCCCTGGGTCTGATGATGGCTTTGACCAGCGCATCTGGCCGCACCAATTTCTGAGGGGATGTTTTTGGACTGGAGTCTGACTCTCCACTCTCTTCATCCCCCATGGCTTTCACATAGCTGCTGCTCCTCATTCTACGGCAAGGGATCTCTTCGTCCTTCCCACCACCGGGGTAACCTCTCCAATCATCTTGGGGCACCTGGATGGGAAAGAATGATACATCATACATTGATACAGATAGATAGATAGATAGATAGATAGATAGATAGATAGATAGATAGATAGATAGATAGATAGATAGATAGATAGATAGATAGATAGATAGATAGATAGATGAGTCTGTGTGTTTGTGTGTGTGTGTGTAAATAAATAATCCTAAAAGTTTTATGGCTAACAGTTCAGACAGTTGAGATAACAATAACATATCATTTTACCACGGAAACTCATTACAGTTTCCCTGGAGAGTATATCTATGTGCCTCCTAAAATTTAGCTAATCCCAAATTCAAAATGGCATGGACAAAATATTTGAAACAGATTCAGGTGGCATTAGAATGACCTTTGAAATAAATCATCACCCAACACATAACACAGTTCAATAAAAGGAAGATTAGAGCCCTGAAAGAACGATATGTTGCTCCAAAATGGTATTATAGCGTCTTGTGTGGATCCAAGTGAGTCCAAAACATTCACAAGTAATTATAATTGAGACTACATGCAGTACACTAGATCATCTCCAATGGCTGTGAAATAAACGGTCAACATAGCAAGCATCAATATATTATAAATCCTACCTGTAAAGCATGACAACCACATATTTCAGGGAAACAAACAAAACAAAAACATTTTTTCAACTGATAAACTGATGAGCTATTTGATAGACTTAATTAACATTTTTTTATCTTGAACAAAGTTCCATTAGATGACTACCAAAGTAAAATTTACATGAGGAGTCACCATTCATCTTCATAGAGCTTCAACAGCTGTTCTGTATTTGCTGTGTTTCAGTTTTTTATATATTCTCATTTAATATTTATTATTTATCATCTTTATCAAAATATTTCATATTTTATAATATTCATTTTAATATCATTTAATCTCCTTTCCACTATTGTCTATTACTGTTATGTTTTTACTTGAAACTCTGGCACAACAATTTCCTTTGGGATTAATAAAGTTGTTCTCATCTCATCTCTCATCTCATAATACAACCGACTGCAACTTGAGATGTTGTAGATCGGTGGCAGGAATACTTCTGAGATCTCCTCAACCCTGTTGAAACGCCTTCGAATGAGGAAGCAGAGCCAGATGACTCTGGAGCGGACTAACCTATTTCCAGGGCTGAAGTTGCCAAAGCAGTCAAAAAGCTCTTCAGTAGCGGGGACCCAGGGGTGGATGAGGTCTGCCGTGGGTTCCTCAAAGCTCTGAATGCAGTAGGGCTGTCTTGGCTGACACACCTCTGCCGCATTACGTGGATGTCGGGGAGAGTGCCGCTGGACTGGCAGACCCCTTTTTAAAAAGGGGGATTGGAGGGTGTGCTCCAATTACAGGGGGATTACAGTCCTCAGCCTCCCTGTTAAAGTCTATTGGACTTTATCAGCAGTGGTTGAAAAGAGGGTCCGCCGGGTTGTTGAACATCAGATCCAGGAGGAGCAGTGTGGTTTTCATCCTGGTTGCGGAACAGTGGACCAGCTCTATATCCTCAGCCGGGTCCTCGAGGGGCCATCGGAGTTGGCCCAACCAGTCTACATGTGTTTTGTGGATCTGGAAAAGGCGTTTGACCGTGTTCTGCGGGCAATCCTGTGGGGGGTGCTTCGGGAGTATGGGGTACCAAACCCCGTTATATGGGCTGTTTGGTCCCTGTATGATTGATGTTGGATCGGTGTTCATAACTTTTAACTTTTAGTAAACGTTCCACTACATTCTAGTTGAGCTCTTTCTGCACCGTAACAGCCCCTACAGCACCACATTACAGCAGAGGCTGCATTGACAAACTCATGGTCCATCTAATTCTCACAAGATTCTTTGACTTCTTCACAGCAATCCTCAGCCAATTCAGGGGGCTTTCACACACAGCATAGGCAGTGGCTCAAACCTCTATCTGACTTTCAAAAGAATTGTCAGCCAAGACTGAAAGAAACTTCCACCGTGGATACGGGTGACACTGTGATTCTTCCAGCTTTGCCTCCTCCATGGTGGACAGTCACTAAGTTTCAGAATTTTCCTTAAACTGGTCCTGTCATTTCCTTTTTTAGTAATTAGAACCTTTTCAAGGCCCACTAAAAGTCCATCCCAACCCCTCCAAAGTCTAACTAGAACTGGGTTTTCACTTCAGTGACCACCAAAGATGCTGCTCTTCTTACCCACTGGGACTTGGGCCAACTGTGGGTGTATAACCCACTTATTTTCTTTACAGACTCTTTAATTACAAGTCAAAATTAATGGGTTCGCAGGTTGCTAACACTCTTGACTGCAGTTCCAGGAAGCTGCTTTCATAATGGAGACTTAAAACATCACCCATTTGAATTCAGCATTCCATACTGTCTCTACGGATAATTCTCTGGAGGTACAGTTTCCAGACCACGGTGTTCTGCCATATGTTTCCATTTGGGTCTGCCAAATGGATACGCATATTATGATAAATCCCCATTCAGAAATCCAAAAAATTATTAAGGATTGAAATTCTATTTTAAAGATAATCGTAGTCCATTTTACAAGGTTTGCTAATATATCGCAGATAATGTGACTTAATTATGTTTCTCTAAACATTTGTTAACTTACAAAAATGTGTTCATTTTACCAAAATCCCAAACTTGTACTGAAGCTACCACAGTTTGCCTCTCATAAGGCTTCTAAATACATTCCTGCGATGTCCTGACCTATTTATAACAGGAGAACCCCAGATGGGAGATGCTCCGGTCGACACAACAAGTCACTTCAATATGCTGAGCATAACTCTCCGGTAAGAGGAACCCAACCCTTCATGTGCCAGAGTTTTGGGCATTTGATTGTGAGTGAGCAGTGTTCGGCCCATAGATGGGCATGTTCTCTCACTTCGCCTCCCAAAGAGAGTTGATGATCACAGAATACAATCACAGATAAATTGTTAGCCAGACGTTACTCATTCATTAGAGGCCAAATTGCATTTGGCTTGTGATTTGGCTTGTACCCACTAAGTCTCAATGGGATGGGGCAGCCACAAATCTATATTACAACAATTATGTAGTTGCAAATGAAAAACCAAGATAATGCAATATAAACAATTTGACATCAAGTTTTTTTCATGCTTGAGAATAAGGACAATTTGTTTAAATTCTCATAGAATGTAAAGTAAAAGTTACAGTCGTACATACACAGTTGTACAGAAGTTACAGTTGTACATACACAGTTGTACAGCATCCAGTAATAATATGTGAACTTAAGTGGTGTCTGTATTGAGCGATGTAGCTCATTCAAATCTGCTGTGCTTACTCAAACCACTCATGTAACGGAAAGATGATTATTTCCAAGCTAATGACACATAAACTCTCAGTCTCAATCACACTCTAATTTTGTTTTAGATTAAACAGTACAAGAAAGTGTAATTAGTTTAAAGACAATCTCAGTGGCTGAATCAGGGGTCATTGCTGCAAATACAACAAGAACACACCAGCACACCCAAAACACACACAAAACACACACTTACAGAGAAAGAGTGTGAGCGTGAAAAGGACAGAGAAGGAGAAACATACACAAATAGGAACTAAAGACTCTATGAAATTCAAAAAAATACATTTACTCCTTCGGTAGATTTTCCTCACTCCACTCCGCTCACTATATGCAATAATTAAGAGGATTGGTTGGGGATGTGTTCACATATTCAGAGATTCGCATTGAATATTATGATATTGTCAGTAACTATTTAATTCCATGAGGAAGAAGAAGGCTTCACCAATGCTATATCCATCTGTTACTTTTGAACCCCATTGAATGAGCCAAGCTGTCCTGCACCACATTTCATTAAGTGAAATCCAACTTTGGTTTTTATGTCTTCGACTTTGTGGTAAGACTGGACCATAGGTGCCTTTGAAAGCTTTTAAACAGCTTTTGGTAGACAGATGAAGAATGCCATTACTGAAGCTCTTATTGTTAAGAGCTTCTGTTAAATCTTGGTATCCAAACTGAAAAGCCCATTTCGCTTCTAACATAGTAATTACTGTGTAGCATGGGAAGCATGGCTCTCATCACTTGTTGATGCAAATGTCATCTATAGTAACAACTGAAATGGACGTATAACTAACAAACCTGTTCAATGGCAGGACGGTTAAAAAAGTCAACTGGTTCCATGAAGGTGAGCCATAGAAGCACCTATATTCTTATAATGATAATTGTATGTCACCTGTTTGTGATAGTACTTCAAGTAGTTCACTTGAAAATGTGATTGAAAATCCCTGTAGTCTGCTACATCTATACGTGCTGTGTTTACTCATTCATACATTTAGGTCCTGTATTTTAGTATTATTGGTCATGCATAATACTATGAGAGTGGAGCAACTTACCAGGACTTTGCCCCAGAGGTTGACAGCTAAATATAATCCCCTTTTTTTTCGTGCAAATTAAGCATTTGTGTGGTCCATAGTATAAAAGAAAGGTGTGACTTTAGTAGAAGGCTTTAAATAAATGTTGCATGGTTCCAAGCTGCTTGTATCTTACTATGTGTACCAAGGGGTTGTTGAATGCATTAATACATCATCATTTTTCTTTGAGTTTATAGTTGCTGTAGGTAGTCCAGACATAAGTCTGGGTCTGATTTTTTTCGTAGTTCATCTCTGAGCTTGTGTTCTTCTGAGGCCTTGAGAAAACGAATGAAACTGTGGAATTCAGAAAAAGTGTTGAGGCTCTAAAAATGCTGCAGGGAAGGAAACACTCCTGCACACCAGGATACAAACACAGAAAACTGAAGGACTACAAACTATTTTTAGAACTAACACACATGGGCCCCCACAATGTTGCAATTAAACACGCACTCTACGAGCGTCATTCATCTCCCAGAAAAACATAGACACACACAACCTACTGAACAGAGTCAATGGGTTAATTGAGTCTTGGAGGGGTTTGATATTTTTAGTCATCTAATTAATGAACGGAACATCAGATGAAAGATGTAAGCTGTGGCGAAATCTAATAAATTTTAGAGAGATAGACTGATTAGATAGTAGGGTGTCTCATTGTTGTGATCTTAAAAGAAAAAATAAATACAATGACTGGACAATAGGGCTTCTGTAGAAACACATCATGCATCCCATCATGCTTGTTGGATTTGAAAAATTATATAGAGTCTCATGTAGGAGGCCAGTAGGTGCAGTATGAAAATTCACAGCTCAGTGTGAAGTTTGAAATTTACAGTATAATGACAATAAGAAATTTCCCACTGGAAAAATAACAGAATTGTGTGCTTCTTTTTTCATGCTTAAATCAAATTTTCAATTACATCTTCAAACATCTGTTGTATTTATCATTTGTTCTAGCCTATGAAATCGGAAATATCCTCCTTATGCATTCCATAAAAGGGGGCATAGTAGCAATGCATCTACTTTTGCTTCCAGTGCTTTGATCCTTGGGTCTCCCAGAAGCCAAAGGGTGTGTGTGTGTGTGTGTGTGTGTGTGTGTGTGTGTGTGTGTGTGTGTGTCTGTGTGTGATAGTGTGTGTTAGTGTGTGTTAGTGTGTGTTAGTGTGTGTTAGTGTGTGTGTGTGTGTGTGTGTGTGTGTGTGTGTGTGTGTGTTTGTCTGTGTTTGTGCATGTGTACGTGTGCATGCGTGTGCACATTTCAACCAGTGCTTCTGCAGTGTGGCAGTGTATTTTATTGATTAACTCTGCAGCTCTATCAACTGCACCACTCTCACTAACACATAAGTAATTTCCATTGAATAAAGGAATATGGCTAGAGAGAGGGGGCAGGATGAGAGCTGTTCAGTGGACAAAGATGCAAAAATTGTCACTGGAGACCCCCTCAACTCTTCGCAGCCTTGATGCTTCTGACTCGATTGTAGGGGTATTTTCATTTTTTTTCTCCTGCTTTGAAGGGGTAAACCATAAGTACTTACTAGCTGACAATAACCCCAAAGCAAAGAGCATCTCGAACATGCCAGTTGTGTTTTCACCCTCTTTCAAAGTACTTGCCCACACATAAAACCTTGTACAAAATGGGAGTGCTGATACATTTATGCTGAGGTTGGAATGTATCTGGTAATTTTATTTTATTTTATTTTATTTTATTTTATTTTATTTTATTTTATTTTATTTTATTTTATTTGCTCACACTGGCAAATTTTAATCAAAGATTTGCAAAACCAGAATATCAGATGAATCATACACTAAAGTTGGATAAATACAGTTCAGACCCACCACAAGATTTTTTGTGTTTCTTTTTTTTTTGTCTGGGTTTGATGGGAGACATTATTCTGGAGAAAGACTTGTACAGCCCCAAGACTTCCATCCCACTGGCCTGGCACACACACATTTGGAAGCATTTGCAAAAACTTTGATTTTTTATAATAGCAAGAGGAAAAGTTATGTTCTTGGGACAGTGTGGTCATCCTATTTTTTTTTAATTGTGTCATGACTGAGCTAGGATAAGAACCCAAATGCATGACTCGTGGCACACAATTTCAAATAAACAGTCTTTAATGACAAAGGAAAAATAACTTTTTTAATCCGTCACTAAAGCAAGAAACCTGCAGTCTGCTGCTACATGGGGACTGAGACATCAGATGAAGAGGAAGGGCAAGCTCAAAAGATAAGAGGGGTAGATTTCAAAATAAAACAGCAAGCTACAAGATAGACAAAATCAATATAACTTAACATCTTTTCCTTGTCACGACAAATAGAAGGCTTATATGAAAACTTCTGCTCAAGTTGGATTGCACTAACATTACAGTATCCTTGTGCTCTGGTAAAATTAGGGGATGTGAAGGATCACATTCTATTTTATAACCGTTGTTTTCTAACTCTAACATTGTGCAACAACAGAGTAGTCGTCCACGAACCAGGTCCAAGTCACCTGCTGTCGAGCCTCGCTTTTAGTCACAGTTCCCCTTCTCTCATTCCTGCTTAGCACATCCTTTCCTTGCACCCTTCCTGCCTCTCAGCCACTACCTCAAATCACTCTCCAGCATTACATCAGCAAACAATAAGAATAAGAAGGGGGCCCCTGATTGTAGTTTATGTGGGAAGAAAATGGTTTTGTTTTTTCCAGCGTAGCTGGCTTCATCAGGACTGAGAGATGTTGAGCAAGTTTCATGCTGCAAACTTATAGACTCAAAGCCTTGATTGCAGCAGTTTGAGATGTGTGTTTGTGTTTGTGGCACGCACCTGCTTGTGTGTGTTTATATGTACTTCAGGCTGATTGGGGGTAATTTGTGAAATTCAAATTCTCTTAAAGTTCTCATTTCAGAGAGAGGTCTGCCGCTCTAGCGATGAAAAATCACCCACAATCATTTACATATGTCAGTAAAATGAGTGCTGATCTTTGTAAAACTTTTTCAAAAGGTTTCAAATCCCTCTCCCATCAACGAAGGACGAAGGTGACTAACATTAAATCAAACCATCTGATGTATAATAGCAATTCTCCTCAGACACTTTACCTGAAAGTGCTCAGAAAATTCATGCACACTGTCCCTTGATACACAACAGTTTGTTACTGTGCACACAATTGTGATTCCAAGTCATAGGTAGGAGGAGGTGAAACAATTCTAAATGTGACTTTTCATCATCATTCGTCATCTAGGCTCCATCTACAGTATTTCTGATGGCCCTAGGTGATGAGTAACAACTGCTGACATGGAATAAATTAAAAGAATCTTCTCGATGCACCCACAAATTCACAAAGACTCTCCCGCTATATATCACCAACTTTCTTCACATTGTGTGTTACCCAGTTGTTTTAGAGGGCATTGATTCTCTTCCAGGCAGGAAGATGTGTCATCGCACATGGATTGGATTGATAACTTGGTGCTAAATATAGCCCTGCAGTAGGAAGGAATAGGATATTTTTAGAAGTGTTTATAGTGGCAGGATTCGGACAGCGTCTGAGCTGAATGTCCAAGTGGTAAAAAAACAAATACAAAACATGTGCCTCGGAATGAGTCTTAAATGTTTTTATGCTGATGTAAGCTGTGTGATTGGTTTCATCGGCCTTACTGCCTGACCTGAGAATTGGTTTTATGTTAACAACAGTCTTTAATCCATATAGCAGGCTCTGCTTGGAGCACTGGGTCTCCTTGTTTCTCCAAATGGACTGAAGTTCTCAATTTACAATGACTGCAGGTGATACTTACATGGAGCTGTTGGATATCATATTGTTTTACTCCCCATTACCTGCTCCAGAGAGGGTGTGATTTGTGCAGTTTTTCCATTTTATATTCTCTTCAGCATGTACACCCCAAGAGATACCTCTGTGAAAGGTGCTGACTCATTCTCCATTGATCCCTCAGGTGCTTAGTCCAATATGAAGTCAATTGTGAATCCCAGCTAAATACTGTTTTTTCTAACCTTGTTCCATAAGCAATATCGACAACAATGCAGTACAAAAGATCTAGTCTTCTTCTGACTCAATGTGGCCTTCTAATATGAACATTTGCACAAGTAATCAGAGCGCATGAAATCAGAGGACAACAGTACTTCTCTGTGGGCCAGTGATTACATTTACGAAAATTTCTGTCTGACAGAACTTTTTTTGACGTCCCACCACAGAAGTGTAATGTTAACTATAGTCCTGGTACATTTTGGTAGGCCTGTTTATCCTGACTCACCAAATATCTCTTGCACTCTGCCACTGTTTTACGTGGTTGTTTAATCATCATTATCTTTTTTGCATTTTCATCAATGTGCTTTAATCTACTGAGCAGCAATGTATCCTGCAGCTTTCTTGACTCCTCATCTACAGTATACGTTAGATACATCTAATATTGTGAATCACTCCAAGTACACCTGGCCTGACTGACTCAGATCACAAAAGCACGAGTTCATTCATATCCAAATTGGTTATGGATATGCGTGAAAATAAATGTAAAAAAACAACAACAAAAAAAAAAAAAAACTAGAGGAGCAGAGCCCATAAACATCCTCAGAACTAAATATAACAGGACTATCACAGAACATTGATTATCTATCAGTCTTTTCAAAGGTTCCATTTGCATAAAATGTAAAAGTAGTACAGTACAGTAGGCAGAACAGCATTTCTGCCCATTTAATACTGCAGGTGAGTCAACCAGCTCAAAAAGAACGCATCTGTCAAACCAAAGCCTCTCTATCCCTCAGCTGTCTGAGTATATAACCACCATGCTGTCCAATCATTGATGACTCTGCAACTTAGGCTGGTAATTATACAAACAGTAGCTGTGGATGTATTCTGCCTCTTGATGGTCAACTGTGTTATTCTGTGTCATTGTGGAAAGTGGTCTGGCTGTATAACTTGGCCCGTTTCACCCAGGTATAATTGCTGCACCACACATAACACTGAAGGGTGCGTTGTTTGTGATTTTATTTTTGTGTTTTAATTTAGCTTAATATCAGATGCATCACAGTGCATACAGGTTTATGTCCGTTTGGCTAATTTGAAATTTTGATTCTTGAAAATGTATAGTTATATTTCAGCATTTTCAAGACTTGTCACAAAGTCACAGTTTAAATGTAATGTGTTTCAAAACTTGCACCATGATAGGTGCTTGTTAAAATAAGACCTACCTGTAGATAGTGACAGGGCCTGAGGTTGGGCTTGAAGTCAGATGGAGTCATGGGTTTCTCAAGGTTAAGTGAGGACTTCCTGTAGGCCTCCTTGGCTTGGCTGACCGTTAATGTGGACCAGGAGCTCCTCTTCATGAGCTTGCCATCTGGTGCCATGCTTAAGTTATCACAGGCAGAACACTTAACATCGTTATTACTCTTAGAAGTCTTCAGTGACAAGTCCAATGTCAGGTGACCATGAGCCGAGTCAGGGTAGTGACTGATATGGTCTGCAGGGTGTCGTGACATGATGCTTGGGGTTCTGTACGTACTGTCACTGTCCAGGTTGTCGTCTGAACTCCACCAACCCCCTGTGCGTTGCTTCCCACTACCATCACCTTTGCGCTCTTTGCTCTTGCTGCGTTTGCTGTGTTTGTGGTGGCCTTGCTGGTGCTGATGATGGTTTGAGCTGTCACGATGGGAGTCGCTTTTGGTGCCATTAATCTTGGAGGACCCTTCAAGGGAATGTGACTTTGTGAAGAGCTTTTGTACTGAATGAACAAGGTGACGTATGCGCCCGGGGCTTTCATTTCGCTGCTCTGACGTCGTAGTTGTCGTGGAGGTGCGTTGGTATTGGAGTGTGTGGAAGCCGTCGCGATGCAGTGGCATCTGCTTTTCAAACTGGTCCAGAAGGTTTGCTGGAATTCGGTTCATTTTACTGCTGCCTCCGTGTGTTGACGATCCACCGTCCTCTTGGTATTCCCTGCCACCTAAGTTGTTGCCTTCTACATCCCGCGAAGTGCTGCCATAGTGCATGCGAGGGAAAGTGCTACATGCGACTGAGTGGTCAGTGGCTGACATCGACATCGGTATCACCATGCACTCAGAATGGATGGAGCTTCTTGGGGAGCAGCGGTGGTGACCTTCAAGCGGGCAGCTCTCGGTTGGGCTGAGGAGGTAGGAAGGTGGCCGTGAGTCTCCATGGCGGAGGTGGTGGTCCAAGGAATGCTCACATCCTACCAGACCACAGGTATGCGCTGAGGTGGGAGATGTGAACTGGAGGTGGGCAGGGTGACTGCCAGAGAGACCCTTCATGTTCCTTGGAGGAGGGGAGCAGCTGTCCTCATCGAAGTCCTGAGGCGTCGACCATGAATACTGCTGGTCTAAAGGTGACAAAAAGACATGAGCGATGGATTACAACTGAGTAGAAAAGACACTTAACCAGAAGATGAACACATTTTGCCCATCATAGCGAGTTTGATTTTTGATTCTTAAAAAAAAGAGCCTTTGAATTGAAAGACAAATCAACATTTTACACCAAAGAAAATCTTAAATGACAGTCTTCTCCTCTGTGGCAGTGGGTAAGGGACACTCCTTCTCAGAAAAGTGAAGACAGAAAGCAAGAAGAGAAAAGCAGAAGCAGGTAGAGGCCAGCATTACCATTTATCCAACGCAAGGTGAAATAATAGCCTATCAGTCCATGGTGTTGTTCACATCAATCAAAGCTTAAGAAGAGAATTTAAAAGAAGTACGTAAAGGCATTCTTGCAATGCGATCACCGAAAACCTCCCTTAATGTAGTCTTAAAAGACATTCCTGCGGCTGCTGATTGGACAGATGTCCACACACCACATTCTAACATACTTAACTCAACTAACTAATCAACTAACCAACCAACTAACTAACCAGCTAACTAACTAACTAACTAACTAACTAACTAAATTTTGACTCATATCATTTTACTTTACCGCTAGCTCTTCTTTATTGAGACCAAGCTAGGAGTGAGGATTAAAATTTCATATATAGCAACAATAGTACAAGACTGAACATAGTCTCAAGTATTATAGGTCTTAGGATTTGAAGGGACAAAAATTAGGTTATGACCATTTCATTATTAAGAAAGTATTAATGTTTTGTCCCAATGCTTTGGTGGGATTTGCACTTAGATTCAGGCATTAATGCCCTTATTGAGTCAATTTGGTTTTCTTCAAAAAGCAGAATTTTATAGTTGGAAGGCTCAAGGAGGTTATATTGTTAAGTTATATGCTCAACGTTTTATGAAATAAAGAAAAAATGAATAAAAGAAACAGTCGTCAGCCATTACACCGCCTCATTAACCCCTACATTTTGTGTTGTGTTGGCCATATAGAGGAAGAGCCTTTACGAACTTTACGAGACCTTACAAATTTTGTGATTTTGACTGTTGACCTGAGATGTTCCACTGGCTATCTTGCAGTGCCACCATTAGGCGATACAGATGATATATATTTTCATTATGTTATGTAACTCATCTCGCAGGCATCTTGTTTTTCTTATAAAACAAAGTCACTTTTGGTAATCCTTTCCATTTAGATATTACTTGATAGTATTAACGCCTTTTGTGAGGTGTAGATTCGACACCATAACATATGCTATTTGTCTTCTTGATTTTTGCAACGATAGTTCCAAGAGGGTCAAAAAAAGATTTGTGCAAATTACTCAAAGGATTCTTAGCGGATTGTGACAAATGGTTGATGTTCTTTTTCATTTTTTTTCAATCGGACAAAGTATATTTCTTTCAAATTTACTTTTAATGAGGTCCATGAACCCAAACCCTGAGGTGCAGCTTTGCTGCGGCTACTGTCGTGCTCCATCTGTTGAGATGAAAACAAATTTTCGGTGTTTTTCGTACACCAGGATGTCTTGGCAGCCTGTTTAAAAATTAATCCAGGCTACTCTAAGCATGCATAAGGGAAAGTAGATGGGATGTTTTTCCGAGAAGAGAAACTGCTTTAAAGGCTGTAAAGAACTGAAAGAGAATAAAAATACATAAAAAATGTTAACATTATCCAATTGCCACAGGCTAAATCAGGTGAACTGGTTTGGTAAGATTGAGTGCTTGCTGATAATTGCAGCAGAGAAATGCTGCATTATTGATTGAATTGATGCTACATTTCTGTCTGATGTTATGTCATTGTCTTACCCCAAGGTCTAACTGCTGATTTTTCCTTGAGGCTTTTTCCAAGCTGCAATGAATGCAATGACTTCAAGCAGTTATAGCATTTCCTATCATTATAGAATACATGGCAGACTCACTAACCTTCTGCCTCTCTTTTTTCGTTGATGCTGAATTAGGGGAAGAAAAAAGTTTTCAAAGTCCTTTGACACATTTAAACAGGTGCAATTAGATGGAAGTTATTGTTAGAATCTTTCACCAGGGTCTCTACAATCATACCTGAATCCAGAATCTCCCCTCACATTACTGGCTGATGAAATGACTGTATGTGCTGTATGTATGTATATATATACAGTACAGCACAGATGGAGTGTGAATTTCGAAAGTTTGTAGCGATGACATTTCTGCAGCACAGATAGTAAGCCTGTGTTAAGCTTTAATAATCTCAAATGTTTTTAAGAAAATGGTAATAATTACACAAATAAAGACGTATTCAAAGTTAAATGTTGCCTCTGATTTTTGCTTGACACCACATGAAAAAAACTCTTCTTTCGGGAAGCACTATTTATCAGTTTAGATCAGTATTTGATCATTGATCACTTGGATCATCTAAGTGACAGAGAATTTACACGAACCTTTTTTATTTTCTTTCTTTTTAACAGACTATGTCTGCTTATCCCTCTCACGAGCATTTTTTATTTTACTTATATAACTTTTTATTTTATTTCAGGATTTACTGTAAGATGAACATTTTAATGTATTATAAGGCAGCATTCAAGATAATGATATGAAAATCCCCCTTTAGATCACATTTATGAAACATACTGTTTAAAAGAAAATGCGGACCTTTTGCTATTATATTAGCATATTTTTTAGTGTCTTAACTGACCGAGTCTGTAGGCCTCTTAGTAGGATGAGGGATAATGTTTTTCAAGCCCCCTGGGTTTTCTGGTGATAAACACACCTTAAATCTGCCCTGTGGAAAGGAAACAGTCAGAGGAAGGTGCTCATTTATTAAGGGCTTCTGTTTTGTGCTGCTGCTCCATATGAGTGGAGAGTGTGAGTAAAGGTCGTTTTGCTCCTCTTAACACATTAGCATTTAAATAGCATTATATCTACACTAAGTATCACTGACAGCTCCCACTCTTCTGCCCTGCTCGCGCCACAAGTGGAGTTTAAAACAAAGTAAAAAGATAATAAAGCAGTTGACTAGAGCGGGGGATCAGAGGCATTAAACCTACACACTAAGCAGCAGTTGGTATCATAGCTGGTCTTAACTGTCTGAGATACGAAGCAGTTCACAAGATTTGAGTTGAAGTGAAGCAATGAATGGCTGCGTTCATAAAGCAGTTTCTCAAGGAACCTCACTGAAGCTGTGTTTCACTTCAAACCTGCAGACTCCTGTAAATAAAATGATGATCATAGTTGGTGTTGGTTAGTCCGTTTATTTTGTGAATCGGTGAAAAAAATAACTAACATAGAAGCTCATCAGTTGTTTGCCTTTAAAAACACTCATTCAAATCAGAATGGACGGTGTCAAAGGAAGTTCTATTTGCAAGTTTACATCGAAAAGGCTCAGGGTGTGACTCAGAGACGAGTAAGACAGACAAAGCTCAATGCAACTGTGTGGGGTGGTGGTGAAGTATGATGAGCCACAACTACACATAGCATGTGGGCATGAAATCTCAGCCTTCTGCAAAATAAACAGGATGAAGCTCAAGAAAGCTTCCCAACACTGAGTGACAGATTTGGGGCTCTCTCCCTCCGTCAGGCTGACCTAGATGTACTTGGATTGAGAGCCAATAAATGATTTGTACTTGTAGTTCATTTAGTTTTTGAAAGCCTGATTTTCATAAAGTTAATATTTATTCAGGTTTAAATAAACAATTATTTACCATCTTTGCTGAGCAGCAGCTTTGTTGGAGAGAATTTATGGGCTGGCTCCATTTAAAGCCTGTTCTAAATTGGACGTGTTTTTATTTTTTGTTTCTCCATAACACTGTTGTTTTTCCTGTTTAGTGGGACACTTAGCATCGGAATTCCTTGCTCAGTGTTGTATTTATTCTGACTTATCATTTTGAATCTTTGTCACAAATCATGGCAGTGCATAAACAGCTGGGCATTTCTCCAGCTTCTACCAACCTTTTTTCTCCTTTTTTCCATTTTATGTTCAATTGAAAAACCAAATGACATTTCACTAACAAATGAAACATTATGTGAACAAACAGAAGTGTAGATTGCTATGAAGACTGGTATTTGTTCATCCAAGTGACTGCACTGTAAAATGTATGCATATATTTGAATCTGAATCCAGTAGCATTTGAGTTGCCAAGGCAATATTCCACTGTCTCAGATCACAGAAAGAGTGGGAAACTCTCACAACAATGATATTTTTCTTCATGGACTACTGGTCTTTAGTCAAACATGATATCCAAAATGGAAGAAAAACATTTGCAATGATTGACAAGCAGTTTTGTAAAGGGGCTATAAAAAAAGGCACTTTCATGTCATTGTATACGGGGTCAGCATTTTAGAGGTCACAAGGACAAGTATGTTGCATGGTTTCTCACACAGGGAGTGATCTTGTGACGTTACACACATCATCAGAATAATGACATAAAAAGAGCAGTGGTCTGCAAGCTTGCATTTATAAAATACAGGACTAAAAGTGTGGCGTTTCAGGAGAATTCTGCGGTGATGCCTTTTTATAACTTTGAACTGTTATCAATGACATCCAGCCTCAGGGCGGCACTGGGCGGTTTCTCCTCAGGCCAGCCTCGCGGGGGCACAGGGCAGTGTCTCCCTGAGCAGAGAGAGAAGAGGAAAGGCAAGAGTCTGGGACTGAGAGTAGGGACTTTGAATGTTGGGACTATGACAGGAAAATGTAGAGAGTTGGTTGACATGATGCAGAGAAGGAAAGTGGATATACTGTGTGTCCAGGACACCAGGTGGAAAGGTGGTAAGGCAAGAAGCTTGGGAGCAAGCTTTAAGTTGCACTATTATGGTACTGACAGGAAGAGAAATGGAGTAGGAGTTATGATTCTGAAACTGGACATTGAATGTATGATGCTCAATGTTGTTAGTGGCTATGGCCCCGTAGGTGAATGTTAGTTTGAGGAGAAGAAGTTCTGGAATGAGCCAGATGCAGAGATGCCGAATATCCCCAGAGATGCAGACTTCAATTGGCATGTTGATGCAGGCAATAGAGGGGATGAAGAAGTGATGGGCAGATTTGGGATACAGGATAGGAACACAGAGGGACAGATGGGGATAGATTGTGCAAAAAGGATGGAAATGACCGTAGTGATCAGTTTTCCAGAAAGAAAAGGTACATAGGGTAACTTATAGAAGCGGAGGTAGGAGCACACAGGTAGACTACATCTTGTATAGACGAGGTAACCTGAAAAAGATCAGTGACTGCAAAGTAGCCGTAGGTGAGAGTGTAGCCAGACAGCATAGGATTGTGGTTTGTAGGATGACTCTGGTGACAAGGAAGATCAAGAGGAAAAAGGCAGAGCAGAGGACAAAGTGGTGGAAGCTGAAAACGGAGGAGTCATGTATGGTTTTCCGTGAGGAAATGACAAAGGCTCTGCGTGGTCAGGGAGAGATTCCAGATGATTGGACAACAACAGCTTTTGTTATCAGGGAGACAGTTAGGAGAGTACTTGGTGTATCATCTGGAAGGAAAGTAGGTAAGGTGACTTGGTGGTGGAATGAGAAAGTGCAGGAGTGTATACAGAGAAGGCGGCTAGCAAAGAAGTGGGGCACTGAGAGGACTGAAGAGAACAGACAGGATTATAGGTGGATACAACAAAAAGGTAAATTTAGAGGTAGCAAAGGCAAAACAAAGGGCGTACGATGACCTGTACAGTTATCGGTTGGACAGTAAGGAGGGAGAGAATGATCTCTGCAGGTTGGCGAAACAGAGAGATAAAGGTGGAAAGGAAATACAACAGTTCCAGGTAATTAAGGATAGAGAGGGAAATGTATTGACAGATGCTAGAAGAGTGATGGGAAGATGGAAACAGTACTTTGCAGAGCTGCTGAATGTGGAAAATGAAAGAGAAGCAAGGGTAGAAGAGGTGGCTATTGTAGACCATAAAGTGGTCGCAAACTACTTTGAAAAGAAAGTAAATGACATCAAATCCTCTTTCTCTCACAATCCAACTAGCTCCACTGCCAACCACCCCTCCCCACCCATCGCACCAGTCACTGCCCTCCCCCAACCCATCCTCTTCATTCCTTCCCTAACCCACCTCAGCCTACCCTACCCCACTTCACCCCTCTCTCCTCCCCCGAGGTCCTCAAACTCATAGCCGACCACCTGCTCCCTCGACCAGGCCCCCTCACCCCTCTTACAAGCCATAGCACCAGACCTTCCCCCCTTTCCTATCTCACCTCATCAACACGTCCCTCCAAGCAGGCTGCTACCCATCTGCCTTCAAGTCTGCAAGGGTCACCCCTTTGCTCAAGAAACCAGCACTTGACCCATCTGATGTCAAAAACTATAGACCCGTCTCCCTACTACCCTTTCTCTCAAAAACACTTGAGTGCGCAGTCTTTAACCGACTCTCTCACTACCTTCAGCAAAACAACCTCCTGGACCCTCTTCAGTCAGGGTTCAAAGTAGGTCATTCGACAGAGAAAGCCCTCCTTGCAGTGTCACAATCACTGCAGGAAGCGAGAGCGGCCTCTCTCTCGTCTGTGCTTACATTTCTTGACCTGTCAGCCGCGTTTGACAGTCAACCACCTGATCCTTGTCTCCACCCTCAAGGGTCAGAGTGTCACAGCATCTGCACTCTCCCTGTTGGCATCTTACCTGACAGGTCGCACCTACCAGGTGACATGGCGGGGGGCTGTGTCTGAACCACACAGACTGTCTACCGGGGTTCCACAAGGTTCGGTTTTAGGCCCTCTCCTCTTCTCCCTGTACATGACATCGCTTGGTTCTGTCCTTCGCTCCCATGGCTTCTCTTACCACTGCTATGCTGACAACACACAGCTGATCCTGTCCTTCCCTCCACGAAAATGTACCTCTTCACCAAGCACTACCCCACTAATCACATTTACCACCCCCCCCCCAAAAAAAAAAAAAAATGAAGAAATGAATGTATGTTTGTACTGTATATGGTTTTGAGATGGCTATTTGGTAGAGTGGTGACTTCTGAATAACAACTACTGGTACTTTGGATCTTTGCTTATTGAATTGCAATTTTTGTAAGTCGCTTTGGATAAAAGTGTCTGCTCAATGACTGTAATGTAATGTAGCACAGATTAGTAAAAGTGAAATGAGGTAAGCATTGAAGAGGATGAAGTGTGGAAAGGAAGTTGGTCCTGATGATATACCTGTGGAGGTGTGGAAGTGTCTAGGAGAGGCAGCGATAGAGTTTCTTACTAGATTGTTCAACAGGATTTTTGAGAGTGAGAAGATGCCTAAAGAATGGAGATGAAGAGTGATGGTGCCTATTTTTAAGAATAAGGGGCAACAATAGAGGGATAAAGTTGATGACCCATACAATCAAGTTATGGTAAAGAGTTGTGGAAACTAGTCTGAGAGCAGAAGTCACATTTTGAAACAGCAGTGTGGCTTCATGTCTAGAAAGAGTACTACAGATGCAGTATTTGCTTTGAGAATGGTAATAGAGATGTACAGAGAAGGGCAGAGGGGGCTGCATTGTGTTTTTGTAGACCTAGAAATAGCATATGACAGGGTGCCAAGAGAGGAGCTCTGGTATTGTATGAGGAAATCTGGAGGGGCAGAGATGTATGTTAGACTGGTGCAGGACATGTATGCCAGCTGTGAGACAGTGGTACGATGTGCTCCAGGGGTAACAGAGTATGTCAAGGTGGAGGTGGGAATCCATCAGGAATCAGCTCAGTATATCCACCTTCCTTCTCTGCATCATGTCAACCAACTCTACCTTTTCCTGTCATTGTCCTGATATTCAAAGACCCCACTCTCAGTCCCAGACTCTTGCCTTGCCTCTTCACTTTCTGCTCCCAAACACGCCTTCCTCCTCTCCTTCTTTAACCTACTGTAGCACAATTTTCACTGGTACCCTGTAAGTGATCAGTATCAATAGTGGTCATTGTTAACCTGGGCCTCGACCAGTCCTGTATGAGAGTTTTATGTTTTGGTAAAAGTTTTGTGTTTATGTTACGTCTGCATTTATCCGGCCTTGGGACTGGTCTTGGGAGACACTGACCGTCCCCCCCCCGAAGCTGGCTCAGGGAGACAATGGCCAGTGCCACCCTGAGGCTGCAGTGCACTAATCTCTTCAGATGTAATTAGGATATTAGCAGGGTGTCCTAACAAATGTAAAATGCCCCTATTTCTTTCTTCCCTTAGTTATTCTCTATATCCCCCCAATATAGTTGTTGCAGAGCCAGCCATAGTATTTAGCTGAGAGAGGTTATGGGACTTAGATAAGGAGAAGGTATGTGTAAATGAGAATATATGTACGAATATTGTGATCTTGCTTATGATGGAGTGTCTTATCTGTGCTGCGCTCAGTACTCCTCTCAAGTGCTCAATGCTCTTGTGCTGCCCCTCTTTTGTATCTAAATTGAACAAAATACTTGTGTAAATTGTCACTTGCTTGATTTGAAAATGCACATCCTCTCACATCGGTTATATCATCCCACGCTGTGTTTTATAAAATGTTACAAAACTGTCTCGCAATCTTCTAATCATTTCCCACATGACCAACAAACTTTTCAGAGGAAACCACCAAAAGACTAAAAAAAAAACCCTCTTATTTACAATAGCTATAAAATATACCAACTTAAGAAGTGCCCACCACCTGAAACTCACAACAAGTATGGTTGATTGCACTTTCTTTTGTGACTTGTCTATCAATCAATCCAGCATAGCCATCAACTGTTGAATAAATCATGTTGATTGTAGAACTCTGCCACAGTTAGTGTTTATCTCACTTACTCCTCACACTTTTGTAACAGTCACGGTGAAGGCGTGCCCAGTCAACTTCTTGGAGCAAGCCTCAGAACAGTTTATTAAAGTATTCCATCCCGTGTGTCTTTGTTAAATTACCGAGTTGTAAATAAAATAGAATCAGGCATTCAGGCTTAGTTGTTGTTTGCATGGAAAATAATAACTAACTGTCAAAAGGCACTGCTTAAAGAACCAATATTGCAGCAGCTAAACAGGAAGTTCCTGACATCTGGACCTCTTCCCTGACAAGGGTTGTGTCAACAGTTTGAGACAAACTTTACTTTCCTCTTGACTAGAAGGTTCACAAAAAACCCTCCCATCAGAGATGAGATTTTAGAAACCCTATACATATGTCCCAGGGCTCCTCTAGTATCCTCAGTCTTCACTCTGGAGAAGACAATTGATATCCCCTCCCTTTTAATGGAATTTTCCTCTGGGCTCTGACAGCCCCTCCAACGAGCACAGCAGCAATAATAGGGAAGGGCAGAAGGACACTGTTATGACCTTTGTGCAGTGGAAGTGATACTGACAGTGAAGTTAAGACCCTAATCTGTTTCTTCCTATTTCTACAAAGTCAGCTGGAACAATTGAGCCACAGTCATTTACAGTGTTAAAAGATTTTGCCTGGTTTTAATCGCACCAAAGTTTGTGAATCTCTCAAAATGAAGTGCATTACCTTACAGGAAGGACATGAGTAACGCTGATATGGAGCATTTAATTACTGCAAGGATAACATTTTAGTGCACAGACTTGAGTCCTACCCAAGAGGCCATTCAGAGAACATAAAAAAAAAGAATCCTAGAGATCAAACACTTTTCAAACCACATGACCCCAATAATAATCCAAAAGATTTTCGTGTGCCCCCAGATCCAACCAGAGCAGCTGCAATGGGATGACGGGAGACATGGAAAACATGGCCTTGTATTTGGCCTTGGATTGGATTGGACTGGATCCAGCTGCAGCCTGTTATCTAATGCCAAAATGAGCAAGATAGAGACAGACATGTAGACATCGAGAAAAATGTGCTGGGAATAACAGGAAATTGATAGATGACAGTCCAAACTTATAAAATTTTTCCAAATGTTATTCCGACATAGCTCCCGTTTTGATTTTTATACCCTGGGGTTAATCTGCAACATTGTCTCCCGACTCTGATCTACAAGCCATTTCTTCTCCCTTGCAAGATGACCAAAACTGATTTAGAAAGTCAGAGTGGTTGGCATACTGCATGTATTGCTGTAGGTTTACAGTAGAGTTAAAAGTAATACGATGTTATTTCAAACTATAGGGCTGTACTTACAATTCACATGAAATCTGTGAGACTGCGCCTCACTATTCGAAAATATATATTGACAGCATACACACATTGATTTCTTTACCGAAATATTCCCCACACATGGTACACACATGGATTGAAAACTCGTACATTTGAGAGATCAAGTTTTCCTGGGTGAAATAGTCAGAAGTTATGTGTGATGACAGATAATCAGCCTTGAACACCACATCATACTTGTTGCATTATTTTCCACCTTCTACACCTACACATCATTAGCCTTTAGGAAAAAGAGATGGCTTCATAAGGTCTTATCATAAGGTCCCGTGAGAGAAGAGGACAAGCCCAGGAATGCAATAATCACCCCATTTAAGCTTTTTGAGTTCATGAGCACCTATCAAACCTTTCAGAGACTGATGGACTTCGTATTACATGACCTTGGCTTTCTGTTGTTTATCTTAATGACATATTTATGGCCAGCCCATTGACTGAAAAGCACCTTACCTGGGTTTTCGGTTGTCAAAGCGAACATGGTAGATAGTCAACCCAGCAAAGTGTCAGTTTGGACTGCCAGTGATTGACTTCTTGGGTCATCGCATTTTGCCACAAGGCGCAGCCCCATTGCCTTCTAAGGGCAAGCAGTGGCACCAATTTCCCTGTTGAACCTTTGTCTAGGCATTGCAGGAGTTATTGGGCATGGTAAATTCTTTATAAAACTCACCATATATATGCAGGACTGTCTCAGAAAATTAGAATATTGTAATAATTTTTTTTTATCTTCTGTAATGCAATTACAAAAACGAAAATGTCCTAGATTCTGGATTCATTACAAATCAACTGAGATATTGAAAGCCTTTTATTATCTTAATATTGCTGATGATGGTTTACATCTTAAGAAAACTCAAAGATCCTATCTCAAAATATTAGAATATCATGAAAAAGTAATTTTTGTTTTTTTAATTGCATTACAGAAGATAAAGAACTTTATCACAATATTCCAATATTCACAATATTCCGCAGACAGTCCTGTAAAAGTATTCACGTATGTATACATATATATATACATATGTAGTGAAGTATATCTGGGACAAAGATAGGAAGAACGGCGACATACCACACACTGCGATGGCCATAATCTCCATCTGCGGTAGGGAGAACATGCCACGAACTAATAAAAAAAGGAAAAAGAAACAATGGTGGTAATCCCACTGGAAACCCTGACATCGGCCGAGATCACTGCCAAGAAAAGCCACAGAGCCTGGAACTCAGATGAGACTCCCAGCAAACTTCCACTTTACCATGAAGGGCAGATCTCTGCGGGCCAAACAGACTGCTGGAGATTTTAACAAACGGCCACCTTGACTACACCTTGGAGTAGTCGCTGCCGTGCTTTTTAAAAGAGTCTTAGTTATGAGCAATTGGCGAAAATCAGTCACATATGATGACGACAATGCCCATTGACACAGGCACCCAATATCCACTACATTACCATTTCCACCCTTGTGCTACCCACCTCCTTCAGCCACTTTACGGGGTTCTGCACCTTAAGAAGGCAGACAACCCTGTGGACAATCCCTCCAAATGTTGTCCAGCTCTTTAACAGGGCTATGCACTCCTTCGTTGATGCAGCCTTCCTCACCCATTCCACACCCATTATGTTTGTTGCTTTGACAACTCATGCGTCTGACATAGCATTGGGGGATTGAACAGCATGTGGAAAACACGTGGCAACTACTCGCATTTTTTAGCTGGAGGCTGCAAGTCAGCGAGCGCAAGTACAACACTTTTGATCGGGAGTTGCTGGCCCTGCTCCTGAAAACCCATCATTTATGGGTTCTGCTGGAAAAAAGAGGTTGCTCTTTCACAGCTTATGTGGACCATAAACTACTGACCTTCACCATGTCCAAGGTGACATAAATATTATAGGGCGTCACAGTCGCGCAATGGCGCAGTGGTTCACGCTTCATCAGCCACACAAACGACCCTGGGTCGATTCGGACCAGGGGACATATTTGCGTGGAGTTTGCATGTTCTCTGCAAGGGTTTTCTCCGGTTTCCTCCCACAGTCCGAAAACATGCAGGTTAATGAGAAAAATTTGGAAAATTGCGCCAAATGAATGAGTGAGTGAATTGTTTGTCTATATATGTGGCCCTGCGATTAACTGGCGTGTACCCCACCTCTCGCCTGATGACAGCTGGGACAGGCTCCAGGATCCCCCGCGACTCTGAGTGTGCAGGATAAGCAGTAGAAGATGGATGGATGGATGTATATATGTGTTTTATATATATATATATATATATATATATATATATATGTGTGTGTGTGTGTGTGTGTGTGTGTGTGTGTGTGTGTGTGTGTGTGTGTGTGTGTGTGTGTGTGTGTATATATATATATATAAAATAGGTAGAGAGAGACAGACAGACAGACAGACAGACAGACAGACAGACAGACAGAGATAGTTGTGATGGTAGTTACGAGAGAAAGAAAACTGTTGAATAACTACATGCCCCCACCCCCCGCTAAAATAAGCGTGATAGCTGGTTTTTGCTTGACAACAAACAACAAACAGAAGTCCCATCAGGCACACATCAAATCTGCATTCAAAGCTATTTTAGCTGAGTGATTTAGGCTAAACTGTTGAGAAACATGTTTCTAGAGTCATTTATTTAACGGTTTGGCAGCTCTTTTGAGCAAAAGCAGCACTGGTCCCAGCGTTTCTCTCAGGAGGAAGCTGGAGTGGAACATTTGTGCAAATGCACTGCTATTACAGTGGTGAGGGAGCAAACAAGTCAAGGAATTTCATGTCTTTGAAGGGATTTTCCTGGAATAAATGTGTCCACTCGGACAGGCACTGTTAACAGCTCCTCTGACAAAAAGGCCACTGATATCAGAAGAGCAACCTTTGCTATGCAGGCAGAGAATCTAATGACTGTCCTGCAGGCATTGGACTGCTGCAGAGGCTGCCCCCGCCTCTGCACCCAGCGTGACTGCAGTCAGTTGCAGGTAGACCTGAATCCCCTCCATGGACATTCACTAATTCAGAGACACAAATAACCTGTTATTTCATTGCGCACGCGCACCCCCCCCCCCCCCACACACACACACACCCTCCCCACAAAAAAGTCTGTTATAAGGTATTGGGAAACAGGCTAAAATTCAACATTGCTCCTGAAGCAATCTATCATAACTGCTCCGACAGGAGACACTTGAGAGACATTTGAGCACCTATACCAACAAATGCTATTCCCTTCATCCACCAAGTCTCTTATACATGTTCTTCAAATTTTGAAAGGTTGCCTGGTGACAAAGATTGGGTATTAGTTTTTGCTTCAGGCCATTGGTAGCGCATTGGAATTGATTGTCACATCAGTCAGTAGTCTATCAGTAGTCTATCAGCCCGAAAGTGAGTGGTTCTAAACTGTTGACTTCCTGTCAAGAAAGAACATGTAACATGTAATTCTGTGAAATAAAACTTGATATTTCATTGCAGGAAATTAAATATGAGGTTAGATTTAATAGCTTCATGAGTTTGAGCGCTGAAGGTAAATATCTCTGTAATGTATGATAGAAGAAACCAGGAAAATCTTCCTCTTGCAAGGTGTAATAAAAATCAATACACATTGATTATATTTAGACACATAATATGTGTTGAGAATCAAAGTCACTATTGTTTGTTCATCCAATATAATAAGAATTGAAAATCACAGTAATTACTTTGAACTGGGGGTCTCTTTTTATCATGGTATCACCAACAATTGCTGTTTTTAATGATGTCACTGCATTTATAATGTACAACTCATAATTCTAAACTTTTGGGTATGTTGAAGCATTGAAAGTAAATAACTTTAAAAGTCCAAATCCATTCCCTCACTGCAATGAAAACCATAAAACCTCTCTGATTGGACAAGCTTTACTTTGCAATCCATCCATTTTATGAATGATATTTTAAAGAAAATGGAAGTACTTCATATACTTAAAGACTGTGTCCATTCATTTAAATCAGAAGGTATTATTTATGTGATAGCCATTACCAAAGATAGGACCTAAGTACAATACAGGGCTGTCACCACCAAAGTCACAGGGGAGTTACTATGGAAACTGTGACTGAAACAGGCTTCAGAAATGCATTGTCATGGGAAGCATTATGAGAAATTCCCCAAACCTTAGAGGTACATGAAATGCCTGCAATATCCCTCGCTAATTTCCGCATCCAACAAGACAAGTCCCCAAGGGCGTTAACAATATTGCTGCATCCCACTGCCTCTTGATTGGCCTAAAACGCTTTGTCCTTGAGACTCAAGGTACTCATGTATTTAATTTGTATGTGGGAGTAAAATAAAGGACTCAAATCAATTACTTAACCACAACCTAGGCTGCAAATGAAGAAGACAAACAGGGAAATGTGGAGGCTTGAGTTTTTGTTGACTTTTAATAGCCTCCTCCCTTGGAGTTGACACAAAATGTGCTGGGGTGCAGCATTTGCTCTTGTCATATGGTGTGATATGATAACAGTGCTATTTTGAATCATTGGAGTGACAGATGAAAACACTAGGGGTATGGTTCTATGAATGAGGAAGAGGAAACGCTCTCCTGGATCATTCTGTGTTCTAACAGGGAGATGAAAAATGATACACGTCCGGGGAGGAATTAACATAAGACAAGGTGAAATGCATGCAGCCAGCCAAGCTTATGTTGGATTAATGTTGTTTTGCATGAATTAACAGGGTTCATCTGAAACGTGCTGTGAATCTGTTTCAGTCAGTTTTCTACTAATTGATACCTAATAATATTCTGCTTGGAGTCGGAGATGGTGATTTGATTTTAAGATGGCACCGTAGTTCAGTTGTACTAATATAATTTTTTTTTCCACGCTGATGATGGAAACAGATTTGATTTCCTAGCGTTATCAATCTGTTTTACAACCAGGGAGTATAACATTTGATCACAGAAGGAATAACAATAATAATTTTGAACACATTTTGAGAAGAGAACAAGATGCATTTGCAGGTTCAAATTAAATCAGTGATTAATAGGATGTCAGTCCCAGCAGAGACCAAACTGCCACCTCTGTTAGCTGTTCTAAGATACTTTTACATCAAATGTGGTTGAAAGATTTTCTCTCAAATAATCAAAATGCATCAGTAACCTGTTTGTCATTACCAACTAAAAGGCAGTTGATTGCCTGAAGATGTCTCTTAAGAACAATTCAAGGGACATGAAACTGAATGTAAACAATAAGCAGTGGGAAATATAAGAGCAGAATAGTGCAAATATCATGACAAGTATGGCATATTGGTGTGTTAATGAATGCATGTCATGGTAAATTGTCTCAGCATGGGGACCAAATTTCTTAAGTCAGGACTCAGCTGTCCGCTTACACCTAAAGGACAAGTGATGCTCATTCAAATAAAGTGCAATGCAGAGTGCTCATCTTGACAGGAAAAACAGAGCAATTGAGTGAGGGGGGGAAAAAAGGCATTTTTGTCACAGGAAAAACCAAACCATCACTGTACAGAGGAGGTGGCCTTCATTAAACCTTTCAGCCACGCATAACCTGATTCTTGGATTGCTCCCAGGGTGGATTAACACATACTTACCCTTGAACTCATGCTACCCTGACAACCCGTATAATGATGGAGAGGTTTAGCGACTAAAAGCCGACCTAAAAATCTTACAAGTGAAACCCCAACTCTGGTGTGCCACCCTGCTCCTCAATATGTTAACAAATCCTTTCACCTTAAATGCTGGGCAGGTTCAGGGGTCAGGTCTTAAGGTCAAACTGGAGAGAAGAGTGCTTTTCACACCTGGAAGACTTTTCCAGGTGAGCATTTTGTGAATCATATATCAGAAAAAAAGGAAATTTTCCAATTGTCATAGAACATGTTTAAAGGTTCTATGACAGTAGGAAATTGCCTTTTGTCTTGTGCAATTCTACATTTTTAGCAGTTTACTTCATTGTTCAGGGCAAAAATGGCAAACAAGTGAATTACATAGTAATCATATGACCATACATAAATATGTTATAAATCTAACCTGTATAACAAGAGTAAAATGAAATCTCCTCTATCCTGTCAGATAATCATTTTAAGATGAATCAAACATTTTGGTCTGCAGGTTTTTTTTTTGTCCGATATTCACAAGCTATTCACAAGCTGACTAGATAAGCAGCAGGTCGAGGGATATAAATATTTTTTAGAGAACCCCTCTGGATGCCAATTGAAAATACAGCTGGTTGTTTAACCTGCAAAAACAGCCCCTGAAGGCAGCAGTGATTGATGGTTTGGATTTAAGAATAACCATTAAATGGAGCTGACTGTCGCAGAGTGTAGGGTTTGGAAGTGAACGTGATTTCAATATGCCGTACACTCTCAAAGAGCACTTAGGCTAAGCTACGTGCAGTTAGAGACCAGCACTCAACAAAAGTGTTCCACTTGTACAAAATTTGTAACACGTTAGTGACAACCTCAACCAACATGTGACTGTTGCCCTGGAAAGCAAAATGGTGTGTTACATTCCCGTAAACATGTCTGATAGAGCTATGAGTCATGGCATGCATCCATCATTCGCAGCATCATAGCCTAGCTTTCAGACACTGAGATTAACCTGCAGTGACCCATTAAGAAGCTGGGTGTGGAAATAATGCTTCCTGGGATCCCCATCCCAGACACTGAGAGGTTATGAGATCTCAGATAAGCAAGGCCCTTTGAGGTGAAAGCACAGTACACACTATTAACCCTCCTGATGCGAGGTTACTTTCACGTTCCACAGGTGTTTGTTACCATGCACAAAACAGATTTAAACGGTTAGCTTTTATGTCCCGAGATTTTTCCTGCCACCAAAGGAACACAGATTTGAACACAGTCTGCAATAACAAAAGGAGTCAACGTCCTACTTTTTGGATCCATCTGCAAAGTGCCTAAACAATTGTTTCACACCCTCACACAGCTGTAACACATCATTCACGTAGTCATCAAACACATACAAAAAAAAAAAAAGATCTCCAGATTACCTGTTGGATTTCAAGACAGTGCCATCGACATATTGTCTCTGAAGCAGACTTTCCTCTGTTGAACATCTGTGGGTGGAGAAACAGTTTGGGAGCAAATCTGTTGAAGTGGGTGCAGAACATGGGCCATACCAATTGAATTATGAATTGTTTTGTGTGTTTTACAATAAAAAAAATGCACAATGTAAAAACCTTTAGTGTCAGAACTACATTTTGCTAAAAAAGATAACAGGTTGGCTTACTCTGCACCATTCAGTTTTCCCAGCTGACTGTTAGGTCCTTCAGGCATGTACTGTATTCTTCTGATGTTGGTACAAAGTCCTGGGGCGATGAAATCTGAACTATGAGAAATCCATCTGACTTGCTCAAGATCTCCACCTGAATTGCTTTGATTTTAAACAGCTCAAGGAGCTGCAGGCAGAGCAGTCAATTGATGACTGGCAAAACATAAACTATGTCCCACTAATCAAAAGGATGAATATATCTTGATTGTAATTGGACCAGATGTTAAAAAAGTGCATGTTTTATTGGTTACACACTTCCAAGAACCTTTTTACTCTCTGAACCCAACCATGGCCAATATCTACCTAAAGGGTTGTCTTCTCCAAAAAATGATGATAAGATTGTTGTGGCAGGAAATAGTCAAATTGCGACACATTGTCTGGTAGTAATTACAAAGTCTTGAACTGAGTCAATAATCACTGAGATTGTCTATGTTGTATTTGCTGCATCCTGATTCTATTAAATTGCAAAAGTCTGCTAGAGGCCATGGGAGACTGAGTCTCCATGTTACATGAAGGTAATTTGCTCCTCTTCAACTTCCAGCTGTTTAAGCTCATCAAGTAATAAACAAAGTTTAAATAACTATTCTGTCGCGTGTCATTGAGCTACTGCCCTTCTTATTCTATGAGCAGGACAATGGTATGAGTCAGTGACGACAGCATTAAGGAAAATTGAGATTTAAACAATGAAAACAATGGGAAATTGAAATGGAGATAGCTGTTTCGACAGGCCGTGTTCTGAGATGGATCATAATATGGAAATTCAGGTGGTTGTGAAAAAAGTACCCATGCTGCAGACTGACAATAACCATCACTCTTATGCATACCCAGTCTTATCTAAACACAGCAATGGATTGCTTACAATTCACCGGCAAGCCAGCACATTATCTAAAACCCTCTCACCCTGTTTAACACTTGGCTAGCCAAGCAATGTATCCATTAAGCCTTCATGAATAAAAGTGCAGCTTTGATCAAACTTTGATCATAATCAAAAGTCAATGCAGTGCTTATATACAGAAGGATGAGTTTGTGGTTTGGTATAATCGCAAGCATCTCAATAGGAAGCAGTGATGAATATCTTTGGGGCTCCATTGAGACCAGCCTCTTGACATATGAAAAGAGCTGACAGTAGAGTGGACTACACAAGTAAATGTTCAAAATGACATTATATTAGTAGCTTGAGTCAGGAATTTGTTTTCTTTTAATAATTAATTAAGCAGAATATTGTGACATGTGGTTTTGAGTTTAAAAAAATAAGGATGTTAAAAAAGATGTGAGGGGGAAAGCTGTTAAAAGAGGAAAAAAAAAGTCAAGCTACTGTTTAATATGTTCATCCAAAGTGCATTGGCCCTTTCGCAAAGATGAAAAATCAGCCTACAATCAGATGGAAGACCTGTCTGCAAACTGCATTCAAAGCAGCAGTGTATTAAAACCCCAGTGCATGTCATTGGTTTTGATTACTTGATTAAAGAGAAAATGTGATTTCAAGTGAGACAGTAGCAAGATGAACTCCCAGAGTGAGTTGGTTTGACCGCCATGAACAGCATCAAATTGACCGATGAGCAAGAAGATTTTATCAAAAGAGTTGATAGGATAAAAAATGATGCGTGTCCAGTGTCAAATATCTGACCTTTGACCTAAACTGGACAGGAAAAAATATGTATAAGAATGTATTAACTCGGTGGGCAGCCACTATCAAACCATACAATCGACCAGTACATCAGTGCCAAGTTCAAGCACTGTGCAAACTGTATATCAGCCCGTGTGCAGCAACTTAGCTGACGAGGAAATATTTAGCTCAAGTAGTTAGGTAGTTAACAAATAGTAGTTAACAAGTAGTTAACAAATACATTTTTATTTGAATAAGACAGAGAGAGTTGGCATCAGTTGCACATATGAATGCAGGCACACATGCATGCAAACACACACTAGCACAGACATGCACAATGTCTGTCACAACAGCAATTAAGAGACCATTCCATTCTGATTTTAATGCAAGGGTGAGATATTTTATTTATCTACACCATAATGACTGCCTCCTTCTCCTCCTGCTTCTCTTCATCCTCATCCTTATCATCATCCTAATCATCATCATCATCATCATCATTATCATCATCATCATCATCATCATCATCATCATCATCACCAGGGCTACTGGAGAGTTTTTGTGGCAGGTGCAAGATCTATTATGTGCTCATTATTTTACATTAATTTCAGAAACTGCATACTTTTTTGAACATATCCAGGGAAACATAGCACACAACTAATGGCAAACATTACTACGCAGCTTCTTGTGTCATGGAAAACAAGTCACACAGCGTTTGAAAATCATTGACAATCCACATTTTTTTGTAATCATCAAGAGAGACAAACTAACTGTATCAGAAATGCAAACACGGCCATTGCTTGTCATAGAACACTGGAAACAGGAATATGAACATAGTTGTGAATAAAAATTGATGTCTTAATTCATGTACTGAAATGGATATCAAGTTAGAAGCGGTCACATGCAACTAGTATATTCTATTTTAGGTGGTGTGCACATTTTTAAGTGCATCATTGAGACCTCTGTGCTAGTTAGGAGGAGAAAATGCAAGGATAGTGTAAAGACAGGTAATCTCAACTAGTGTCGCATTCAAAACTTTAAGAGCAAGGATACCCAAGCCCCAGCCACCGTAGTTTGTTCAATATTGATAAGATTGACAAAAAGCTTCAACTTACATTTGAAGAAGTCACAACCATATAAAGGGATAATTAGAAATGTATACATCCGTAGGTTGAAATTGTTACTAACACTTTTTTTTCTTTTCCCTTTTTCTGGTACAAGAGCATTGAAATATACATTTCTGCTCTTAATGAAAAGGACAATTTGGCAATGATGCATTGTCAACAAATTGGAGCTAAAAATGTCAGCACTGCGAGTAGAAGCAGAATTCTTCCTTGACATTTCCACCGACTTGGTTCAAAATCTACCGGGTGCTCTTGCTGCTCGTCTGCGGTTTTGCCTGGAGTGATGTCAAGCTTTCTCCTCACTTTCCAAAGAATCCTGTCGCTGGATGAAGTGTACACATCCCCCCTACAGCCATTAAAGCCTAAACCTGGACAGCTACTCACCTGGGAGTTAATAATGTTAGAACACCCTCAGACCCGCAGAACAGAATCGTCAAGCCCTGTTGTGTGTTGGCAGACTTTTTCAGGTCTGCTTAGCATCTTCCACCAGTACCTTCACACCTTCCCACTTTTGTGGGAGGGTGTCTGGCTTCCTATCTCTGACTGACGTTGGTATTGCCTGTAACTCAGCAGCGGGTAAATTGATGGCAGTAGAGTCTGATCAGACATTACTTTTTGTTGTTAAATTTATGCTTTTTTTTTCTCTTTTTACCACTATTTCGCAGTCTAAAATACAGGACTGTCTCAGAAAATTAGAATATTGTGATAAAGTTCTTTACCTTCTGTAATGCAATTACAAAAACAAAAATATCATACAATCTGGATTCATTGCAAATCAACTGAAATATTGCAAGCTTTTTATTATTTTAATATGGCTGATTATGGCTTACATCTTAAGAAAACTCAAAAATCCTATCTCAAAATATAAGAATATCATGAAAAAGTAATTTTTGTTTTCTTTTAATTGTATTACAGAAGATAAAGAACTCTATCACAATATTCTAATTTTCTGAGACAGTCCTGTAGTGCCACATTACACTATGTTTTCTTGCTATTTCTTGGTTGGATTTACTCTGGAACTGCTCTTATACAGACTGATGGCCATGGGCACAAAGGAGCGCCTAAAGCATTCAATCTGTCACAATGTTATTCTTGCGACCTCCCTCATTATGCTTCTTCACAATTTTTTATATTTCCCGTATATTATCGTTCGGCTCTCTTTGAGTTAATAAAATAATTCAAAGAAATATAAAGTTCTGTAAAAATAAAATAGTAAAACAATAGGTGTAATTCACTTTGTGTGAATATAATAGACTCAAAGAGAGGAATGGGGGGTACCGAAGAAGCTGGTTACTTTATCATCATCTCAAAAGACTGATTGTTGAACTTGTGCATTAAGCCAGATGAAAGTAAAGTCCTTACTTTTGGAGTCGCACTCTTTCTCACCCTGCATCACCAAGTGCTAAATGCAATACTTAGACATTTAATTGTTTTTTTGTCTCTTTCTTGCTTTGGAAATGGAAAGATGTGGACATCATAGTCATTTCTTCACCCACTTGAGCACTGAGCCCATTAAACCTTATGGGGTTATTCAGGTTGGAGAGCGACTCTGCAATCTAATGCTGACCAGTAGAACGCTTGAGTCTTTGATTGCATTGATGTGGCCTTTGAATTGCTGCACAGAAGGTTGGTACATGATGAGAAGTGATTTGGGAAATTGTGGGCCAAAGACCTCAGAATATATCCATCTAAACACCCAAATCTGAAAGTACAGCTTTGTGAAATACCATCCCCACTGCACTGATATGAAGGATACAACTTCAAAAGAAACCATCCATTTTTGTCTGTCATACAAGGTGCATTGAAACGCCAAAGCGACATAGAGTGCATGATAAAGTCTGTGTTGCATAATGTACTGAATCAGTACTCATCTCACACCTAATTGCAAACCACATCTACTGGACAGTGACCTTGGCCTGTTTGGCCTTCCTTTTTCTTCACATTGCCAACACACATTGCAAATGGTTTTCTTTGAATAAGAAATCCATGCTGTCCAATTGTATAGAGGACAGTGTCAACATGCGGATGGTGGTTTTTCATTAGGGCATAATCATATCATCTGTGCAACCAAGATGCCTCTCAATGCAAAAAATGAGAGCTGAGGTTTGAAATACATATGCAGATGAGTAAATAACTTTGATGCAATATATTCAAACTCTGTCTGGAATAATCAATAATGCTATATTTCATTTAATTTGTGCCTGACTCTAATTACAATATTACAGTAAAAGTTTGAGCAGTGTGTTAATGTACCTTTTGGGGAAAACTGAGTCTTATTATGATGATTATTATTATTATGATAAGTTCATGATGATCTTGAAAAATTGTGGTGAACCTCAGATCAACAGATCTGTTTTTGTTGTTTTTACAAGGGAACCTGATCTGCTTGCATGCAACCGACAATACCACATTTAAAGTATTTTGTGACAATACTGTCCTACCATTGAAATCAAAATTTTCCTCAGAATTCTAACTGCTCTTGGGGTGGTATTGCGAGTGTGCGTCTTGTGGTGTTTGCCAGTGTTACCTTGTCCAGTAGCCTACACCAAGGAGGTGTGGTAAGAAGTATTTACCTTAAGATCAACATACTGTCATCGTTTCAGGTACGCGAGCCCCTACAGGATCATTGTTCATCTTTTTTTTTTTTTTTTTTTAATAAATGGCTCCCTTCTCCAGGCTACGTTGCAATAAATGAGCCTAGCTGTTACATGTGTCGTTCAGGCTTGTCTTTAAATGTTAAAGGTGGTGCTGCCCGGAGAAATTACATTTCCCTTTCTGTTTCTTCCCAGATTTTTATATGCAAAGTTGGAGTAAAGGCTGGGCCTTCAGATCTCAAAAGCTTAGAAACACTCAAAAGCTTAGAAACACTCACCACTGTGCCATTTCCCCTCAGTTGCTCTAACTGGAAAGGCATCAGTGAGTGAACACAAAATGTGGCCTTCCGCTTTGTTTAACTAGGCTGAACTTTAAAGTCCTGCACGTCTTCCAAACAGTGTAATGAGCCCTGCAGAGAGATCAGCTCTAATATTTCTGGTAAGCACAGGCTTGAAAGTATGAGTCACAGCGAAGTGAGCGAGGTAACGAGCAAGGTATTTTCATGACAAAGTGAGATGGTGAGGAAGAGAGGGGCAAGTTAGGGAAGAAGATGAAGCAGAAAGGATGTGTAGCAATCATGAACAGAGGAGTGAGAAGAGAGAAGTAATAAAGAAAGCCAAATATGTAATTCAGAGTAGGGGAGGGGAAAGAAAGGAGTACAAGGAATAGAAATGAAGAATAAAGTAATTGGAAAAGTAATGAACAAGGTGACTTGAGGAAATAAATTGTGAAAACCTATAGAAAAAAAAGGCAGGGTATGCTCGTCCTTGTTTTTTGTATTTACAGGATTTTAAATTTTAGTAATAGACCATGCCATTTACCATCTATGCTATCCACAAAAAAAAAATGTAATCAGTTTTAGATAATTAAAATATGACTGTCCTATCCAATGGTTCAGGATATTTAAGGTTCCATTTACTGAGTTGAGATTTCTTGATTTGAGATTTGAGGAGCCAAGTATCTGATGAGCAAGCTGAACATTCACCCTAAAACCTTTTTTTCTAAATTAAAATCAACCTGAACATTTGCTGCATTACAAATGCAGAATGATGATAAAAGTCTAAAAACGGTTTAATTTGAAAAATGACACAACTTTTTTTTCAGTTTATACTCTTTCCAATCACAGACTTTTTGGGCATGGGCGCTGGTGGTTGACAATTGGTGAGCTCAGCCCACATGTGAACATTTTAAGGCTCCTCCCTTTTTATCCCACCACAGTAATTTTATAACATCGTCTTTTATCTATGGAGAACCTTTTCAAAATTTTTTCAAAATTTTAAAAATGATTCCCTTGCCAGCCACTTTAGGACAGAACTGCACTGATGTTAAGACTGCAACCTGCAACCCGGCCAAAAAATGCCACCTAATTGTGGTCTTGGTTGTGGTATGGGAGGAGTACTGTGGAAAGAAGAAAACATTTTACTTTGAAAGAAAAGAAATCAATAATCTAACCACGACTGTAAAGTGATCAGCTTTCTCCCATGATGATCTTCTCAAATTTCCCACATTTCCCCGTTAAGACTTTTGTTCATCAGACTTCCAGTTTCTGTTCAATCCTGCCTGCTCAAGCTCAACTTCGAGTATTACCTTCCCTTCCAAGCACCTCTTGCACCTCTCACCTCAATTTACCCTCTTTCTCTATTTATTTACTTTCTATTCCCCTTGTAACATACTGTATATTCAGGGTCTTGGTAAAAGTTCAGGTAATCTTTGCCCAGAAATGATGAGTATACTCTCTCCAGCCAATGCATCAGCTGATGGACAGACCAAAAAACTCACACTGATTTGAATCCCTAATAAGTACATTACTTTTGGTTTGTTTTGCCATTTTCTGATTATTTTATTTTGGGGCTAAAAGTTGTGCTGTCAGTGTCAAGGTGAGTGGAGTAATTTTGTTTTTCCAATAATTTTATATTTGAGACCAGCTCATCAATTTCAATGCCCCCCTCACCCATTCCGAGGTACTGAACATAACTCTGATTCCACTCGCTACAGGACTGGGCATTTTAAGAACTCTCGATGAGTGTTTGCTGAAAGTTAGCTTATGTTTATGTCCTCTATTTCATCTTCATTCTTTCGGGTCCAGTCACCTTTTATTTCATACAGTTAGAGGGGTAGTGGCTCATTTCATAAACAAGTCAAAGAATTATTAATATTAATTGATACTTCCCCGGCGTAACAAAATTCTGCATGTTCCAATGTAATAACTCACTATCTTCTGAAGGCAGCATCAAGGAGGCACAAATCAGTGTTCTGCTTGAGATGGTCTAAAGCCCACTTAAAAGCAGAGGTTTGTATCAGGATGGTCCTTCAATCTAAAACCTTCTCCTTCTTCTTCTATCCTCCCCTCTCGCACCAACTAGACCAACAACAAGATTTATGGATGTATTGAGACAAGATATGAAGGTAGTTGGTGTGAAAGAGGATGATACAGAGAATAGGGCTAGATGGAAAAAGTTGAAGATGAAGAAGTTTACACACTTCCCATCAGGACATACCCAAGTAAACTGAGGGCAGCAAAGTAGGAATTTCACTGTACAGGGAAACATGTTTCTACACGGCATATGTGACAATAAACACTTGTCACATCTTGAATTTTATGTCCTTAATTCATTTTACATACAATAAATGAAAGCATGACTTCTTTTCCTTTTAGCTTGTCCCTTCAGGTGTCGCCACAGCAAATCAACCTGCTCCATCAAACTCTATTCATTGTATCCTACTCTAACCTTATTCTGTGTCCTCTTGTCTCATACCAACTAACTTCATATCCTTTCTCAGTACATCCATAAATCTTCTTTTTGAACTTCCTCTATACCTCCTACCATGCAGCTCCAATTCCAGTATCTGTCCACCAATATATTCACTATCGCTCCTCTGCACATGACCAAACCATCTCAGTCTGGCTTCTCTGACCTTCTCTCCAAAACATCGAACATGTGTTTTCCCTCTGATGGACTCATTCCTGATCCGATCCATCCTTGTCACTCCCAAAGAGAACCTCAAAATCATCATGTCCACGACCTCTATCTCTGTCTCCTGTCTTTTCATCATTGTCACTGTTTCTAGACCATACAGCATTGCTGGTCTCACCACTGGCTTGTAAACCTTTCCTTTCATGCTGGCTGATAGTCTTCTATTGCATAGTACATGACACTTTTCTCCAACCATTCCAACCTGCCTGAACCCGTCTCTTCACCTCTTTTCCACACTCTCCGTTCCTCTGGCTTGTTGACCCCAAGTACTTGAAATCCTCAAACTTCTTGATCTCCACTCCCTGTAGCCTCACCGTTCCACCCCAGTTCCTCTCATTCACACACATATACTCTGTCTTGCTGTGACTATGTTTCATTCCTCTCCTTTCCAGCGCATACCTCTCTAGACTTTCCTCAACCTGTTTTTTGCCCTCACTACAGATCACAATGTCATCTGCAAACGTCAAGGTCTATGGAGATTCCTGTCTAACCTCATCTGTCAGCCTGTCCATCACCACAGCAAACAAGAAGGGGCTCTGGGCTGATCCCTTGTGGAATGCCACCTCCATCTTGAACTTCTCTGTTACCCCTGGAGCACATCGTACCACTGTCTCACAGCTAGCATACATGTCCTGCACCAGTCTAACATACATCTCTGCCCCTCCAGATTTCCTCATACAATACCAGAGCTCCTCTCTTGGCACCCTGTCATATGCTTTTTCTGGGCCCACAAAAACAAACTGCAGCCCCCTCTGGCCTTTTCTGTGCTTCCACATTAGCATTTTCAAAGCAAATACTGCATCTGTAGTACTCTTTCAAGGCATGAAGCCATACAGTTGTTCACAAATACTGACTTCTGCCCTCAGTCTAGTTTCCACTACTCTTTCCCATAACTTCATTGTATGGCTCATCAACTTTACCCCTCTATAGGTGCTGCAATTCTGTATATCCCCCTTATTCTTAAAAACGGGCACCATCACACGTCATCTCCATTACTCAGGCATCTTCTCACTCTCTCAGATCCTGTTGAATAATCTAGTCAGGAACTCCACTGCTGCCTCTCCTAGACACTTCCTCATCTACATAGGTATATCATCAAGACCAAGTGCCTTTCCACACCTCATCCTCTTCAATGCCTTCCTCATTTCTCTTTTACTAATCTGTGCTACTTTGACGTCTACAATAGCCACCTCTTATACCCTTGCCTCTCTTTCATTTTCCACATTCATCAACTCTTCAAAATACTCTTTCCATCATCCCATCACTCTTCTAGCATCAGTCAATATATTTTCCTCTCTATCCCTTATCCCCTGAACCTGTTGTACATCCATTCCCTCATTATCTCTCTGTTTCGCCAACCTGTACAGACCATTCTCTCCCTCCTTACTACTGTCCAACCAAGCATACAGGTCATTGTAAGCCCTTTGTTTTGCTTTTTCTACCTCTATCTTTACCTTATGTTGTATCTACCTGTACTCCTGTCTGTTTAGTCTTCTCAGTATCCCACGTCTTTGTTGCTAGCCGCTTTCTCCTGCACTTCCTCATTCCACCACCAAGTCTCCTTATCTACTTTTCTTCCGGATGACACACAATGTACTCTCCTACCTGTCTCCCTGATAACACTAGCTGTTGTCCAATCATCTGGAAGCTCTCCCTGACCACCCAGGGTCTTTATCAACCCCTGCCTGAGAACCATCCAACACTCCTTCCTTTTCAGCCTCCACCACTTTGTCCTCTGCTCTGCCTTTGTCCTCTCGATTTTCCTTGTCACCACAGTCCTCCTACAAACCACCATCCTATGCTGTCTGGCTGTACTCTCACCTACCAAGACTTTGCAGTCACTGACCTCTTTCAGATTACCTAGTCCATCCAAGATGCAGTTTACTTATGTGCTCCACTCTTATAAGTTCCTCTCTTTTCTGGAAAAAAGTATTCACCACAGCCATTCCATCCTTTTTGCAAAGTCTACCACCATCTGTCCCTGTGTTCCTATCCTGTATACTAACTCTGCCCATCACTTCATCACCGCTATTTCTTGCATCATCATGCATCCTCCCATCTTTTCCCGCTTAACTGGACTCAGGTCGTAGTAGCTATGCTGTCTAGCCAATCTCTCACCTACAAGTATTTGTAGCCACTGATTTCCTTCAGGTTACCTTGTCTATACAACATGTCTATCTGGGTGCTCCTACCTCCACTCTTATAAGTTACCCTATGTTCCTGTCTTTTCTGGAAAAAGGTGTTCACTACGGCCATTTCCATCCTTTTTGCACAATCTACCACCATCTGTCCCTCTGTGTTCCTATCCTGTATCCCAAGTCTGCCCATTACTTCTTCATCCCCTCTACTGCCTGCACCAACATGCCAATTAGTCTGCACCTATTACTACTTTCTCATCTCTCGGGATATTCTGCATCTCTGCATCTGGCTCATTCCAGAAATTCTCCCTCTCCTCAAATTCACATCCCACCTGCAGGGCATAGCCACTAACAACAATGAGCATCACACCTTCAATTTTCAGTGTCAGACTCATAAGTCTATCTGATATTTTTTTCACCTTCAGAATGTTCCCAACAAACTCCTCCTTCAAAATAACTCCTACTCCATTTCTCTTCTTGTCAGTACCATGATAGTACAACTCAAACCTGCTCCTAAGCTTTTTGACTTACTACCTCTCCACCTGGTCTCCTGGACAGCAATGGATAAATCTACATTAACACAAGGACACTCATATCTTGCACGTACACAAACTTACAAATTTAATCTTAGTCAGGTCCTCAAATCAATATACATTTCAAAAACAGGGCATGTTCATCTCTGTAGCCTTAGAAGACACTATTTGACACTCTATCTCATGCATTTCAGTTTCACAGTCTGAGGCATCCATTAACCCCACTTGCCACTCACATCACGCTGTTATAATACCATGAAATATATCTAGAAAAAAATCGTCTTTGTCAAAAGTTAATTTTATAGATGCCGTATTCTGTGTCCATCAAATCCAAACAAAAGCACTACGAAGGTTTTAAAGAAACAAGAGAAATGTAGTGGACCTGTAACACTGAATGATTCCCAGAAGTTGTAACATACACACACACACACACACACACTTTTTAAATTGATCTCTTCAATAACTTAACAATATGTTTTCTGTAGTAATTTTTACTGCATTTTTGGGGCCATTACAGCTGGTATATGTCCTATAAAAATGGTAATAGTTGCTTGTTAAGAAGAAAAAACATTTGAATTCCTGTATGGACAGGAGACAATATCTAAATAAGAGTAGTATTCAGAAGATACTCTGTATCTCCATTAGACATCTCTGCTTTAAGAATCCCAAGCTCCTACATGCATTTGTCATCTGTAAACCTGTTACTTACAACATACGAATTCAGTGAGTGTTTTAGAAGAAATAAAGCTGTGTTTAATGTGCCTCAACCATTGAAGTTTTGGTTTATACACAGTATTTATGAGATAGAGCAGACAAGGTGTACCTCTCTCTGTCCCTCTGACAGGACAGCAATTTCTTGAAAGCAAAAGATCTTCATTGTCCTTGTTAATGGACTCCATTTTTCACTGATAATACAAACAGCACTCTCTGAACCTGGAAAATTGACTGATATTGGATTTTTGAGGCCAATGCTAAAACAGATTCGAGACACACTAAAAACAAAAGAAATCAATAAATAGAAGATAAAAAAAGAGGAACAGTGATTTCATTTTTGAATAACAGATCAGATGATAACAGATCTCATTTGTGTGGACATTAATATGCACTATAAACAAACTATATTAGTTTAGTTTACTTTATCAATTTATTCTAAAATTAACCAAAACATTAATATGGAAATTTGAAGTGTTTACATTAACTAAAGGACACTGGAGTGCACCCCTCTCTCATTCAAAAGGAAATTGTGCATTTAGCTTTCAAATCTGGATAGTCTGAAACATATGACTTAGAGCCATCAAACAAAAAATAAATTGTTAATGCACTTTATCAGCTTGACAATGTTTAAACTCTATTCACCTGTGTTTTTAAGTCTACTGTAGTTGACAAAGAAATCAGCGTGATGAGTGTATGTTTGTGAATGTTATGTTTTGGGGTAATGACTCACAGCAAATAATGAATCACTTCATACTTTTGAAATGTCTTATCTCCTGCCAACACCTCAAAAAAATACTTTAAACTATTAATTTCCCAAAAAGGAAAAATAAAAAAAATTATAGTACAAAGTAACCTCAGAACAACTGTTCTTCATTAATAAGATAAGACAAAGCTAGGATGAACTTTATTGATCCCCATTGCAGCGTAATAGTCATAATGTCAAAGAAAAAAAAGGAAATAAATACGAACATAAAAATGAGTATAAATATAAATGGAAAGGCAGAAGACAGGAGATAGCGAGACAAAAAAAAAAAAAAAACACAAATAAATAGACAGCAGATAAGTAGACAACAGACAACAACATCAGTGAAGAGAATGGGTAACATCAAGGAACAGTGAGGGTGAAAAACTAGAACTCAACAACAATATAAATAGAGTGACAAGAATAAATAGCGCTGAACAAAATAAATGAACAAAAAAAGGCAGGATGTGTGCGGGCTGGGACATACAAGGAGAGACATCAGAGTTAGAACATGACATGTGTGGGTGAGGTAATGAATGGGGAAGGGTACAGAGATTGTGGAATTGTGGAAGCAGCACAGGTGCACCAAGGCCGGTCAGAGCTGTGTGCCATCCAGACTGCTGTTGTACTGTCTAATGGCCGTGGGCACAAAGGTACGTCTGAAGCGCTCGATTCTGCACCAGGATGGGGTGAACCGTTGGCTGAAGGAGCTGCACATCAGCCACAGCTCATTGTGCAGAAGGTGGGAAGGATTATCCAGGATAGCTCCCAAAAACAAAAGCCACACAAGGTTTTCATTTGAATGAAAATGTCAAAGTTATTATAAAAATTGAGGAAAAGCCAATTAAACAACATAAACAAGTCAATCAAAATGGGTGTCCAGTCATACACTTCATTAAGCAGTCATACTCGAAACCACTTCAGTGTTTGGAAACTATTTAATTTTAGTTATGAGCCCTGAAGTCACACAAACAAAATGTTTTCTCTCTCTGTTGTTTGAGAAAACAATGCAGATTGAAAACATACACACACATAACCTCACACGCACATGCACACGCAAGCACACACATGCTTGCCAGTCTGGGGTCACTGTGGACGTTCAATGGACAAATTAATTTATCCTCCCATTAGCTTTGTATTTACAATGATCCTTCAGAACACTAAAAATGGCACAGGGGAGCCTAAAGGGATTCCTTCTGTTTACCTACACAAGTTTGGACACATAAAGCAGGATACACACAAACACATGTACCTCTTTCCCCCAGGCCTCACTACGTTGTCAGTCTGTCTCAGTGGGAAGGTCACAGGCGCAGTTATCACGCTCAATTTGATTACATCTTAATGTTATCAAGCTTTGCAGAGAGCACTCCATTGATTTTTTGAGACATAGAATATTGCCTATTGAGCATGGAGAGGTGGCTGGTTCCTGGACAGAGTAAATTCCAGGGGTAAATATCATATCCGTCACTGAGCCCTTCACAGTACATGTTTGCTTTGTTTTTTGGGGTTGCCAAATTTTATCCCTTTGAGTGCAAAGTGTGAAGAAAGCCTGCACCCTTCCGGGGTGGTTCCTTGTCCCGGGTTGAAGTGAGATTGTCAGCAAACAGCAAATATTCATGCAAATATAATGCTCAAAATATAATACATGCAAAGAGGCAAAGAATAAAATGAGGCTCATTTTGGAGATGGAGGATGAGTCTCTGTTGCAGGAGAAGGCACCTGCATACACAATAATGGAATCTCAAGAGTAAAGCAGCATTGCATTGTTAGCAGAGTTTTTGTCTGCATTTTGAGGGCTTGTCCTTCACCCTTCTCATCGCAGGTCAGTTGGTAAAAAGAAACCATACACACAAGTATCTTTTTGTGGAATAGTATTTAAAGCTGGCGTGACAGCTGAATGAAATCAAACATTTGAATCTGTTTTGTGATGCAGCATCTGGTGATACAAAATACAGAAGGACATCATGCCTGCAGAGAGGCTGCCCGTGCCCCTCCTTCCACCCTCCCTAAACGAGCAGTAAAATAAGCTGTAAGATGGCTAAGACAAGAGATTTGGGGTTATGGACAAGCCCACTATCCCACTGGCTCACCACACAGTGTGCACAGCGATTCTGAACGGGAATCAAAGAGACAGCAAACAACGGAGGGAACACATGTCTTTGTGCGTGTGTTATGCAGAATGTTAACTGTCTCTATTTCTGGAGCGGCATTTATCAGATTCGGCCGTCAAACAAATATTAAGAAACAACAATGCTTCATCGCCTCAATTGTTTTGCTCAGCACACTCCCGTCCACATAATAGAAAGCCAGCCATCATGTGTAAATAACCATCAGGTGCAAGACAAGAGAATGTGATGCAGGTGCAGGTGTTGAAGAGAAACAATCAAAATGATAAATAATATTGCTTCAATTCATCACTGACACATGCCATACACGCACTTTGCAAACCCATTAACATCTAACCATTAGTAAGAGACAGTGATGTATGATTGTATGTTAGAGATTATTTGAATAATTCTCTTAGGTAATGCCCCCTTCGTCAAATGCTTAGATATGGCTGGTTTAAAAGGTATCTTAAACACAAACAAAGACAAAGGCAAAAAAAATGCAAATGATTGAAGTCGGCCGACTCAAACCTGTGCTATGTATCAAAAGGATATACACAATCACAGAAATTTATATATGTTTATTGAGGAGAACCACAGCTTAATCCTACTTTATTTCTACTCAAGAGAAACATTTGAGATTGATCGAGTAATAATGTGTAGTGGCAGTGACTTAAGGATCCTGAGGTTCATCCCTTCATCTAAGGGATCTAAGAAGTGGCCCCCCTCCCCCATCCACACATGCCACACAGACAGTGAATAAAAATGGCATGCCATTAAGCACTGCCTTTAAAAGCTCTCACTAATTTGTAACAATGCTTTAACTTTAACCTTTTTATGCTGATGGCATCAATTTAGCCCAGCTAAGGTAAAACCCATTTTTTATTATCATGTTAAGTTTTAATGCAGAACAATAACCTCCATAAAACCGCACAGGAGACACAGCTGTAATCAGCACGTGTTAGTTCCAAAATTCCAAGACTATGTTAAACCTGAAACGAAGTTGTTCTTTGAGCAATGTTGAAATCAGTAGTAATATATCTTGAACTACATGAGCTGGGGTGGAACCTTGAGATAAGATATGCAAACCAAGAGTTTAGGTGCTCAGTTCTGGTACACGGTAGGGAAGTGTTGAGATCAGAAAGATTAAAAAAAAAAAAAAAGAGAGTGAAAGACAGCTGAATCTTTTTCCACCGATAACAATCTGATTAAGCCTGCATTTTGATGTCTCCACAGGCCTCCTCAGGGCTGTATAAAGGCACTAATAGATGCATTTTATTTTGATTCCTTCCAGCAAAACTATTGGAAACAGTTATTGGAAAAATAAGAGAACACAGAAGATATGTTTTAAGAATACATTTATTTATAAATTCATTTTACAAGCTTTGTTTTCCTGAGTGAGTCCAGTGATTGAAGCAGTATTCACAAGATGTTAAAATATTTATAGCCATTAATGGTTCTATTTTCCTGAAATACCAATGTCATTTTCTTGAGAAATTGTGATAGGGAGACCCAAGATAATGAGCATTAATTTGCAGTGTTGGTGTTATCAGAATCTGGATCACAAATAGTATCAGTTTTAATAATCAAGTATGTTCACACATATGAGGAATTTGGCTCTTATTTATTGTTACACCTTGAAACAACTGGACAACTGTACCATTATACACAATTCAAAGTGCAAAGAGAGCAGTACATTGTAGTTAAGAAAAGAATTAAGTGATGAGTTATGTGTATCAACAAGAAATGAGACATAAGACATTTCATCTTGACAGGCTGTGACTGAGGAGATATGTTACAAGATGATCAATATTCTCTTCTTCTCTACCTTTGGGGTAATGTGCTAAATCATGTTTCCTGCAGTTATCCAACCTACTGGATAATTGCTCTGTTTTATCACAGGAGCACATACATCAAGTCTACATCCAGTAACTTCTCTATAAAATGAAACTGGAGGCTACATGTGTTATCAGATGATCTGAGAAATATGGAAAACAACTGAAATGGGCCCCGAGGACGTTAACATAAAAAAAAAAAAAAAAATCACCTTTTTCAAAATGAAATCCTGCTACTCCACTTTTACTGAGTGGAGAAGTGACGAAGTAAAAAAAAGTGCCAATGTCATTTTATTCACAACTGAGTTACCAAATAAAAAGAAGTAATTGCCAATTATAATGAGCTGAGGGAAAGAGGGGAGAAGATATTCCTTTTATTCTCAGTTTACATTTCTATGTTGTTAGCACTCTGGGTAAGTTAGAATGCGACACACACTCTTTGCTTAATACTGCGCTTTGGGGTCAAAAATGATCTTCGACTAAGACAGCCTTCATCCTAATGACCTAAAATATCATCTGAAAAATCATTTTGCGTATGAAATTTCTCTGTTCCAATGTATTAAGTGTCTTTAATGTAAACGAGACACAGCATTTGTGTTAAAATGGTCCAAAGACAAAAAAAAACAATGTTTGTGTAATTTAAGAAAAATGGCAACTTTGCCCCATGGCACTACTTTATTTGGATGTATGTCATGGGTGCCAAGTAGAAGATTTGTTGACGTAGTGAGATAGGATATGAAGGAGGGATAGTGAATATATTGGTAGACGGATGCTGGAATTGGAGCTGCCAGGCAAGAGGTCTCGAGGAAGACCAATGAGAAGATTTATGGACGTAGTGAGAGAGGATATGAAAGTAGTTGGTGTGAAAGAGGAGGATACAGAAAATAGGTTCAGATGGAGCAGGTCGATTCACTGTGGCCACCCCTGAAGGGAAAAGCCGAAAGGAGAAGAGGTAGTCATAGTTGCCAAGTGCTTTTCCAGGGAGGTAGTGATCAGGGTCTTTGGGATCGAAACACAAAATAAGAGAACACCCATCAGCACACAAGAGGACAGCTGAGACCTACTGAGAACTTACTTGTTTAATTAGTCCATTTTACTTTTCTCTCCCAACAGTATAATTCCACAGAGCCGAAGTGATTGGCTCGATTAGCTGGTCCTGCCTGTTAAAATTTAAAGTGCTTTTAGATTTCCCTGTGTGAAACCTATATTGATCTTGGTCAAACTGTTTATACAGTATGGAACGATTCTTGCATAATTCTCATTGCATTTCTGCTGCTGGTCTAAAGTGGCTGCCAACCCCTTAATCCTCTGCTAAACATGAGGTTATCGCTTCAGAAGGTCAGCAAGAAGTGTTGATTTAGCAAGAGGGAGAACATTTTTATCTATAAGCCTGTTTTACAAACATTAACAGTGATTGCTGAGGATTTTGAAAGATGTAGTCGCCAGAAAGAGAGTCTAATGAAGAACAACATCAAGTGGTGTTCGTTTTCAACAGTCAGTGTATCTCTGTTCTTATTGCCTCTATTGAAATACAACACCTCACAAGAAGAATAGCTTCAATAGAGTTTGCAGCTTAATTGCTGCTGTGCGGCTGTAGACAGACATACAAGCTACTGGAATGTATTCCAAAATGTTCTGATCAAATTAAAGGTGCCCGTAAATAGTCCAAATGTCTTGATAGGAATAAAACTTAACTACACATCTGAGACTGCACAACAACAAAATGATTTGTCCTAGCAAGTTTTTACGCTTGGAAATCACTAATGAAATTTTAGAAAAGATTTTGAACTAGGTGCTTGGCCTACATAATTTTTTCCCTGAAATATGTTGTAATTACTACACTAAAAAAGCAAAAAACAAAAACAAAAACAGTGCATGTACGAACAAGGGTTTATCAATATTGTGTGCACAAAGGAAGATACACATCAATACTTATCCCCATATTACACCCAGATATGTTCATTTAACTATATTAAAAGAGGTTGAATTGTATCAATTTCATTTAGTTCCAAGTGTGAAAGAGAGTTTTAAGGTTTAACATGTTGGAGGGATCTAGTGCCAAAAAAAAAAAAAAAATGTCACTCAGTCAAATATGTTCATCATTATCTTTTCATTACCATGTAATGAACTAAGCATGACTGTGTTTCCATTTATGTATAATTAGCCTTTCTTATCACGAATACCATGTTTCTCCTCTCAGTTAACTCTAATTTTTAATCAAGACAGGTTAAAATTTTTACTTCCAACATTTGAAATAAGGAGGATGGAAAAAGAGGCTGCATTAACATTTTGTGTGGGGAAAAGAGTGATGGAGCGTAAATTGTTGGCATTCTAGAAGCAAAAATGCAGTTATACTAAAGTACAGAAATAAGAGCAATCAAAATCTGACATTAACAAAAAATTGCCAAAACCTTATATTGACTCATATTACATATTGGGAATTATAGATTCAGAGGGGTCAGTTGGATCTCAAGATATTAGCCTGTCTCCAAACAATGTGGGAAGAGCAAAGCAATCGTCGAAAAAAAAACAATATATTCCACTAGAATTAAAATTTATATTCCATAGCAACACTGTTGACGCCTTTCTTGTCTGGTGATTGATCTTTTTTTGTCCCCTCCTCATTCTATTTCTTTTGTACATATGATGTACAAGATACATGTGCTATTTAAGAAGCTGTATGACTCCCCAGCTTAAAGTAGGGAGAGGTGGGTTGTGGAAATATAATCTGGGCGTGCCAGCAAAAATCAGAGTATAAAAACTTTGGTTTAGAATCTATCCTTAATTCGATTAAGTTTTTGTTTTAGAATTGTCAGCAAAGAGTCTGTGCTGCTCTAGTGTTGTCAGGTAAGAGCATTAAAGCTGAAATACTAGAAAGACCTTTATTGTTTTATCGTCTGCCTTGTATTTCCCGCTGACTTTCCAAACAGCGAAGGCCACCACGTGCCATACAACCTCCTCCTAAGAGATAATAAAAGTGTGTTTATGGGGAAATGATCAATAGGTAGTCAATAAAGGAAAATGCACAGTAATGTCCAGCTTGTATTGATGTGTGATAACACTAAGGAATCAAAACGTCTGCTCATTCCCTAGAGCACACACACACAAACACACACGCACACATGCATGTGTGCATGAATTTACTCAAGTTCTAGTCTCATCTATGTTCAGTTTACCTTCCCCTTGACTGGGCCAATCCATCTTTGAGAGGTCCCCCGTGAATATCCAGTATCCCCATGGAGCTGATTTAGCACTTCTCAAAGGAGATGTTGTGTTGAGTGCTGGCCTGGAAGAGACTTTGTCAGCCTTGCAATACAAGCCCTCCCTGCCTCTTTAGGGGCTAATTAAAACGGCATTGTCCTACACAATGATTAGGTTTACTACATATGCTCACATTATCCATTGTAAATTCACAATCCCTCACACTTACACATTAAAATGTATGTATGCTGCCCAGATAATACCTCTATGGGTCATTGTGCATGTATCTGGGGGCGTATGTCTCTCAAATTTAATGGCAAGGTTTGACATTTTACCCTGTTTATTGAAGCACAGAATGAGTGTATCAATACAAATCGCATGTCTGACTCATGAATTTGGGGCGACAGCACAACCAGCAGACAGTTAGATTCTCTAAACAAAACTGGAAGCAAGGAGAGACAGCTGGCCCAGGCTTCCTTATGACACCATACAGTCAGGCTGCATTATTGTAAAAGCCTGATTACATGCTGTGCCTACTCTGCTTGTCACTAGACATTTAAGACCATTGGGTAACTTATGCAAATTTGTAGTTTGAAAGATTTACAATTATTACTTATCTACCATGCAAAACTGTGAGGTGTCCGGACTCTTTGGACATTGCCACTAGAGGTCCTCATTTTACTTGTTTCCTTTTGCTGAGTCACCTTACCCTGAGTCATGTTTTCTGTTGATTAGATCTTAAGGACTCATCACCAGTGACATGCAATCAGTAGAGGCAGGTGAGGCCGGGCCTCACCTTGCATCATGGGAAGGAAAAACATGTAAAATGAGAAACTAAATTAAAAGATTACATTTATTCAGTGATTTGTACTACAAAGTTATTTTCCATCTAACTTCACCAATTTTAGTTGTTTTTTCAAAATCGCTGAAAAAATAAAAATCACATGTAGCGCTTAAATGAGAAGAAGAGGCGTGCGGTGACACGGCAACCATGATTCTGCTAACTGTGCTGCCATGCTATGCGGCTGAGACCGTATCGCTGTCTCAGTAGATGTCTCTATTACAATTTTCAAACACTTAAAACACTAATATATGAACTAAATTTCCATACTTTAGCTGATGTGTTTAATTTTTTTCATTAACAACTGAAACGTGTTTCTCGTGCCGAGCGATCGTAAAGGGACAGTGAAGACACACTAGGTGAGGCACGCAGTGACGGGGCCTCATTGTAGGGGGCACTGGTGATCCTACGGATCCTTTTTACTACTCGGCTGAAGAATAATAGAATTTGCAAAAGCAAGCTACTGTAAACAGTTGGCAAGTCAAGTGTAGCCATCCAGTTATTTTTTCCTCTTGCTTGGCTTTATTTACAAAATGGAGGATTACATAGCTAAACGGAAAGAATTTTCTAAACTGGACTTTTAATCGAAGCAGGAGATGATAAGTCAGGGAAGACCGACACCGGCGCTAACAGATTTGCTTCAGACTACGACACAGTTTTTTTTCAAACGGAGTGGTACACACGAAAAGGCTGGCTGTGTGGATGTCCAGTTAGAAAGCGCCTTTTCTGCTTTTCCCGCATTCTTTTCTCAACTTTTGACAATGTCTGGAGTCAAATGGGATATTGTGACCTGAAGAATCTGCAAAGAAGCCTAATCAAACATGAGTGCTCGGCCACTCACATTCAAAGTCAAATCGCGCTAAAATCATTCGGGACGTCCAGGATAGATTTGGCTTTGAATGAACAGCAAAGACTCAACATCAGCATCAACAATGCAAAGGTAAAGGAAAACCGAGAAATTCATTCTTGGCACTGAAAAGGCTAAAAACATACAGTCGGAAAAGGACCGATCAAGGACGACTGTCTTCACTGGCAGTAATTTCTATTGAGACACACAGACTTTTAAAACTGAAGAAAGACAAGGACGATTTCTACAAGCAAGTTACCAATGCTTTTCTTCAGATGGAGCGGCGCATGGACTTATTTTATAGGGTAAGAGGTAGCGTCTTTTTTTAAAAGTGCCTTTTTTTCTATGCTACAGTTTGTATATGTAAAATTATGACAGTATTGTATCATGATAGAAATATCAGCTCAAAGGAGCGATGCTTATAATCTTGCATGAAATTATATCAAGAGAACAAATGTTCACTTGCAGAAATTTAACAGAATGAGTATCTTTTTCAAATAAGGTTTCCAAATCCAGAACAATGGAAGACTGTCAGCAGAGGAAAAGAGGACCAAGGTACCAGGAGTACCTGTTTGGAAGCACAAATCTCTGTCTTTAAGGTTTTAAATGCTTTAAGAGAGAATATACTATTGCAATGAGTGGCTGATAATTCAGCCCATGAGCTGTCATTTCATTTGAGGGTTTTTTTGGTGCTTGAAAGTGACTCAACTCAAATGCTCTCAAGTAATTTTTAATAAAGGATGCATGTGCCGCAAGTACAACTAAGTAATGAACTTTTGCTTTGTAGCCCTGTGGCAGTCAGTAGCCTTCCAGATGGTCAGGCAACAGGCTTCAGTGTTTCTTCATACCAAAAACCTACATTTATACATGTTATGCATAATGTATCAGTTCTGAATTGTGTTCTATTTCAAATTCATATTACAATTGACATTCTGTGTTTGGCCTATGGTTACACATGCACAAACAATAGATGACTTGTATAATTGTACTCACTCTCTCTTGCACTGTTTATCGAAACTTACCTAAAATGTAAAATTTGCCAACAACCTCTTGAAGAAATTAAATACTTGAATTCCAAAATACCATTTCCAACAACCAGATGTCACTGATCATTTCTGAACATCACAATGGGTCAATGGCGTCAGCATAACATTGCAGTCTTCATTGCTTCTAGTAATTCAAATCTGCACTGTCGTTGTCATTTCAAATACATTTGCTGAGGGTGACCTAACCAAAGTAAATTACAATGCAAACATTAATGGTTACTGAGGAGCGCAGTTAAGATGCCCCAACTCAATGACCACAACTCCCAGAGCCCTAACATTGCAATGACAGTGCATGAAACCATTTTGAAATTAAATTCCACATGTCTCCTCTCTTTACATTATTTGTAAATGTTCTGTAATTCAACGCAGCCTCAGGGGGGCACAACCCAGTGTCTCCCTAAACCGGTTCCAAGCCCGGATAAATGCAGAGGGCTGCGTGAGGAAGGGCATCCACCATAAAACTTGTGCCAAAACCCAATATGTGAATCAAACCTAAGAATCTCATACCGGATTGGTGGAGGCCCGGGTTAACGACTGCCATTGGTGCCGATAACCTACCAGTGGAAATTGGGCCCACTGTGGGTTGAAGGAGAGCAAGAAGGCGTGTTCGGAAGCAGAGAGAGAGAGAGAGAGAAGAGGAAAGGCAAGAGCCTGGGATAGAGGGTAGGGACTTTGAATATTGGGACGATGACAGGAAAAGGTAGAACTGGTTTACACAATGCAGAGAAAGAAGGTGGATATTCTCTGTGTCCAAGAGACCAGGTGAAAAGGTATTAAAACTTGCTCCCGAGCTTCGAGTTGTAGTATAATGGTACTGACAAGAAGAGAAATGGAATAGGAGTTATCTTGAAGGGGAAATTTGTTCAGAATGTTCTGGAGGTGAAAGGAATGACAGACTTATGAGTCTGAAACTGGAAATTGTAGGTGTGATGCTCTGTCTTGTTTGTGGCGATCCTCCACCGGTGGGATGTGGGAATAGGAAAAGTTCTGGAATGAGTTTGCTGAAGTGAAGTAAAATATCCCCAGAGATGAGTGGTAATTGGTCCAAAATTCAATGGATATGTTGATGTAGACTCTCATGAAGAATACACACTTTGGATCCAGTTTTCCTTTGCCCGGATGCAGGTCACTGGGGCCCTCTCCTGGAGCCAGGCCCAGGGTAAAGGCTCAATGGTGAGCGCCTGGTGGCTGGGCCTTTACCTATGGTGCTCGGCCAGGCACAGTCCGAAGGATTGACATGGGTCCCTCTTCCCCTGGGCTCACCACCCACAGGAAGGGCCAAGGGGTCGGGTGCAATGTGAGCTGGGTGGTGGTCGGAGCAGGGGACCTTGACAGTCCAATCTTCAGCTGAAGAAGCTCGCTCTTGGGACATGGAATGTCACCCCTTGGCGGGGAAGGAGCCTGAGCCGGTGTGTGAGGCTGAGAGATTCCGACTAGATATAGTTGAACTCACCTTGATGCTCAGTGTTGAGTCTGGAACCAGGTCTCTTGAGAGGTGGGATTCTTTTTTTTGACACTCTGGAGTTGCCCAATGAGAGGTGCCAGGCAGGTGTGGGCATATTGATTACCCCAAGACTCAGTGCCTGAACATTGGTTGATGGTGGGGAGGATGCCAGTTAGAGCCAGCAGACCCTCACTTGACATTTCGCTCTGCTAGGATTGTCTGGCAGAGTACCCTGTCAGAGGAAGTGTCACGAATCGCTGGGGTGGACTCGAACAGGGAACCACACTTCAGAGCAGAGATGGGTGGTTGAAAGCACTTTTATTGGGTTGACATGGCAGGGCGGGTTGCAGACGGGATGCAGGCAGGACGGGTTGCAGGCGGGACTGCAGAGGCTGGGTCTCACCGGGACGGGACGGGTTGCAGACGGGACAGGATGCAGGGTCTCACCAGGACGGGTTGCAGACGGGGCTGGTTGCAGACCGGGTTGCAGACGGGGCGGGGCGGGGCGGGGCGGGACGGGACGGGACGGGACGGGGCGGGGCGGGGCGGGGCGGGGCGGGGCGGGGCGGGGCCCAGGCAGGGAGGGGCGGGGTGAACTGAGAGCCACAATCCCCCGGCGCCAGGCAGAGCGTGCCGCTGCCCTTTATAGGGATCTTAATTAGCGGCATCTGCTGCAGCTGGCGCTGATTACAATGGGGATCAGGTGTGAACCCTGACAGGAAGTTCAATTTCCTACTCCGGCAGAGTGACAACCACGTCCTGAGGGAGGCAGGGGACATTGAGTCCAAATGGGCCATGGTCCATGCTTCCGGCAGACAGGCGGCAGACAGGGCCTGCAGCCATAAGGTGAGGGATGCCTCCAAATTGAAGGAGTCCTATTGGGCCTTTCTGGCCTGTGGGGCTCCGGAAGCAGTTGACAGGTACGGGCAGGCCAAGCGGCATGGGGCTTTGATGGTTGCCAAGGCAAAAATTCAGGTGCGGGAGGAGTTCGGGGAGACCATGGAGAACAACTCCCAGAAGGTGTCGAGGAGATTCTGGTCCACCATTTGGTGGCTAAAGTGGAAGAAGAAGTGCTCCTTTAACAATGTGTAGAATGGAAGCAGGGTGCTGCTGACCTCAATTCGCAATGTTGTAGGTAGGTGACAGGAATACTTCCAAGACCTCCTCAGCCCTGTTGAAATGCCTTCCAATGAGGAAGCAGAGCTGGGGGACTCTGGGGCGGACATACCTATTTAAGGAGCTGAACTTGCTGAAGCAGTCAAAAAGCCAGGATGGTGATCCCCCTTTATAAAAAAAGGGGGATCAGAGGGTGTGCTTCAACTACAGGGGAATCACACTCTTTAGTGTGAGTGGAGTGGAGTCAGATGAGGTGGCTCAGGCATCTGGTCAGGATGCCTTCTGAATGCCGCCCGGGGGAGGTATTCTGGGCATGTCCTTCTGGTAGGAGGCCACAGGGAAGACCCAGTATATGCTGGAGAGACTGGCTCTAGGCTGGCCTGGGGAGCTGGACCATATGGTGGGGGAGAGGGTGGTCTGGGCCTCACTGCTCCAGCTGCTGCCACTGCGACCAGAGCCTGGATAAGCGGGGAAGATGGAACAATGGATGATGAGGCAAGCAATAGAGGTGATGGGCAGATTTGGTATACAGGATAGGAACGCAGAGACAAAGATGGTGGTAGACTTTGCAAAAACAATGGAAATGGCTGAAGTGAATACTTTTTTCCAGAAATGACTGGAACAAGAGGTAACTTATAAGAGCGGAGCACACAGGTAGACTACATTTTGGATGGACTAGGTAATCTGAAAGAGATCAGTGACTGCGAAGTCTTGGTAGGTGAGAGTGCAGCCAGACAGCATAGGATGGTGGGTTGTAGGATGATTGGTGACAAGGAAGATCAAGAGGACAAAGGCAGAGGCAGGGGACAAAGTAGTGGAAGCTGAAAAGGGAGGTGTGTTATACGGTTTTCAGGGAGGAGTTGAGAAAGGTCCTACGTGATCAGGGAGAGCTTCCAGATGACCGGACAACCACAAATAATGTTATCAGGGAGAAAGGGAAGAGAGTACTTGGTATGTCGTCTGGAAGGAACGTGGATAAGGAGACTTGGTGGTGGAATGAGGAAGTGCAGGAATATATACAGAGAAAGCAGTCAGCAAAGAAGAAGTGGAACACTGAAAAGAACAGACAGGAGTACAGGGAGATACAGCAGAAGATAAAGATAGAGGTAGGAAAGGCAAAACAAAGGGTATACAATGACTTGTATGCTCGATTGGATAGTAAGGAAGGAGAGACTGATCTATACAGGTGTGCAAAACAGAGAGAAATGAAAGGATGTTCAGCAGGTGATGGTGAGGAAGGAAATGTATTAACATTTCATCATGCTAATGTATTAGCATGATGATAAGAGTACTTTGAAGACCTGATGAATGGGGAAAACTAAATAGGGAAGGGTAGAAGAGGTTACTATTTTAGACCACAAAGTAGCACAGATAAGTAAAAGTGCAGTGAGGATGAAGAGTGGAAAGGCAGTTGACACACTTTTGGAGGTATGGAGTATCTAGGAGTAGTAGAGTTTCTGGCTGGATTATTCAACTTTTTAGAGAGGGAGGAAATGCCTTAGGAATAGAGAAGTGTGATGGTTCCCTTTTTAATATGGGACTTCTGTGGTGAGTGCAGAAATGCGGTAATTTTAGAGGGATAAAGTTGATGAGCCATACAATGAAGTTATGGGAAAATGTAGTGGAAACTAGACAGAGCCAGTATTTGTGAGCAGCAGGATGACTTCATGTCTAGAAAGAGTACTCAAGTATTGGCTTTGAGAATGCTAATAGAGAAGTACAGAGAAGGTCAGATGGAGCTGCATTGCACTTTTGTAGACCTAGAAAAAGCATACAATATGGTGCCTAGAGAGGAACTCTGCTATTGTATGAGGAGGTCTGGAGTGGTAGAGAGGTATGTTAGATTGTGATACAGTGGTGAGGTGTAACAGGGTTAGGGTTTGTTGGTGTAACAGAAGGTGGGACTCCATCAGGGATCACCTCTGAGCCCCTTCTGGTTTGTAGTAGTGATGGACAGGCTGACAGATGAAGTTAGACAGGAATCTCCATGGACCGTGATGTTTGCTGACAGCATTGTAATCTGTAGTGAGAGCAGAGCACAAGTTGAGGAAAACCTTGAGAGATGGAGATATGCTCTTGAGGAGAGGACTAAAGGTTATTCACCGCAAGACAGAATGTGTATGAATGAGAGGAACCCAAGTGGAACGGCGAAGCTACAGGAAGTGGAGATCAAAAAGTTGGATTTCAAATACTCCGGGTCAACAGTCTAGAACAACGGAGAGTGTGGAAGTCAAGAAACAGGCTGGAATGGGTGGAGAAAAGTGTCAGGGGTACTATGAAATAGGTTATCAGCCAGAATGAAAGGAAAGTTGTACAAGGCAGTGGTAAGACCAGCGATGTTGTATGGTCTAGAAACTTTGACATTGACCATACGACAGGAGGCAGAGCTGAAGGTCACAGAAATGTTGAGGTTCTCTTTGGGAGCGACGAAGATGGATAGGATCGAGAATAAGTCCAGAGGGACAGCACAGTAGATGTTTTGAGAGAAGGTCAGAGAGGGCAGACTGAGATGGTTCGGTCATGTACAGAGGTGGGATAGTGAATATATTGGTAGACTGATGCTGGAATTGGAACTGCCAGTCAAGAGGTCTAGAGGAAGACCAAAGAGAAGATTTATGGATGTAGTGAAAGAGGATATAAAGTTAGTTGGTGCGACACAAGAGGACACAGAATAAGGTTAGATGACGTTTGATTCACTTTGTCAACCCTTCAAGGGAAAAGCCGAAAAGAAAAGTACTATAATTAATTTTGTGTTCATTTTTTGTTGAAATTTAAGGGCTGTTGCTCACATTTTTTTGGTGCAAGAACTTTAAATTTAATTGTTTTGGTTTATATTGTCGAAAAAACAGCCTTCTATGTTGGTAAAATTCATTGTGAATCTGAAACCATTAATCATATTTTAAATCACATGGCAGTTAAGGTTTACAAATAGCTTTTACTGAATATAGGGCCTTTTTGATCTATTTTATGTCTGTTTAAGATGTTCAGTTTTGCTTCTCCATTCTTGATGAAGTAGCAATCCTCATCAAAAGATTTGCCATTACAATCGGACCTGGGGAAAACCCAGCATTGCACCTCCAGATGTGTCTGTGTGTGTACATGCCCACCATCATGGAATGGGCGTATTGGCACAACATGCCCGCACTATTTGTCTGAAAGCATGAAGCCTGATTTCATTTAGCATTTACCCATGTGAGGTTCTGAGCCCCATAAAACTGTGTGGCTGACTGTCGATAAGACAAGATTGGCTGGAAGCGTTTGGGAAGATGACGGCAGTCACAGGCCCGTTTAAACAAGAGGAAGATTTATTCCCAAAGGTCTTTTGTCAGATTCAAAGACAGTTTCTCTCACCTCCTGGAAGGTTGAAAAAGTTGTGCGTAAGTAAGATGCACAAAGCAGGGGGGGTCATCTACGCTTCCAGGGCATCTATTAAGAGCATGTTAATAGATGACCTTACTGACACCTGCTAATGGAGGGGCTGTAGCCATCAATGAGGTGCCCCACACTTCTCCCTCTCCTGTACCTTCATATCCTCCTTGGTAACTTTTTCCATTGCCATCTCTCATTTAATATATCCCCTTTATCAGAATACTTTATCTAGTCAGCATTGTATTCATGTTGCGTGTGTGGTAAACACAACATGAGCCGAGCAAGTTATTTTGAACAGTCTACAGTGCAGTCAAGGTCAGCTGATAACATATTATGATAAGTGTAGCAGCTAAAAGTGGACTCAAGGTCAAATATCTGGTTACATGTGGGTCCAAACACATTTAAAGCCCTTTAGTTTACCAAGGAAAGAAGTGAAACACATGGGAGTCTTCCATTAAGCTGCCCATTAATGCTCCCACGTTAAGCAATTCACATTTAAAATAATCCTTTTAAAAACTAGTGTGCATGAGGCATTCAAATCTGAAATCTCTCTAGAAGGATTATCTAATTACTATGAGGAAAAATGTTGTATAGAAAACGACAAATATTTCCTTATATTTATTTTGTTTCTCTGAAAATTTCTCAAGTTCATGATGCCATGAGAACATTTGTGGAGAATGATTCAGCTTTGAGCTATTGATGTAACTCACATCAAAAGGTCTTCCAATGGTAAAATGTCTCTAAAGGCTAAATAGGTAAATCATCTACTTCCTGAATTACTGGAAGTGATACTGATTTTAATGATTGTGAGCTGTGGAACATCATTGTCATGTGACTGTTTTTAATTGGTTTGGTATCACTGCGGTCATAGGGGTCTGCCACAATTCCAGTACCCAAACACAAGTTATTAAAACTTAGAATATTTGTGTAATAAACTGCCCATGACAATTGGGGCTGGATGTTTTCAAATGCCAACGTCATGAATCAGTACATATAATCACTGCTTGGCTCTTCAGCCCCTCACTGACTTCTATATGTGTATGCCATTGTGCACAATGAGAGGTTCAAAGATGCGGAAAAGAGACTGTCAAGCATAAAAGTAATCAGCAAGGTCAATGACATAGGCTATTGTCTATCCATTCAGACATGTTAGCTTTGTAGATGCAAAGCAAACAAGACGTGGAGAGGAGAGAGTGGGGGTATGGCAAGGTGCAGAGACACAAAAATGCAAAGTGTGTTTTGTGCATGAAATGCTCTGAAGGCTTTCAACACATTTCATGAAACAAAGGAGGATGGGGGAAAATAATTTGCTTCCAATTCCCTGATTCAGACACTTTCTTTCAGAACAGGGAATGAAAATGAATTAACTAATTTGATTCAGGAATGAGTTAGATTGAAACACAATCCCAAATGTTTCAGATGAATCATGAATCACTCATCCATTGCAATAATCTTTCAACTGTAACTTTTACCCTGCTTGGAAGTTTGGTTAACAAAAACAGATGTGTTCAGTGTCCTCAAACTGACTGTACTCTAAAAAATGAAATAAAAATGTCTTTGGCTCTGATTACATGCAATTTTCAGTGGGTCTGGTCATTACTGCTTAATGTAGTGGAGTTCATTATTGCACAGATGTTTTCTGGGTTTGCATACAATTTATACAAAAACATTGGTAAAACTTCAGCAGTAAGAAAACGCTGCGAATAGTGTCATCATATTTAACCTAAAATTTATATGCAATACATCGTCTCAGAGTTTTACAACTATTCCTCTTAAACAGCTCCCAGTGCAAGTGTTCTTTTTTCTTTCTTTAGAAATTATGCTCCTATTGCTTCTGGAGTATTTGTACGTGTGTACGTTTACAAGTACGCTTGTCCAAGTGCGTAGGGTTCATTCAAATCGGAGTGTCACCACACTTTTCAGTATTCTTTCATTCTCTACCAATTATGTCATTGGTAAAAGGCCTTGCCAGTCCCTTATTGGACGGAGGGAACAAACTCTCATTACCTCCTGTGTAGATTTATAGAGCTAGTGTACTCATATTTTAAACCAAGGGATGTGGAGCCAACAAAAAGATGGAGTGAGAGAGGGAGAGAAGAAGAGAGTGGGAGCAACTGAGAACATTCATTGATAAATCACTCTGCATGACTATTCTTTAAAGAAAACTCTTCTGGCTATCAGCACTCTCAGCAGCATCGGATATCAAACTTGGTGTGTCCATTACCTGCATGTCTGTGTCATGGTCCTCTTTAGCTGCCATTGGTAGAAACACTCAACTTTATGCAGTGGAGAATCCTTGGTGAAGACTGTGCAGTTCTTATGGAACTCACAAATGCCCGGAAGGCAAGCATTACATACTATTGAGATCCGGGACTAGGTCTCTATCTGCAGCTCCCTTCACCAGTAAGCCTGATTGAGCAGGTGAATGATTTCAGCTGGGGTGACAGCACACCGGTGGCTCATCAGGCCTTGTCAAGCGGAGGATAAGAGGAGCCTGCTGCAAGCCCTTCAGTGCTAGATTGTTGGTTGTTCTTTGCTTGTGTCTAGTCTCTGCATACTATGCCTTGCCTTTCCTTGCCTAGTTTCTGTAACTCCTGATGCCTCTCCTGTTCCTGAGACTCTTGTGACACACCCTAAGAAACAACCCAGCACAGCTCTCCATTCACCTTCCTTGTCAAATAACCCCTTTAAGACGCAATACCTCCAGTGTCTATGCGTTTGGGTCAGGCACAGCCTCCCTAAACATGACAGAACAATCTGACCATTCTCACCCATCAGACGCTCTCCGGAGAGCCCTTGCTGATCAGAGTTCTCTTGTCTACTATTACAGTGCTATTCTCAGGCCCCTTAACATAAAGCAGGGGTACACTAACCAGTGTTTGGATCAGTTGACTCTGCTACTCCTGAGTCTTCAATCTAGTCTATCTACTCCTCCTACAGAGGTCCCCACTCCTCCGCCAGTCTCTGGGGCCCTCGCCAACTTCGGTACGTTAGCTCACACATGCCAAGAAATTCTCACAGGGGGTTTGCCGTTGTGAGGGATTTCTTTGACAGTGCACCCTGGCCTTCAATCATTCGCCAAATTGCTTCTTCTACGACAACGCCAACATTTAGTTGATCCTGGGCACCCTTTCTAGCAAAGCCCTAAGATGGGCCTGAAGCCTGGTTCCAGGACCCATCCCGCTTTGTTTGTACCTTGAAGGATTTTTTTCAGGAATTCAAGCAAACCTTTTGCCAGGATCCGACCACACCACCCGATCCCGAAATCTAGGGATAAACAAGGTCAGCGAACAGTTTCTGATTTCACCATTGACTTTTGAACATTTGCTGCTGCATCAGGGTGGAACTCTCCTGTGCTGAGGAGGACCATTTTTCACGCCCTCATTAAGACCCTGAAACATTCATTAGTTTGCTTGGATGAGCCTGAAGACCTGGAGGGGCTGATATCCTTGGCTACTGTCTGTGGGAAAGAAACAAGGAAAGAGGTATACAGCAGGTCGGGCAAGAACTTACTTCACCCCCCCAATCCAAGACTATGGTTTGCTACTCCAGGCCCGGAAACAATGCAGGTCAGTCGAGCCCACCTGTCTCCAGAGAAACGTGGGTGGCGTTTCAATCCAACCAGTGTCTCTACTGCGGATCTGCAGCCCACTTCATAGTCTCCTGTCCCGTACAGTCAAGGAGAGAGGATGGAGGAGGTCTTGTGGCCCATCCCAAAACAGGTAACGCCCCTCAGCTCGCGCTCCCTGCAACTTTTCAACAGTGATTCTCTCGGCCTCACCGCACTTGTCAACTCTGGTTCTGAGCAGAGCCTGATTGATCACTATCAGTCAAGAATAGAGACCATAACTCTGCCAGCGCAGTTGACCGTTTCTGCCCTGAACAGTAGAGCCTTACCCCGGATCACCTGCAAAACCAAGCCCTTAGGGTAAATAATTCCTGGAAACCACCGTGAGTAAATATCCTTCTACGACTTCCACACGTCGCACTCATCCATCGTCCTTGGCTTCAACTGGCTCCAGCAACCACAATCCGCACCTTTACTGTTCTGAGCTCAGAATCCTGGTCCTCTAACTGCTTATCCTGCTGCCTGCAGAGTGCCATCCTGCTAAGTCTGCCACCTGTTAATCCCGGAGGAACTGACACAGTTGACTTGTCCCTTGTCCTGAAGAATATCATGAGTTCAGCCAAGTCTTGCAAACATAAGGCTCTCTCTCTCTCCCTCCTCACTGCCCCTATGATTGTGCAATAAATCTCCTCCCTGGGGCATAGCTACCTTCCAGCCGGCTTTTAAATATTTCCTGTGTGGAGAGGGAAGCCATGAAGAGATCCGCGAATCACTCACTGCAGGTATTATCCGCCACTCATCATCTCTCCTGGGGGCAGGATTCTTCTTCATTTGTAAGAAGGACAGCTCACCCCAACCTTGTATCAACTACAGAGGACTGAATCGGATCACCATCAAGAATAAGTATCCCTTACACCTCCTTTCGTCAGCCTTTGAACCCACTCACAGAGAAACCATTTCTTCCAAGCTCGACCTCCGCAACACCTACCATCGCAACGCCCGCAAGATTAATGGAAGACCGTCTTCCTGACCCACATTGGACACTTCAAAAACGTAGTCCTGCCTTTCGGACTTTGAAATGCCCCAGCCATTTCAAGCCCTGGTGAAGGATGTATTGCATGATGTCTTTAACATCTGTTTGTCTATCTGGATGACATTCTCATCTTTTCAAAGTCTCTCAGATCACTGTCAGCATGTGTAAATGGTCTTGCAGCAACTGGTGGAGAATCGCCCCTACGTCAAGGCTGAGAAATGAGTTTCATGTTCCATCAATTGCTTTTCTTGGTTACATTCTAGAGCAGGTCTGGCCAACCTGTGGCTCCCAAGCCACATGCGGCTCTTACGTTCATGTCGATTCTTGTATTTGTGTGGTTTTTTTTTTGCTGTGCGCGGAGAACACTGGAGCGGCACGTGATTGCACAAGTAAAAAACACACAAACACAAAAGTCGACATGAACATAAGAGCCCCATGCGGCTCAGGAGCCACAGGTTGGCCAGGCCTGTTCTAGAGGATGGACGGCTTTGTACAGGCCCAGCAAAAATGAAAGCATTTCTGGACTGGCCAAACACACAAACTACTCCAGAGTTTCCTAGGGTTTGCCAACTTATACCGCCATTTCATAAAGATTTCCAGTCAAACAGCTTTCCGACTGACCACTCTCACCTCCACTAAGACCACCTTCTCATGGACTTCTGAAGCCATCTAAGCCTTCCTGGATCTGAAGCGGGGGTTCTTCCAAGCGTCCATCCTCATCCAGGCTGATCCCCACAGACAATTTGTTCTTTAAGTTGACACCTCTGGAACAGGTGTCGGTGTGGTACTTTCACAATGCTCAGACTCAAATGGAAAACTTCACCCTTGTGCCTTACTCCCGCAGGTTATCCCCAGCCATGAACGTCTTGCCCTCAAACTTGCTTTGGAGGAGTGGTGACATTGGTTCGAGGGTTCCAAGCATCCCGTGCTAGTCTGGACAAATCACAAAAACCTATCTTACTTACAGCCAGCCAAACATCTTAACTTACATCAATCCCCTTGGTCTGTTTTCCTTGTTTAACCTCCATTCCGAAGAGACCATTCCGAAGAGACCCTGGTCACATATTGCCATTGACTTTGTCACTGGACATCCTCATTCGAAGGGGATATCCACCATCCTCACCATCGTGGACCAATTCTGCAAGGTGTGTCACCACACTCCCCTCCACTCTTCAAGCAGCTCAACTGCTGGTCAAACATGTTTTCCATCTTTCCATCATGGCATCGCCCAAGAACTTCTATCCAACCATGGACCATAGTTCATCTCTCAGGTGTGGAGGCAGTTTTGCCTTGCACTCGAGACCAGCAGGCTCTCCCTCACCTCAGGTTTTGCCTGCCAACCCCTCTGTACGGAGCCAGTTCCTCCCCTGGGTTGTGTATGCTCACAATTCGCACATCTCCGCTGCCACTGGTCTGTCCTCTTTCGAGGCCTACCTGGGCTACCAGCCACCACTCTTCTCCGCAGAGGAGTGATTGTTACTTTGGTCCCACATCACATCTGTTGCTGCAGGTACATCTGGACGATTGGCCACACTGCAGTGCACCTACAAGCAACACCACCACTTTGCTGACCGTAGGAGGACCCGTCACGACATCCCCTTGAATCCACCTCCCGGAAATTGGCCCCTATATTAATCATTCCATTTGAGGTGGAGTCTGTAATCAGTCCTTCTGCAGTTCGCCTCCAGGGTCACCCGACCATCCTCGTGTCGTGGGTTGAGCCAGTCCATGCTAGTACCTTGTGCCCTCCTTCCGAGCCCCCTCTGTCCGGACGTTGGGGGGCACCCTGCGTACTCTGTCTGACACATTGTTGATTCCCGGTGGGGGTGGCAGTACCTGGTGGATTGGGAGAGCTATGGCCCCGAGGACCGCTCTCGAGTGCCTCACTCCTTCATCTCCCTCCGTCCCTCATGTAGAATTTCCTATCTTCCCTTCCATCTTGTTCCTCTGGCCTACCTCGTGGCCATTGAGGGGGGGCGAGTGATGTTGGGATCTGGGGCTGGGGCTCTGTGTGCAGCTTCCTTCACCAGTGAGCCAGATTGAGCAGGTGAATGATTTCAGCTGGGGTGCCAGCACATATCCGGTTCATTAGGCCTCACCAAGCAGAGGATAAGAGAAGCCTGTTGCCAGATTGTTGGTTGTTCCTCGCTTATTCCTAGTCGCTGCATTTTATGTCTTGCCTCTCCTCGCCAGTGCTTCGTTCTTGTGACTCCTGGCGCCTCTCCTCGCCAGTTCCTGAGACTCCCGTGACACACCCCCAGAAACAACCTGGCTCCAGCAAAGCTCTCCTTTTATCTTCCTGTCAAATAAACCCCTTAAGACACTCTACCTCCTTGCGTTTAGATCAGGCCCACCCTACCAAAGCATGAAACATACTCATCCATTGCCTCACACACAGAAGGCCCATCACACAGCCAAACCTTCCATGTTGGGCTCTGATGCAACGATCACATGGAAAAGCTAAGAAGCTCCCCGCCACCCTTTTCCTGGCATAATGTCACAACATTGTTCCAGATGATTGGCTGTATATGAAACAATGAGTGATTGGCACCTGATCTCAGCTGGTGCATACCTGCTGCTATTGGCAAAGCCTGCTCCATCCATGAGCGGCACACCGTGCAGATGTAGAATTTGTGTGTAGATGTTGATGTTACTCTTTGAAAACAGTCCCTGGTACTGCATTATGTTCCATCTCCTGGAATTGGCCTAATGGACCGTGACGACCAGGCAGACGAACCAGGCCCAGAGGCAACGTTGGATATGTCTAACACCTGTTCAGTCATGTATCTGGATGGCTACATGGCTCTGTCCGTGCCAGGCCTTTCGGTTTTTGTTACCAAGTAGATTCCACATAGGGAATAGCCAAACTTGTTTCCTTTGCAGAGAAAATCTTGTTATCAAAGTGAATGCTCTAAAGACAATGTATTAAACATTTAGAAGAAGAAACAAATAAAAGTTGGCTTGACTCTTGTTCATATATTTGTTCATATCGCTATTACACTGAGGTGTGAATGAACGATAGGCAATATGGAGCCTTAAGAGTATTCAACATTTTGAACAAAGTAATTCCATAGAGGTAATTGAAAATATATAGTTGTAGTATAGCGTCAAGATGTACCACCACTATGCTTCATTATTTATTCATCCATGGATTTATGAGTTGCATAAATATTCTAATATCTATTCTATATAACTTGTGACAATATTTGTGAACGATTTACTTGATTCATAATAAACAGAGCAATGACAGTAAACACCATTATGTACTCATCCTCAGTAATTCAATTTGATCTTTGTTCTGTTGACCTCTGCCTTGGCATTGCGCCTAACAGCTCCTATAGCTTTGTAATGTCAATGGACGTTAATCTGGATCCGAGATGCTCAATGTGAAGAGACTAGATCCACATTTTTAAAACAGAATATGATGATAACAAAGCTGCAAGAGTTGGTGAAAGATTCTCATATTGCTTAGTCTTGGTCACCTGCATCTACTTCAGCATCAGAGGTGGCGCGGGAGCGCAGAGGCAACTGCAATGCAGACTGATCGGCTGTATTTTTTCGTTTTTTCTTTGTAAATGTGAAACGCATCATAATGTAAATGACGATGCAAGGTAGCAATTCATAATAAGGGAATTCTTTTCAGATGAACCTTTTCTGTATCCTAGCAACCAAATACAGCTCTTTTTTTACCCTATGTTGCAGGAAGCAAAAAAAAATGTAATTACAAACATTTTACCAATCTGAGAAACGGCTACCATTGGAGAGGATAGGATGCTGTTGTCATAACAGAAGGAAGTAAGAATGGGGCAGAAAAGTGGTTGGAGACAAAGAGAAAAAAAATCAAAAGAAGCCACAAATGCAATAAACAGCAGATAATTTCAGTCCAAAAAAAGAACACTTCTTTTGGGACTTGTAAATTATTTCACAGGAGCATTTCTCCCTCACACAAAAATCCGTTGCAGTTCTGTGAAGACAGAATCACCAACAAACCCTTGCGCTCTCATAAAGACATCCTGTTGCCATGACAACTGAAAAGGAAGAGGATGCATGCAATGTGTTGATTGAGCCTCCTCTCTATGTGGAGTGCTCTCCCTCTCACCCTCTTGCTTGGAGCAGATGCATGAGCATAAAGCTAATCTGCCATCTTCAGCAAGACTGAATTAATGTGGCCCACTTCCACTCCCCATCGGGGAACATCGCGAAGGCAGAGCTCTGTGCTGCTCACTCTCTATTCAACCCACGGACCTATCGCTGATCTGTTGAGTACACCATAAGTGAAGGGTTGGAGAAAAGTTTTATATCTGACAAAACAATGAATATTGCATCACTTGAAGTCATTCTTAATAGTGTCACAGCAGAAGTGTATTCGTGAAAGTAATAAATATTGAGCCAATGGCCTGTTTTATGTCCTCTTAACGAGTTCATACCCCAGCCATCTATCACACTGACTTATTTCATTCAAAGTCTGATGGTGCGAGAAGTGATTAAAATCTTTCATTGAATTGTTTGTCCAGTTATTTATTTCGATTTCCTTGATATGAACGAAAAATTAATTCAATCTTAGTAAGGAAGTGCCGCTGATAAAATTTGGAATACCACACTAATGTGGTCTTCTCTGGGAGAACTGTTTTCTTTGACGTCCTACGCATGTATGGATTGGGAGATACATTTGCTTTCAGGATATCCTTGCACCCATAGAATACCTGAAACATAATGTTTTGATTACTCGTTTATAAAGCATAAAATCAGTGCGTTGCTTGCAATGGAAACTGTTCTTGTTTGGCATGCATGGTATCGCTGTCACTCTTAAACCACTCAGTCTTCATTGCCGGCAAAGCTCTCTTACATTGTCCATAATGGGCCTTCTTAGCCCAATGTTTCCAAACTCTGACATGCTTTTTACAGTTTTGCCCATTCAGCCTACTGCGTGCACACATTTCCTGCATGGTAAAATAATAAGCAGTGCTGGTTCAGCCTCAGTAAAATGCTCTCAAAACCCTTTTAAATGATATCATATAATAAACAATTTAATATCAACTTTACTTAACTTTTTTGAGACTGTTCCGTTATTTCCCGCTCTTTTTTTTTTTCCTCTATTCCAATTAATTTCTAATTCATGGTGGACCAAATATAAATACTACCCTTTCTGTGCATTATCTCCTTGCTGCAGTCATTTATGATGGTCTTTTCTGTACACTCCTCTCCGATTCAGTAATCCTATATTAATTGGAACTGCTCAATTTTTCAGTGCTTCTTTGCCAATTTTTCTGCTCTCTAACTCTAAGTGATGCTCAAATAATGTTATCTTCACTTCCTCCTGACGGGATACATTATTACAAACTGCTTTCAATGCAAATTTAGACTTTCACCAGCCTGGACCAGAGCAGTTAAAACTTTTGAAGGGTATGGCTTTTGACCGTGCTCAAATTGCAAAAAAAGCTATCATCAAGCTTGGAGATGATCGAGGGACTGAGATGAACTATAAACGGGCAACTAGCACCCTTCAAGTTTGGAACCTAACAGCATTTATAATTGCTTTAATTTAACTGAATCCACATGACACATGTTCCATCCATGTTAGTCTTGGAAAAAAATCCTCAAGGAATTTTTTCCATGACCTTCGTTCCAGTAAACCAGCACCAAATTCATCATTTGATCCTCCATTTTTTTATAATCACATATTCTGCATTTCCAAGCCTATTTCGAAAAGGGCCTTTGAGCCTTCACCCTCACCGCGAAACAAAAGCCCCAAAACCCATAGAATATTTACAAATTTATCTAAATAGAAAATACAATCCACTTATCATAGGAGTGTCACTTGCTCACTCTATCACTCTTCAACCAATATTTCCATCAATAAAACCAAACAAATTCCCTTTTGAGACCCACTGAACATGATTTGATTTAAAGCCCATATTTCTATAGCATGAGACCTCTTTACATCAAAGATACCACAAACATTGCAGTTGTTAACATACTATTGTTAACTTGAGCTTCTTTGATTTCATCTTCTGGACACTTCCCTGGATCTGTAATACTCCTTTACTCTTTCAGTCCACTTTGGATTTTTTTTAATATATCAATCTCCCATCCAAAAAAGTGAGACTTCAAAGCAATTGACCGAGCTTCACAGCAGTTTCTCAACACGCCTTTAGCGCATTTCATCTTGTTCAGGAATAGCCTTTCCTGATTAGGATAGATTCTTTTCAAATCTCGAAGGCCAAAAAAATTTCACCCCCAGTGTGTCCATGTTTTCAGACATCTCATAGTCTCTCTCTTCCTCGTCTTTTTTTGTTCACAAAGACTTTAAGATTGGTCACTTGTGACAGTGTTGCCCTCGCCATCAGATATTACTGGATAACTCTGGTCCCATCCCATCTTCCTTACTATCTCATACTCTTTAGATTTCCCATTTGCTCTTTTTTTGTATAATTCACAGCACACCTTCCAGTAAATTCTCTTTTCTTGCCTTACTACCACCAGAACTTAGACTCCAAACACACTGTTGGAAGTGATAGGTTCTTTAAATGAGCTGTGATGCTGAATCTGCTATTTGCCACTGCTGTAATTGTATTTGTAATTTCACCATTACATTACTTAATCATCTTGATTGCTCTTGCTTTCAATTATAATGCAGCAAGCTTTAATTGTTGTTATATCTATCTAAATATAGTTTTTATTGTCAAATCAAATGATATTACAATTATAGGTCTACTGACCACTTTAAGATTCCTGTCATGTTGCTCCATAAAATCTTTCTTATTTGGCTTTTACTAAACCAACTTCCCATAATATCAGCAGCCAGTGATGTCAAAATATTTACAATTATTCCCACTGCAGTGTAATTCAAGTTTTTTCTTCCTGTTAGGTCCTTCATGCAAAACCTTTATGTGTGATACATTGCCTGACCCAGAACAGATTATATCCCAATATAAGTAGATTTTATCATGCTGCTGCCAACATTTAAACAGCATTAAATTAACCTAGGGATGGCGCAGTGGTGCACTGGTCAGCACCTCTGCCCCACAGCGTGAAGGGCCCTTGTTTGATTCCCACAGGGAATGTGTGGTGTTTGTATGTTCTTCTTGAGCCTCCCTGGGTTTCTTCCAGGTTCTCTGGTTTCATCCCACTGTCCAAAAACATGCAGGAGGTTAATGGGAAAAATTGTCCAGATGTGAGAACGTGAATGTTTGTTTTTTGCCCTGGGCTTGAATGATAACAGGTCCAGGGCGTACTTTGCTTAGAGCCCAATGACAGCTGGGATAGGCTCCAGCATCCCTGACTGCAGGATAAGCGGTGGATAATAGATGGATAGAATAACCTATATTTATTTTTCCATTTCCTCTACTAACTGGCTGCTCATATATATTGCCTCACTCTCTGATTGTGTCCATTTGTGGAGTGCTTTAGGTTGAATACAGAAATTCTACCCTAACCTGGCCATCTCTATTTAACGTCAGGCTTACATTTGTTGCAGGAACTCAGGATCCCTTCCTCTTTCCTCACTACTTTTCACTCTTACAACCCAAATATTCAATAAAGAATGTTCCCTTCAGAAAAGTATAAGTTGTTCTTGTCTTTCATTCCATCTCTTACGCCTACATGCTTTTCCACTTCACTTCTTCCATTATTTGATGAGATCCTTGCACAGCGTTCCTTGCAATTTCCAAACTCCCTTCCTGAAGTCCCCCTGTCTGCATATCCAGGAAGATATTAAAACAGATAGTTTTTAGATTCACCACAAGTTATCAATTCAACCAGTGCACTTTGTAAACTCTGAGATTTTAGCTCCTGACACTGTCGCAGGGTGACTATGGCTTTCACCCCTGATATTACCAATGGGTAATATCAGGTCACAATGATGTTTAAGGCTGTGGAACCTGAGACATGAACCTCCCCAGATACCGTGAGCAGAAAATGACATGAGACCTTCCCTTCTTTTATTTTTCCCCAGGGTATGAAGTCACGTCTGACCACTCGTTTTCACAGTTTGACTCACAATAATGGCTTATTTGAGATGATGAGTCCCAGAGCCAAAAACAGTACACCTGCTCCCCCTCAAATCCACTACTTGAGACAGCTGTGCAAGTCTTTCAGTTATGATAAAATGTAACTATTTGGATTAGCTGAGCAGCAGGTTGTTCCAAGTAGCTCCATTCAAATGTATTTTCTTTGTTTTTTTTGTCTTCTGATATGAGATGTCCTCTTCTTCTCCTTTCAGCTTTTCCCTTCAGAGGTCGCCACAGTCAATCAACCCTCTCCATCTAACCCTATTACCTGTATCCTCCTCTCTCACACCAACTACCGTCATATCCTCTCTCACCACGTTCCATAAATCTTCTCTCTGGCCTTCCTCTAGACCTCCTGCCTGGCAGCTCCAATCCCATTCTGATATGAGATGCCAATTTTTTCAGCATTTGCAGAAGCAGCCAAGATCTCCCCATGTGGGGGATTTCTGTCATCATGAGTACAGAGGAGGGGGTTGAGCACATAACCTAGGGGGTAAAAGAGCCTACAAGGACTAACTGTCAATCCAAACTGAACAGTGTGGCCCTAACCCGCTAAGTGCTAGTTTTAGCTTTCTTTCTCCCTACAGAGAACATTAGAGGGGTGGCTTGGCACAGGGGTTAGAGCGGTCATCCTTGGAACTTGGTTTGAGTCCCGGGTCCTCCCAGCGTGTCAAAGTGTTGGTGAACAATACACTGAGTACTGCTTCCTTAGATGGCTTCTGCTCATGGTGCACCCATAATGGGTTAAATGCAGTGGCCACATTTTGCTGATGTCGTGCTCTATGTATAGCTGTATCTGATAAGGCATTTCTTCTTCTAATCGCCTTAGCTCTGGTGTGTGTTACCCTCACATGGTATTCAGATTGTATGTTTTACATAGCTCATCAATGCTGTGTTTAGGTAGCCATGATGAAGTGGAAGCTAAGGCTTAAACATCCAGCTCAGTTTTAGGACCCCTCTTTTCCACACAGACCTGGTGCCTTGTTAAATTCAGTTTTTCAGTCATTAAGGGCAATAGAATTGTGAAAATATTTGGATGCAGTTTTTGTGCTGTTAGAGACACTCAATACTAAGACACCTTGATCCTGTTCTCCTTAGACCCCATGAACATATTAACTTTCAAAGTTCTAATATTACTTAATGTATGCCCCTCCAGCAACTTTAAGTAAGATGTTGATGCTATGCTGGCAAAGAGCACATATGCCCAGTCTCTTGGCAGATGAACACGTTTTCCATGAAATAAAGAAAATAAATTATTTGTTGCACACAAACAAACAAGGAAACATCTTTTTATGTAGCTGTATATATATATATATATATATATATATAATTTTCCAGCACATATCCCGGGTGACAAAGCTCCGGGTCTATGCCTCAGTCATCTCTGTCCTACTCTATGGCTCCGAAACCTGGACGCTGAACAACACGCTGGCAGCCAGGCTTGATGGATTTGACTCCAGGGCCCTGAGGACATTAGAAGGCATCAGCTGGACCCAGCATGTCACCAACAAGACCCTAAGGGATCGAACCCAGCAGCCCCCGAACATCCCACAAGCTCCATCTTGGCCTTTAATCCCTAGCTAGCCGGATGGAGAAGACCCAGAGGTGCCCCCTGCACCCGCTGGCTTGATGTTGTGGCCCAGGACCTCAGGGCCTGCGGTGTGAGCCTGGCACAGGCACGGCAACTTGCCAACGACAGACCCCAATGGAGAAACCTGGTAGTCACAGTTGGCTCTACGCATCTCGTGCAAGAGGACTAACTAACTAACTAATATATAATTTAATTATGCATCACCCTGTCTTGTAAACCAGAAATGTATTCTTTCCATGGTGCACCATTTAAAATGCCAGCTACAAGTGGTACAAACAAATGCTGGTAAATTCTCCTGAATTTTTGTTTCGTTAGTATTACTACAACAACTATGTCTAATGATAATGATACTAAAAATTGTCATCATCGTCTTTCATTTCAAATGAATGAGTGTCTGATCATATGAAGTGGAAGATGGTGACTAGTAAATAATTATTATAGATTATTTTCAGCCACACTCACCGTTACCTAAAATAAAGAGCAACGTGTCATCCTTAACTTCATCTAATTGCCTTCAAAAGGTTTTTCCAGAGCAGCATCTCTGGCTGACATTTCCTGGCCGTTATGGGTGAATTAACCAGCTGCTATGACCACCTGAGGCTAAGTTCACACTACTTCACTTTTCTTAAATGCCACTGCCATTTTTAGATTTATATTCAAAGACGGTATGGCAAAAGCCTGATTTTAACTTATTCTGTTCTTTCTTACCTTCTATTTAAAAGCAATATCCAACAGCACTTCTGAAATAGAATAGGCAATAACCACCTTCTCACTTGATCTGTCAGTCGGGTGGTCACACATCTTTAAAACATCTTTATTACAGGCACCTGGGTCCAAAAAGTAGAAATGAAAGGAAGTTGAAAAGAAAAATCTAGAGATTGTTATACAAATTTGAATACATTTCTGCTTCAATGCCAGGTTGCTAATCAGAACAGTAAAAACAAAGTCATATAGTTCCCAAAGATATTTCTTAAGTTATGACAAAAGTTCGGTAAACAATGATTTTTTTTTTAAAGAAGCGGAATCATTTGCTTTGTTGTCAAATATCAGTGGAAGTTGGAGCAAAGACGAGCAATTGTCTTTGAAAGCGAACATTCCTGGTTTGATTCCCGGCTCTTGTTGAGCAAGACACTGAGCCACTAACTCCTCCCCTGCGCTGATGGACTGCATCCTACTGCTCATGGGTCATCCTTGATGGCTTAACTGAGAGAATGAATTTCCCCATGAGGGATTAATAAAGTATTTAAAAAAAGAATTTAAAAATGAACCACTAAAACTCAGATGGTTGGCCACTAATCATATAGTCTTATATAAGTTCTTTGACATAATTTGGGATACCCCAGCACATGGGGAGAATGGTGAGGAGGTTAAAAATAAAAGTGAAGCAAAGATGCATCGCTTTAAGGCCTTAAGTTGTGACCCAGACATCAATTTCACAGGTTGAAAGAGACTTAAAAAATGGTGCCTCTCATTTCCATTAGTTGTCCCTTAAGAGGCAGTGGTAAGATTGATGGGTTGGCAAAAACCAACAGCTGTAACAAGATGAGCTTGTTAAAGATGCAAAATGTAGTGATAAGTGTGTTTGTGTCAAATATTGAGTTGCACTCCTTGGGATGGACTGTTTCACATGTCATCTTTGGTCTCAGTATTTGATTTATGTGTCAAAGTGGTAAATGTCACAGATGCATGATGTGGTGGAGATTAAAAATGTTTCTGGTGTTCTATTGCTGCAGCAAAGAGCAGTGACGTGTAAATGATCATGAGCTCAAACAACCTGATCAAAATGCCGCTCAGGGGACAAGTGGAATTTCAATTATGAATCTTGTGTCTCCCCCCCCTGCTCATGACTATGCCGTTTAAATGGATGCCATCATCCACAGGCTTATTTAATGAATAGCACATCAACTCCCATATACGGAACATAGCTAGGGGTTTGTCAATTCACATCCAGTTTTCCCTGAAAAAGAAGCTGTGTGTGTGTGTGTGTGTGTGTGTGTGTGTGTGTGTGTGTGTGTGTGTGTGTGTGTGTGTGTGTGTGAGTGAGTGAGTGAGTGAGTGAGTGAGTGAGTGAGTGAGTGAGTGAGTGAGTGAGTGAGTGAGTGAGTGTATTCCAATTCCAATCAGTGCTGTAATGGTTGTAGGATCTGATGGGTGTTACACTTTTTTTTGTTTTTTGTTTGAGTAGTTTATGTAGCTATTTATCATTTATTCATTAGGCTGAAGAGTCTGCTCACCGGGCAAAGGTTGTTTTTTTTTTTTCGAATAGTTCAAATAACGATATCTGATGAATATTTTGCACAATTAATTCTGAGCTGGATATACTTCTGACAGGTTTAGGAGAAAAACCACAGGGGCTTTGGAAAGGATCTGTGCTAAAGAACATAGAGCATAGATTTGGAGCATAGGTTTGAATAGTTACCTCATCATTCAGACAGGAAAAACATGAACAAATATAACCTTGTCTCCTCTTTTTTCCTGATGCAAAATGGTTGCATCGCATTTGAACTCTTCAAGCTGCCATGTCACATCTGTGTGTAGCAATGATGGCAATTCAAGATTGTTCAGTATAGGCCCTAATGCCATGCCTGAGCATCATGGGCAATAGACGGAGAGCCTGTGGATGCTACACTTGGCAGTTCAAATATCATAGATGCATGCATCATGACAGTCCATTTGACATATTGAGACATGGTTTACAAATTACAAAAAGGAAATAATCACATCTGCATAATACACCTATTCTAAAATCCCTCACAGGCCATTTGCAACTATACCTATGATAATGATTTCTTTTTATCTTGAACTGCTAGATTGTCAATCAGCATGACACTTGTCATTAGGGACACATTTTAGCACAAATCTGCCGTGTGGTGTGATTACTTGTGTCTGTGCTCAGAGCAGACAGAAGCAGGAAGGGTGTCAACATGGAACCAAAATTATTTTTAGCTTGTTTTGTCATCAAAAGCTGTTGCTCCACTCCGTGTCATTATAGAAAACTGCATCACTCCTTTTTCAAATTAATTCATCAGGAAGTCCCAGCATCCATTTTTTGATAATAGCTGCCCCCCACCCCAAAAGAAGTTACAATATGCTCCTTCAGATAGATTGACTTTGTTTTATACCTAGTTTATAAGCCATTAAAAATATAAGAATATTGTGAATTTACTGACATTTCATTGGACATATATCTAAAGAAACATGGATTGCAAATTGCTTGATTTTGGAAATTAGGTATAACTAATGCAGCCTCAGGGCGGCACGGCCAGTGTCTCCCTGAGTCAGCCTCAGAGGGGGATGGGGCAGTGTCTCCCTGAGCTGGTTCCAAGCCAGGATAAATACAGGGGGTTGCGTCAGGAAGGACATCCAGCGTAAAACCTTTGCCAAAACCAAACATGCGAATCAAACATAATAACCAGCTCCTACCGGATTGGTCAAGGCGCAGGATAACGACCGCCATTGGTACCGATGGGCACTGTAGGTCAAAAGAAGGAGAGGAGGAAGGCATGTTCTTCAGTAGAGAGGGAAGGCGAACGGCAAGAGAGTGGGACTGAGAGTAGGGACTTTGAATATTGGGACTGTGACAGGAAAAAGGTGAAACAGAGCAAAAAAGATGGAAAGGCTGTACAATCACCCAGACCTGTCATACATTATACTGTTGAACAGTAAGAAGGGAGAGAATGATCTATACAAGTTGGCGTAACAGAAAGATAAAGACGGAAAGGATGTACAATGGGTCTAAGTGATGGTACATCCTTTCCATCCTTTTCCAGGTTGATTCGCTGTGGCGACCCCTGAAGTGAAAAGCTGAAAGGAGAAGAAGAAGCTAACAAGCATGAATTCATTAGTACTCATTTTTTACGTTATTAATAATGATCCGTAGCACCAGGACATCTAAGTTGTCAGTCACAGATAATTGGTCAAAGATGTGACATGAGGAAATATTTTTTTGTTGCAGAAAAAAATTAGGTACTAATTTGATACTGACATAGGTTTAACTGTTATCGGACACATTCACGGAGAGGGCAAGCTACCTTGTATGAAAGCCACTCAGATGACCACAGAGTGTCAGTCAGGCAGCGACTGCAGATTGTTAAACAGATGGGGATGATAAGGTGGGAGGCATCTATGCTCCTTCATATGAAAATAAGAATCACTTGATTTATGGATTTTGACCACGTTCTCTTAGAGAAATCAGTCAAACTAAAGGAGACAGTTTCTGCAGAATTCATGTGATCAATGGTACACAATGGTACAAAAATTGTCAGTTGCAGCTTTCAAAGCTGTACAAAAAAAACTGCATATTGTAGTAAGTATTTATATATATTTTTCACCACTCTCTTCATCTTGATAAAGAGGGATAATGTTTGTACTGAAGAAAGTACAAAGGAGGTATTGAAAAAAGTAAAATTTTTAAGATGGGTAAAAGCTCAAGTCAATCTGCAAAACTGTTATTTCAATGAAGTGGCTGAAAAAAGACAAACTTATCACTTGTTGTCTGAATGCTGAACGACATATTTAGAATAGCATTTTGTTATCAGTTATCTTTTAGTGTATCTATAAGCATGAATAGTGCCGCTTGGTCACATCCTCAGTGAAACACCCATGGTCACTGGATGTTTCGGGTCACAGATCTTCAAATACCCTTACTTGGGCGACCCAGACGGGCGTGATCTGTATCCAGCTGGTGAACAAGCAGCACACTACACCATGAATCCTGATCCACAACCACCTGGAAGCCTTCTCTGTGGCTTTGCTGATATTCTTGGTGGCCTTCCTCTCCTACAACTCTCTAATATCAAGGAGCTTGAAAGCTCTGTGTGGGGACTGCCCCAGAAACACCCTGCTGCCCACTTTAAAGGGGGGGACAGCGGACCTTCTACCCTTTCCTCTGCAGGACCTTCTTCCACTCATGCGACTCTTTTATCATTTCGTCCCCAGGGGGGCTCCACAGAGTCCCTGACGGGCAGCATCTCCCTGACTCTGGTGACCTTAAACTCCTCCATCAGGACAATGAGTGGAGCTGGAGCTTGTTCGCATCGCCAGACAGGACAACGCTGCTGAGACTCCTTGGTAGGCCGAGCCACCTGCACAGGAACTGGCTGATGTTCTGTTTGAATCCCTCAACTGTGGACCCTGTAAATCAGCAGTGGCCAAGGGAGTCTCGGCAGGATTCTGTACTGGTAGATCTATGCCTTGAATTACCTGAAAGTGCTGACTTGTCCACCATGGACAGCCAGCCACTAAAATCTTCCTGAGTTTCACTGATCGACGCTATGTCTCTCATGGTACCATTGAAGGTCTTTCCAAGGCTTTTCACAGGCTTGTCTGTTACACAGGCTTGTCTGTTACTGATTGGATGGGATCAACATGGAATTGATGCTTGTCCTCAACATTCCCCTACCTCAGAATAACGGGATCTGGATTTAGCAGACTTGAAGGACATTCTCGCCCATGAGACAGGTCTCTCCACACCTCGAAGTAGCCAATGGCATCCCATTGATATTGATGTAACCATCAGATCATCCATGAAGGCTCATATTGGGAGGAGGCACATGCCAGATCTGAGCAGGGGACCTCGACATTCCACTTCTGCTGCTTTGACAAGCATGTTCATTGCTATAGCAAACAGCACCACTGATATAGTGCAACCAGTGATGATGCCCTACTCCAGCCAATGGCATGCAGATGTTATGTTCGCAGATGTAAATCTTAAACTGAAGCTACTATAGTAGTATATAATAAGCTAATGGACCTTTTATAGAACATGGTATGCGATCAAGGTTGGTGTGACCAGTTTGTGTGGAGTGAGTCCATAGACATTGGCGAGGTCCAACCACAAAATTGACAGGTCTCCTTGGTTCTCTCTTGCCTCATGGATCAACTGGGTCACCACTCCTGTTGCACCATACAGCCTGGCATGCCTGGAAGCCAACCATTCTGCACCGCACATTCAAGATCACAAATGTTGAGATCTTTTGGGGATGTTTTATACAATTTTAAAAACAACCATTTGTTCAGCGTTTTTTTCCAAAAGTACTCCCCCGATACATAATCATGCATAGGGTCCCTAAAAACAGCCCATTGCATAAAATACCCATGATAAGAGTTGCAGCCCAGAAGATAATTTACTGAAAAAGCAAAGATTAATGTCTTGAAGGTGCTTATCCATAGTTTTGTCAGTGTGTGTTAATGGCAAACATATGTTGCTCAGTGGGTAACCCAGCAGCACCACCTGGCCCTAATGACCCTACTTTTTACTTATCAGCAGGCCTCTGGCTTGGCCTGATACAGATCATTTGTGAGGATGAAGAAGAAAAGGAAGAGGTGGATGTGGGAAACCTGGAGATGACGATGTATTATCGTTGCATTATTCTAGAGATTTTTTTAATCAGCCTCCGCTGTTGATGTGGAAAGTGTTGGTCTCTTGGCTCAAATTTATGCTTCACACATATGTGGATATGTTTCCCTTTTTTTCTATTGTAACATAATATATCTATTCATTTTTCAATGTTTTTTTTTATACTCAAATACCAAAGTCACTTGATTCCGATTTGGCAGTTTCACATTGATGACTCATCTTTATATTTTAATAGGAGCTTTTGTGGAATGGGTTTGATTGCACTCTGGTGATGAATGTCTGCTTGATTTGGAGAGCAATAAGGGTACCCAGAGGAGAATTTGAATCTGCACCATTGTAGTTCCTGCCAAGACATTTGGTCCGTTTGTAGATTGGCAAAATTGACTCTCCAAGAATAATTATCTCAACAACAAAAGGAAAACCAAAAAGAAGAAAAGAAAAAATAAGAAAGACTTGGGACACAAACAAACATTCTTAGATAACAGGTCAATCATGTATCTAGTCTTGTTAGTCTCGTTAACTCGGACAAGGCTATTGCGTTATACAGGCTGAATTGACCCATGCATGATATGTATTTTGCAGTAATTCAAAGCAAAGTACACAGCTAATGTAAATATTGCCAAACAATATTTTACTACCATTTTCCAGGACCCCCACCACCACCTAATATAGTAGTACCAGTCATTTTTGTTAGCAGGTAAGATATGAGGTCTGAATTTTTTTTTTATTTTTATTTTTTTTGTTTTTTGCTTTTTTTTGCCAGTGTCTAAAAGAATCTAGATTTTTTTTCTTGTGCATACATTGTATGTTTATTACAGAGAGAGAGAAAAAAAGCAGAGCAAAAGAGGCTCAGAAATCCCATAAAGAATGTTAATGAGAGGATTGTGGACATATTCTTGTGGATGCAGCAGGAAATTAGATCAAAATTGAGTAACCAAAAGGAAACAGGCAAGGGGGTGAATTTCCAGGGGAAATTAGAGCCAGGTTCTCCTGTGTTTGCGTTTCCAATCTTGGACCATGGCTCAATCCAGATCCAGAACCACACCACGGTCAAGTATACTCACCGCATAGGAGTTTGGAAAATATAGCAGCAGGCAATGGATGGCTCTAAAGCAGCAAGGAATACACAAGATGAAATTTCTCAAGTAGAGGAAAATGCAATAGGAAGGTCTGAAAGCAAAACATGAGGAATGCTGATCTGCAGAGAGCTATGCGGATCCACAAATGTAGGGACAGGAAAAAACAGGCACAAGATAGCCTTTTCAGGCTTAATGGGTAGACTTAGACTTAACAGACTTAAATAAATCCTCACATTTTCGGGAAAAGAGGAAGTAAATAAAGTATGACAGTGCTGCTCAAGACTTCTCAAGTCATCAAGGGAGCTCTCCCACAAAAATTCAAAGAATACCCCTTATTGCATCATAGTATTTGCCTCTAAATCATGAACCTACCCCTCATTTCAACATCAAATCACCAAAATTATCAAAGATGATCCAGGTTGTGGGAAACGTAGGTTCCAGACCAAACAGCATTCACAAAGATATTTAGGAAATACCCTCTTGCACTGATATGAGGGGTAATTGATGATAGTTTCATGCGAAATCCATCTGTATAGAGCAGAAGTACAAATACTACGATTTTAATCCCACAAGAGGGACCTACATGTATGATGTCACTGCAGACATGCTTACATTTCAGCTTTATCTACTTTTATTAAGCTCTCGTATAAGCATGTAGCTTCCTATTGCAGAACACCCCTCACTTGGCCATGAACGCCTCTTCAAAGACACCCTGTGCACTCAGTTGGCTGTACTTCATCTTGTATTCTGTCTAATACCCCAAAACCCACCAATGATGAATCATTTTTGCAATGACAACAGTGTCACACTTTAACCCCTCTCCCTCGATAACTTGCCTTGCATGAATATAGTGTTTTTCCTGCACAACCGAGGTTACGTCCTTCAGTCACCAATCTCTGCATGTCGTGACAGTAATGCATGCAGTACAAAAATAGCCCACATACGAAATGACTAAGGTGTTTTAGCAAAACCATGCTAAAACAGTGATGAACTGAAAGGACAAGAACCTCCCTTGTGGGAGAGGAGGATGCAGAATAGGTTTAGATGGAGGTAGATGATTTGCTGATGTGACCCCTGTAAATAATAACCATGAAGAAAAGAAGAAAACATTTTCTCAGCAGGGATCCCAGTGTAGAAAACTCCAAAATAACTTAGTGATTGAAGTTTGCTTGAGTAAAATGAATAGCGTTACATTTCTTAAAGCAGGGGTGGGCAAACTTTTTTGCTCAGGTTGCCGCATTGACTTTTAAAGTTAAACAGACGGCCCGGGTCAGCACAAGATACGATACATGTGAAAAAAAACGCATTCGTTAACCGTACACATCAGACTCTGCTGACATTTGTTTGAACATTGTCTGACATTTGCTTGCATTTCATGCACAAACCGTTTTTTTTCCCTTTGTAGCTTCACGCCCAGCTCAATCATGTGTGTCAGTATGTCCACAATAAAGGCTAAATCACAAAGTCAATCTGTATCATTCAGCTCAGGAAAATTCTCAAGCAGCTCCAAAAATTAAATCATCTCCTGTTTGAGCTCCCACATTCATTGATCCAATCATTCAATCATTCACATCAAGTATGAATTCTGTACCAATCTTCGGTGGGCCAGATTAAAAAGACCAACGGGCCGGATGCGGCCCGCAGGCCGTAGTTTGGCCAACCCTGTCTTAGAGGATTCAATGACAAAAATTTACAGAAATGCATATCTCCAAGTTAAAGGTCTGAAAGCACTTCATCATTAGTGTAAAAATGACATAATGTACTCAAAAGTTCACAGTATTTTAGTCTAAAAACAAGAATATAAAAGTAAAAAAAAGAAAATGAACTTATTGAGGTCAACTTCTCAATGACAGAACCTGTTGGACCACAATTTCTGGATTTGGGAGCAGACGGGTACCATCATCCTCCTCGTCATTGATTCCACTGAGGAAGCCAAAGTTCACATCATCTTCCTTTCCCTCTAGATGAACACTTCGGGAGTGGAGCATCGGGGAGGAATGCCTTAGGAAACTGTCAGAAGCTGTAATAAGCACATCTCGAGACTTTGTCGCAGTGTCAGGGAGACAGCCAATGTGCACATAGTTCACAATGTGCCCTGATCCTGCATTCAGCTCCTCACAGGGCTCAGGCTTTGCACTGTACGTGCTTAACACCCGTGTGAATAATGCAGAGGAGATGGTGTCCCTTCCCAATATGCAGCAGGGCAAAGTCACAGTCATTCTTAAAAAGCTGTCCTCAAAATGATTTATTTCAGTTACACTTGCCATAAATTTTGCAAACAAATGCAAAAAAGCTCAATTTTAGAGGTTAAGATAAACAAGGTTAATTGCAAATTATGTAATTTACATACTTATAATCTAAAGCCTTGCTGGTGTGGTGTCAGTACTTTGTTACGCTCCCAATCTCTCCAGTCTGCCTGTGGGTAATGGCTGCCCCCCTTGCTGGCAGGGCAATGGAGGGAAAAATTTCCAGCCCTTCATTGCCGGCTCAAGCCAGTTGCTGATACTAGGCGTTGCACTTTGGGTTTAGAGTGCAAGGCAGGTGAGAGGGTAAGACTCTCCACCTATGGGCTTATGCTGTGGCATCACATGGGCTGGCCTTAGTTGTAATTGGTATGGCTCCAACTTCCTCAGTTCATGAGGGTGCATCCACCCATTTCCTCAGGATAGGGCCAGTCCAGGAAAAGACCTCTGGTGCCAGCTGCTTGATAACCTCAGAGCTTTATGGATGGAGGGCTGACCTGTGCCTAGATCACGGACTGTTTGCTCGCTGAGAAAACACTCCCGGGTTGTTTCCACCACTACGCTTTTTGCTTGTACCGTCTCACTAAAAGACTGCAGAAACATTTGGTCGTCTGTTGTGTGAAAATTGGTTACCAAAATCATACCCGTCACAGCAAAATCTAAACAATCATGGACCCATATGAATCCAGATCACAGGATCAACTTGAAGATGGAGAGTGTCCTCTTGCGGCCCAAGGTTACTCTTCATGCCAGACAGACAGCTGAGATGCCCAGGCCCTTGAAGCTGTGGCAGCTCAGGTGCATCAGCTAGCAGCCACTTTATCCCCCCCGAAGCTCCTACTTCCTCATTGCCCCAGGATGTTCTCAGAGCCTCAGTGGGGACAGAAGAACACCATAATGGCAACTCTGAACTCTGCAGTTCTTTGTTGACATCCTGCTCGTGCTGTTTAGTATGCAGCCCTACACTTTTGCCACAGAAGGAGCCAGGGTAGCCCATGTCATCAAGAGAGCAAAATAAGCCAAGTGATCAAATTAACAAAGGGCGCAGACAAAGCAAGTGAGCTGGGGACAGGCAAGGTCAGAAGATAAAGCACTGGAGAGTCTCACATCTCAATGACGACAATCTGGCCAACAGATGACTGTGAGGCTTTGTCTTTAAACTGGCCGTTATTGCTGATGATCAGGTTCTGCTAAGTGTAACCAGTGGAGTGAGAGCAGATGTGTGGAGAAAGAACAGAGATATAGAGCAGGGGAGAAATGCAGGTTTGTGAATCTGCTGACTATGACAGTGTTGTATGAATCTCCAATGCATGTTTCAGTGGAAGAGCTTCCGCTAAATCAGTTTTTAAATGTCATAATGAACGTATTCAAGTACCTCCCTTTTCTTTTGTTGGCATATATTATTTTAATCCTATACTATCTACTTCTGCTATTTCCTATTTATATCTATATTTTATGTGCATTCCATTTTACATTTGACTTTGTGTTTGTCTTTAAATTGGAATGTTCAGTGAACCTGTACCTGTGAGGTGCCTCATAAATAAACTTTACTAACAGTCTCACAAAATGCTGCCATAAGGAAAACAGTGGCGAGGAAATACATGGACAATTCTATTCAGATCAGATAAGTAGATTTTTTTTAATGCATAATAAAAGTTAATTAGTAACATAAAAAAGCTTCTAACCTCAGCTTATCAACTGTAACTTAGCAGAATACTATCACAGTACAGTGTCCTTTACAGTGGACATAATGTTTAAGGATAAAAATGACAAACTTTTACAGGTACCTATTTCACTGGTACTTAATTTCCCTCGGTTAAGGTCCCTGAAAAAATGTAATAGTCCCTGACAGATTTGAAATAATGTAAATTGTAATGTAAAAAAGAGTGAAGATACGATTGGATTTCTACTTATTTTTGCCCATTAGCCTCGTGGCTGATTTTGAAAGTAGAACAAAGTGCCAGGCAAAAAAAAGTGAATGGAAGAAATGACTTGTTTTGCAATAATGCTGGAAATTCAAGGTGTGCTATTTTAAGCTGTAACTAGTAACATAATCAAGTAGAAGAAGAAAATAATGTTCCTGCCTGTTGGTGTTTGTTGCAGCGGGCTCACAGCAAAAATAAATATTCCAAATTTCAGGATGACAGAGCAAATTGCTCACAATTATCTTAACCAATGAGGAAATGCAAAATGTATTGCTATATATGTTGCAATGTAATTCAGATAAATATTGAAAATGTCTGAAACTTTAAGAGATGACATAATAACAACAATAACTACTACATATAGAAAATATACCAACAAGGGCAAAGATATATGAACAAGACTGGTTGTGACATGGGCTGACTCAAAGCCCTGACTAAACTCTTATATATGAGTTTGACACCTATCAGAAGAAAGTGCTGGAGGTTTTATCATCAATATAAAAAAAATCTGACAGCAGTAAATAAAATATAAGTTATATTTTGTAAGTTTTTTTTATTTTACCCAACAAAACTGAGTTTACTTTTACACACACATATCATCAAAAACTTTAATGTGAGGAATGGAAATGTTACCTTGTTTGAAAAGCTTTCATTTATTCATAATGTAAACAGCAGCAAGCGTTTACTATAGCAGCACTTATCAAGGCCTCACCATGAACTTCTAAAACACATCAGCATTTACTGTCAATATAATTGTTTTTCATCAATATTATTTTTTTCCAGATTTTATGCCCCGGCCTTGTAGCTCGAGATGGTAATGACCATTTTGTTTACAATTTGAAATGTTTTACAGTTTGCTTACAAAATACCAAAATTCATAATTGGAGAAAAGTCCAGAACCCTAGTTTAAAGCAGAAATTTAACTAAAACAAGCCCTTTGACATTAAGCACATATATTTGTTCAAGACTCTTCGTAACCGATCAAAAATCCTCATACACCCTATTGATAACACTGTTTTAAATGAAATTTTTAAATGATAATTGTTGTAGATGAATTCAAGTAGGAACAATGGCCAACAGCGTTGTCAGCGGTCAAAAAGTGATATGATATAATATCCACAAAACACCTGATCGTGGTAGTATTTTTTTTTTCATTTTGAATTTTCTAATTCCTTTTTAAATCATTGCTGTATATCATAACAAAATTCATTGATATATGAGACATTTCTCTACTATTTGTCTAGATTAATTGGTTGCTTATATACAATTATATGTGAGTTATGTTTTTTTAGTTTGAAATAAACCACAACTGATACAGGAAAAAAATAAAAAGAATAGGTCAAAAACTGATAAAACATGTTCATTTGTTTTTCTTCCTTATAAATTACATTCTCAAAAGGAGAAAATGACTTCATTTTGTATCGATGAGTGACTAAGAAGTCCCAAATGGTTTACTGTTGAGAACGATCCATCAGTATATGTCTAAACCCATCAGAAAACAAGTCATCACATGTAAAAGTGATAAAAAAAAACCATTAAAGTCGTTAAAGGAAAATCTAGTGCACACTAATAAAAAAATGTGACTCAAGATTTGGCATCATGTTGGGGAAATAAGCCTTGCAGAGGGTTGCAGAGATCAAACTGAGGGTAAAATAAGCTGCACTGATGCAGCATCCCTCCACCCACACACTTGCCATGCTCACTCACACAAACGTTTCTCCTGGTGGCTTTTTGTGTACTGCATGTTAGTGAACAGCATATGTCTGTATGTCTATTTGTCTTGGAAATTCACACACCTCTGTCATTAACCCCAGCCATGCACACATACACATCCCCATATTTTTAGACACAAACCCTCCCATTTGTTTTTAAATGTTTTGTCGTCGTTTTTGTCTTTCTTTTTTAACAAAGTATGCACGTGTACATACTTGCACCAGTTTATCTACCCCCACATACATGGCTAGAACGGGTGGGGCCCCAACACGCAGCACGGGGAGAAAAGGGGTTATGCAAAGACAAAAGCGCCACTGCCTAATGGTGTCTCCATAGCAACGAAGGGAGTAATGCCCTGCAGTGCAGTGTCAAACTATCAAAATCTTGGGAAAAACTCAAACATATGAAGGTAACAGTGATGAATAGATTTGTTCATTCAGAACGTTTTCCATTTTCCTTCATACAAGATTTTCAGCAAAAACATACTTCAAAGAGCGTGTTAATTAGGCTTATATTATGATTAAATGCCCAGTATTACTGTGAAGTACCCCCACCTAGACTCCTGTTAAATCCTGGATTGCTCTATTATTTCTAACTAAGGAACTTTAATACAGTCAAATCTGTACACATATGAAGTATACACACATGCACGCACGCACGCACGCACGCACACACACACACACACACACACACACACACACACACACACACACACACACACACATACACACACACACACACACACACACATACACACACACACACACACACACACACACACACACACACACACACACACACACACACACAAGCAAGTATGCAAGCATTAGGGAAAACAATACAGTGTACATAATGTTTAAGGAAAATAATTACAAACTTACAGGTACCTATTATCATTGCCACATCCCTCCCTCGGTTAGAGACCATGAAAACATTTAAATAGTCCCTGAAAGATTTGAAATATGGAAATTGTAATGTATTGTAAAAAAGAGTGAAGGTGCAATTGAATTACCACTATTTTTTGCCCATTAACCTAATGTCTGAGTTTGAAAAAGTAGAACAAAGTGCCAGGCCAAAAAAAAGTTTATGGAAGATCTAAATTATTTTGCAATAACGCCGGAAATTCAAGGTGTGTCATTTTAAGCTGTAACTAGCTAACTTGAGCCAGATATACCAAAATCAAGTAAAAGAAGGAAATAATGTTCCCGTCTGTTGGTGTTTGTTGCAGTGGTCTCACAGCAACAGTAAATATTCCAAATTTCCCGATGACAGAGCAAACTGCTCACAATTATCTTAACCAATGAGGAAATGCAAAATGTATTGCTAGATAAGTTGCAATGTAATGCAGATAAATATTGAAAATCTCTGAAATCTTAAGAGATGACATATTAACAACAACAACTACTACATATATAAAATAAACCAACATGGGCAAAGACATGTGAACAAAACTGGTTGTGACATGGGCTGACTCAAGGCCCTGACTAAACTCTTATATATGAGTTTGACACCTATCAGAATTAAGTACTGGAGGTTTTATCATCATATAGAAAACGGCTGGAATGGGTGGGGTCCCAACACGCAGCACGGGGAGAAGAGGGGTTATGCAAAGACAAAAGCGCCACTGCTTAATGCTGTCTCCATAGCAACGAAGGGAGTAGTGCCCTGCAGTGCAGATCAAACTATCAAAATCTTGGAAAAACTCATATTTATGGAGTTAACATTGATGAATAGATTTGTTCATTCAGAATGTTTTCCAATTTCCCTCATACAAGATTTTCAGCAAAAACATACTTCAGAGAGGATATTAATTAGACTCATATCCTGATTAAAAGGCCAGTATTACTGTAAAGAACCCCCACCTCGACCCCTGCTAAATTCTGGATTGCTCTATTGTTTCTAACTAAGGAACTTTAATACAGTCAAATCTGTACTCATATGAAGTAGACTTTAGCACACACATAGACACACACAAACGCACATGGGCATGCGTGCATGCACACACACACAGACACACACACACAGACACACACACACACACACACACACACACACACACACACACACATGCACACACGATCTCCCTGACAACACAATCAGTACACACTTATTGTATATGATAATTCAGTCCTTTCACTTTGCAACATTTTTTTCATGCACTTTGGACCCACTGTAGTATTAGGGAAAATAAAAACAAAAGTCATTCAAATTCATGTGCAGTCCAGAGCCTAACCAAATCACAACAGATCTGCTCTTATGAACGCATGGTCTTTCAGGGAGAAAACATTAAAGGTGTGAGGACTCACCGTTGGACTCTTGAATACGCTTAATTTTTTTAATCTGAGATCTTGAAGAAAAGCACAAATCAAAGATAACAACAAAACACAAAAACAATGTATGGCTTGGGCTAAAAACTTAACAGATGACATGGTACAAACAAATAAGATAAGATAAGATAAGATAAGATAAGATAAGATAAGATAAGACAAACTTTATCCCCATCGGGGAAACTCTTTTTTCACATTACAGTTATCACAGTTAAAATTTCAAAAAATGAAAAAAGGACAATAAACATGAATATAAATATAAATAGAAAAACAGAAGATAGCAAGACATCCACAAATAAATAAACATCAACAACAACAAGAACAGCAACACCATCAATGGAAAATGGAAACGCCATTGGAATTCCCACTAATATGTCTTTATTTCACAATAAAAACCTGCAGTCTATTTCTATTATCTTTTTATGTGGATATGTCAAAGTTGTAAAATCCAGCATGTCGGTGGCAGTCGTCTTAGCAGGCGCATCTCTGAAAACCTTCCACCCCATCTGGCTTGTTTCTTCCTCTGTTCACTGATGATCACTTTTTTTATATTATACCGCCTTCTTATTTTACTTATTTGCAGTTGTGGTTGTCTTGGTTAGGTGAGACCTATGAACAGACCAGGCAAAAATACAAACTGATCTAAAGTGGATGACTTTTCAAAAGCCTCGTGGCATCTGCTTGGTTGCTTTCTGGCGTGTTTTTTTCTCCAGTACTTTCCAAAAAGCTGGGCACTAACAAGGAGAGGTATATGCCCACAGGCATTTGCTCTGACTCTCACTGAGGACCCTGACCATCTGTAGTGAGCAGGCGACCTCATCCCATATTGGAATTCCACACACCAGTGACTTAAAGCATCTTTTACAGTTAAGCCATCCTCGCTGTCCCCTTTCGAAATATCCTCTTCCCGCCACATAGAAAAGAAATTAAGATGCTAGTTCAATTTCAAGCACATTTCTTTACTTTATACCTAAGGGGCTGTAATGTATTTTTTTTTGTTTGTTTTTTTAACAAAATTATCAGCACCCAATATGAGAGGCCTTTAGCAAAATAAAATGTTCGAAAAAAATTTGTGTGCCACTGCAGTGATGCAACAAGACTTGATTTAATAGCACTAAAAATGTAAACACCTTCATAAGTCAATATCTTATGGATAACTGACATTCCTTTCCTCACTTCAAAAATGTGACACAGCTTTATATACTTTGCATGAAACAGGATTTATTGAAGCTCCTGTGAAATTATTTGAATTAGTGTTGCTGATGACAATATTCCATTCATGCACTCACATGAATAACATAAGTTACAAAGACAGGACAGACCATTTATTTTCTGACAGGATTTTTTTATTGTTTAGCAGCTATGAGGTGCTATAACACCATTGTTGCAGATAAGTAATAACATGAGATGAAAGAGTGCAGATCACTCACGCTAAAAACTCAAAATAGATCAAGTTCCAATACCCTGCTGAACTGATCACAATTTGTTGAAAAAATACAATTGAAATATATTTATAAATAATTGTCTACTTCTATTTACACATATTTATTAAAATCTTACAGGAGGTGATTAGCTGGCTCTGCAAAATAGCTCAGTGCTGGTTTTAAGCAATAATCATCTGGTTACCGTAATCTGCACAGAAACAAAGAAGCGTCAATTGTATAAACAGTGATGTGTAAAATGAACCTGAAAGACTACAATTAGGATGCAATAATAAATTATTATCTGCACACCTATAACATTTATAAGAAACATTTATTGTTATCATTATCAGCCCAGTGTTTCAAATGAACCTGCTTAACGTGTTAACCATGGGCTGAGGGAGGACACCGGAGAACCCCGAGGATATCCATGCTGTGACATAATTATTCATTGAAGTAATGAAATGACATAATTAAATTGATCTGTTAGTACTGAAACTTGGATTTGTAATAAGTGATAATGATAAATACAGGTATTAATTTTCTTTTTTTTTTAGCCTACAATCAAATAGATCACGGATATTGTATTGACATGGGATATCAGGGTTTGATCACACTAACAAATGATAGCTGGACACATATTGAGCCCTTTTAATTGAAATGCAAATTCATTCTGACTTTGAGTTCATCTGAAGATCGCGCTATGTGGTCGTGACTCCGACAAATGAAGGATGCACTGGAAGCAATTTCATGGTTGAACCACTTAAAGTGTTTGTTGAGACGTAGGAAAAGCAGATGCAGGATGTGTGTGTGATGCGGGTAAGGCCAGTAGATCACTAAAATAAAGTAGAATACACTGCTTGTCAGTGATTAATACCAATGCTTTCCTTTAAACTATTATAACAACAAACTCGGTCATCAATATGATGCCAGCTGCAGGGTGCTTGTGGTTTGGGAGCCTCAGAGGATGGCTGTGGGGAATTATAGTTAACTATTGGTGAGTCCAAACTGTAATATGTTGCTGGATAGCAGTTATTCAATCAATGACTTGATTGGCCTTCACAGTAGCATGTAGCATTGTCACATGGTTACTCTTGAACGTCAATCATAATTGCAGATTGCAGTTTAACCCCATACATCTTTCTGCACATGCATGAACAGCTTACTGAATTCTGCCTCGAGATACTGAGCCACACCGCCTGTTTAAATATCATGGGCCGATAGATTAAGAGCCTCTCAAAGCCTACACTGTGTCTGAATAACACACTTGGGCATCAGCAGCATGGGAGATTCTCTGTCTGCAGTGCAGCAGTGGACATGGAGACCCAAAGCATCTCTTCCAACCGCTCCGTGCTTCACTAGGCAGGCTAATTTACAACCAGGTCAAGAACAGAGAGTCCCAGGTAGTAAATCGTCACCAAGTCACCACCCACAGTCTAACGCAATCCAATACCTGATGAAGACACAGTACTGTGGTGTAGATGGGTATTTTGCAAAAAGTGACTAGATGCAGCTGCCAGCTGAGCTCGTAAGCAGTTAGGAGACGGTGGAGAGGTGATGGTATTAAACAAGACAATCTTGAACATGACACAGAAAATAATGCGTCTGTTCTGTTTTATCAAAGAACACTTCATTCACAAAACGCACAGATGAAGCACACGCTGAGCTCACAAGAGTTTACATTCAACTCACAATATGCCCACGCATCTATATATAAAAATCCATACACACATTGAAGTATGTGTGGATTTGACATTGAATCTCCCTGATATCATCTGAGCTTCACTGAACTGTTCCACTGAATTTTTGAGGATAAAGAATGCTGAAAATATAAATTCTGATACAAAATAAGACAGATACAACCTTTTCTTGAAAATGTCAATGAGTGGGACACCCTTTTTTTATTCTTGGATTGACATATTGGAGGAGGTAACATTTGAAGTTGCTGCGGTAGGAGTATTTCTTTCAAAGATTTTTAGCAAAAATAATAGCAAAGCAATAGGTTTATTTCAAAGAACTCTGATATATGGGATTGCACACACGCACGTGCACAAACGCACACATCACGGCATGCCATACGTTAATTATACCCTCTGTTGGACCTGTTTGCACACAACTTGCACCAAATGAGCCTCTTCTCTCATGAGCAATGAGCAAAAGGCTCTCCTTGGTCACCCACAAGATCAAATGCAGAAAAAATTATAAGAGATATCAAACAGGAAACTAACTTACCTGTCAGATAGGCTGAAAGCAGGAGGCATCTAAAAGCCGAAGCTTCTCTGTCACCAGCGGACTGCAAAAAAACACAGTCATGTGCAAGATATATTGAATCAAACACTTCCTGAGATCTTCCTTTCTCTTGTCTTTCCTATGACTTTTCCTTTTCATTCATCCAGACTCTCTGACATTTGGTTGTAAGCAAAACAACAAGGGCTTTGGAAAAAGAGTGAGAGAGCGAAAGATGGTGAAATGACAAAGAGATGCTCAGATCATCACTGATAGTTGCGAGCGCACCGCAAGGACCATCCACTGCAGCAGAGCAGAGTCGCACTCAGCAAGAGGGAGAGAGGAGATAGGAGGCAGGCAAAACAGGCATTTGCTACTGTTGACTCCATCAGCACGGCTAGAGCAAAAATCTGGGAGCGGAGTCAGGATTCTGGACTTGCTCAAATAGTTGCAGAGAACAGACAAGTATGGAAAGTCTGGTTGAATGGCTTAGTCGGGGAATTGTGTAACGCCTGCTGCTATTTTGTAGAGAAGGACAAAAATCCAGCATCACTTCCCCCTTGATCGAGAAATAACATGCATTCATTTGTCACACTTGAGTTTTTTTCTTTCCAGTTTCCATCACTTGTTGAAACTTACCTTACCTTCCACACCAGCCAAACCCCCCAGTGCTTTTACTGGAAATAGCATTTGAATGCTTGTTTTCTTTCTTGCAGTTTTTTGAATGGCAGAAAAATATTTTTATCTGCAGCATTTGAACTAGAGTAATATACTAACTGGGAATAGTGAATAGAGAAGAAAAATCTGTGGAAATATAATACTGTAAAATAAAGACTGAACCATGTTGGTTACTTATCTGGCTCATTTATCTGTATAAATTAATTGTCATGTGGTGTGTTTACTCCATAAATAAAGAGTACATTTACCTGTCTCAAACACTTTCTCAGAGTGATTTACCTGCATGGCAGAGCCACTCATTTGCTGTACCAAGGAAGCATGCTTTTAGTCATTGTCCTTCATCCCCAACAGGGCTCAAGGTCACTTGGCAGAGCCGCTTGCCAGCAGCCCAAATCTTTCAATGATTAGCAATGGCCAAGAGGATGGAGCAGCTGTCAGTCTAGATCTGTAGCGTTGGCCAAGAGAGCCAGACTGCCATCAAACATTTTAAGGGAGGCGCAGGTAAATTGGAACACTACCGTAGTCAGTTATATCAGCTCAGAGTTACTCGCGTAACTACAAGCATTTGAGCAATTTAAGATAATCTGTTTAGTACATTGCTAGATAAACAGCTTTTTCTATTTTCCTAAACCTGCATTATAGGCCCTGCTATACAATATCAGTTACATCCCTGCACCTACTCAAAATATGTGTTCCATATACTTGTGTTTTGGCGGGACCTTGTGACATATACAGCACAAAGGGTAACTGACGTTTGGCATCCGCGACTTTGACAAAATGTAAGAATCACTTATCTTCTTCTTTATCTTTCTCGTCTTACACACCCTTATTCTGTTTGCCCGTTTTGGTCTCAGGTCCTGTAATCCAAAGTGTCCTGATCAAAGAAATGTTCCATGTCCCGAAGTCAGCCCAATAGGTAGACCTTTCTCTTTATAACAAATTTAATTTCACTGGACTTTGGCCCACAGCAACAAAACACATGAAACACTCATTCACTTCACAATTCAAATCCCAAACAACAAAGAGTACATGAGCCAAAGAAAACACCCTCCAATTAAATGCGATTTGTCCTTGCAACAACAAACAGGGAACGGTAACTATTTATAGCTTTTGCTGAAATGATATGCAAAGGTGACACCTGCGATAGTTATTTTGAAATTATGCCCACTTGGCAGTTTACCATTATGTAATGAGAAACATTACAAAACCTCATGATACAAGCTCATTGGTATCTGTCTCAAGAAAGTAGAGAAACAAGAAGATATTTTCCCCTTCAGCTCTCATGCCAGTACTTAAAGTAAAAAAGGTTGTCTATGGAGAGTCAAAAATACTGAACCATTTCCAAGGCTCTACTTAATTAACCTCAAAACTGTTGCAAAGAGGTAACTTGTCTGAATAATTGAGATGCCCTACCATTTCAGGTTGCAATAGCAGACCTTTGCTGAGCATAGTTCTTACTTTTAGCCTTTTAAAGGCATACCCAGTTATTAAGACATTATTGTCCAATTGGATCAATATTTGTAACAGCTACATAAACACAATAATAAAATCTCTCAAGTAATCTTAGATTGTATAAAACTTTTAAAAAAATCTTTCTGTCTTAGGTCGCCATTGTTGTTTACACTGCAATGCAAAACATATCATAAGTGCAAGTCTTCCCATCTGAGCCCGAGAGAGCCATGAGCAAGGAGGATAAAGCTTGAAGACAGAAGTCAAAATGAGCTTGAAAAGGAAGATGAACAACTTCACAGAGAGGCAGGAGTCGTCCAAAGTCACTGGTGTGCGTGCGGCATCTGCATTGCTATTTTAACTGAGGGAGAGTGTCAGTCGTAACGTTTTTGTCATCAGCTGTTCACTGTAGATTTACGAACTAATATGTTGACTGACCGGGTGACTCAGCTTTCTGTCATCAGCTTTCTTTGTGATTATGCTGGTGCCCAGTATTTCGTCATCAGATGCTTCTGATGACAACCCGGCAGTTGCGGGTTGTGGACATCCTTGCAGGAGAACAACCAGCATCTCCTACCAGTGGTGTTTCTTCAAGTGGGGTTCACTTGTTTCCTTTTAAAACTGGGAGCACCTCTGATCTCTTTCAGCAGCTTAGTTTGTCTAAATGTAACAAATATATCCAGAGAGAATTGACGAGAATACAGAGCCTTAGGAAGCTGTGAATGTCTACAAGCAATTTCCCACTCCTTTATTCTGTTCCTGTTCCAGGGAAAGCTGTGTAGTGTAGTGTAGCATTAGTCCCTTTGTGTCCCTTGGGCTGGAAATTGCACCAAAGAGCAGCACAATGTTGCATTATTGCTGTATATACCGTACCGTATCAAGCAAAAGTTTATACTGGCCGAAAGCCACAGTCAATACAAGCAACCTGTATACAAGAAACCCAGCATGCATTGCACTAGTAAAACAATGTTGGTGCCCCTGGGTTAAAGCATGCGTTATTAATTGTGATTTTTAAATAAATAACTCTTCTTGCTTATTTAACAACAGAGTCTAGTATGAGACAAACAGTACAGCATATTTTTGCCTATATGTCCCCCCAGGCCAGGGGTCGGCAACCCGCGGCTCCGGAGCCGCATGCGGCTCTTTCATCTTTACACTGCGGCTCGGAGCGGCTTGGGAAAATAAATCATAAGTATTTAATTGAAGTGTATTTCATTTGTGTTAATTCCTGTTTTTAACTTTTAGTTCTAAGTTGGAAGATTATTGGGATCTTGAAATATTAAATAAAATTGTATTTATTATTTTTCGTCGTTCAAAATAGCGTCACACTTGCAGAAGCCGGAAGACCCGCCAGCCGGTAACGTCCCGATTTGCAGATGCTGTGCGCAGAAGTTCAAGAGCAGAAGTCCCATAAACCAAGTAAAATAAATATTTATGAAGATATTTTGCAAATATTTATTTTTTATTGTTTCCTGACACAGTGATTTTTTCCCGATTTATTTTTAAAATTCAGGTCAAGGCTCCGCTACACAGTCTGAAAGCCCAAAGCTCAAAATGAGTTCATTGCATAAATAAAATTTAATTTTCTCCGTAATACTTTGTGAATTTCAGAAGCAACACACTACACACTTGTTTATACAAAGTGTAAAGGTAATAAAAAGCTATATATACAATGGTGAGTTTATTTTAGACGTCAAAAAGTAATTGCGGCTCCCAGTGGTTTCTTTTCCGAGGAAACCGGGTCCAAATGGCTCTTTGGGTGTTATGGGTTGCCGACCCCTGTCCCAGGCGGTGTTCCCTTTAAAGACCATGCGTTGGAAAAGTTGATTGCTCCAACCAAACTAAATCCCCACCATATCTAATGCTGGTCTAAGTGATGTGTGTCCACTTGCACGTCTCCCAATGCTAACGCTCGTCAAACTGCATTAATACATCTCTTGTCTTGGTAGCTCATTCATAATTGAAACTCACACTTCTGAGGACCATAAAAACCATAAGGAACCATAAATAACTGGACTGACAAACATACAGTATATTGCCAAAAGTATTTGCTCACCCATCCAAACAATCAGTATCATGTGTTCCAATCCCTTCTATGGCCACAGGTGTATAAAATCAAGCACCTAGGTATGCAGGCTGTTTTTAGAAACATTTGTGAAAGAATCAGTCCCTCTCAGGAGCTCAGTGAAGTCCAGCGTGGATCTGTGATAGGATGCCACCTGTGCAACAAATCCAGTCGTGAAATTTCCTTGCGCCTAAATATTCCACAGTTAACTGTCAGCTCTATTATGAGAACAAGTGTTTGGGAACGACAGAAACTCAGCCACAAAGTGGTAGGCCAAGTAAACTGACGGAGTGGGGTCAGCGGATGCTGAGGCGCATAGTGCAAAGAGGTTGCCAACTGCGACCTCTGCAAAGTTTCTGCAGAATCTATCACCACAGACCTCCAAACTTCATGTGGCCTTCAGGTCAGCTCAAGAACAGTGTGCAGAGAGTTTCCATGGCTGAGCAGCTGCATCCAAGCCACACATCACCAAGCGCATTGCAAAGCACCAGATGCAGTGGTGTGAAGCACGCCATCACTGAGCAGTTGAGACACGTTCTCTGGAGTGATGAATCGCGCTTTTCCATCTGGTAATCTAATGGATGAGTCTTGGTTTGGTGGTTGCCAGGAGAACGGTACTTTGACTGCAATGTGCCAAGTGTGAAGTTTGGTGGGGTTATGGTTTGGCGTTGTTCTTCAGGAGCTGGGCTTGGCCCCTTAGTTCCAGTGAAAGGAACTCTGAAAGCTTCAGCATACCAAGACATTTTGAAGAATTCCATGCTCCCAACTTTGTGGGAACAGTCTGGAACTGGCCCCTTCCTTTTCCAACATGACAAGGTCGATAATGATATGGATGACAGAGTCTGGTGTGGATGAACTTGACTGGCCTGCACAGAGTCCTGACCTCAGCCCAATAGATCACCTTTGGGATGAAATAGAACTGAGACTGAGAGCCAGGCCTTCTTGTCCAACATTAGTGTGTGACTCACAAATGCACTTCTGGATGAATAGTCAAAAATTCCCCAAGGTTCCCAGAAGAGTTAAAGCTATTATAGCTGCAAAGGGTGGACCAGCATCATATAGAACACTATGGATTCAGAATGGGACTGGATTCAGAATAAAGTGACCCAGAATGGGTCACTTTATTTCATATGTGAGTCAAGGCAGGTGAGCGAATTCTTTTTTGGCCATATATATATACATATATATATATATATATATATGTGTGTGTGTGTGTGTTTGTGTGTTCCTTAAACCAGGTATATTTAATCCTGTGATGCTGTTTCATTAATCTCTTCTTTTGCTTTAGGCTGTTTTAAGCTTTTCATTTACAAAAAAAAAAATATTGGTTCTTGTGGTTCTAGAGAAGTCAACCGTTGAGGCTCTCAGTTGCTGCTCTGCATGTTTCCCTTATTGAACACAACTGATTCAAAGAAATGTGTCGGGATTCATCTTGTACACTAATGACAATCCATCTGATTTGAAATATGTAGAAGATAAAAGCTAACACACCTGTTTTAGGAAAAGGCTGTTTCACACTCATCACAAAGAAACACAGTAATTTGCATATAATAACTTTGTTTGGAATTAAAAAAAAGAAATTGGGATATAGATCAGGGTTGCTATTTTACACATTTAGGCACAGCTTGAGAGATTTATTGTAAGCAGCAACATCACCCAAGTTGTGATGGGCACAGTGGGTGCAAGAAGCTAGGATGTGACTTGAAAAATATTATTTACATTATTATTTAGAGCCGCAGGACTCGGAAATTCCAGAACAAGATACTTGTGGCAGCTTTCTGTCACTTACTTTGCATTTTTTTGTTAGATTGTGCTTCTCCTCCACCAGATCCACCTCTGGAAGCACTGCTGTTTTAAAAGTAGGCTAAATGAAGGACAGCCTTTGCATGCAGAAAAAGGTTGCATTAAGACCATTTAATGTCATTTATTCAATCATTTGCTTTCAAACATACAGCATATTGGGTAAAGCCTTTGCAATTTCAAGTTTGCAGTGAATGTTTGAGCAGGGATTAAGAAAAGTGTGTTTTATATTTTTCCACCAGCTAATCAAGCAAAAAGTCTGTTCCACTTTATATGCATAAGTATGGTATACAATAGAATACCAGAAGTAAAAATAAATTAACTATTTATAGTCACAATATGACTATATCATCGGTACACATTCAGCTTCTCTCCCCTGCCATTCTTTGCTCTCATTTTGTAGTTTCTATTCACTTCTATTCTGAACGTACTTTTATAATATTATATGAATTAGCACATTGTATTTTGTAACATGAACACATGAAGCCATTCAGACTGAAGAGGCCTCTTGGATGAAAGGTGAAAAACTTCTTCAAAGGAAGAAAAATCAAGTCCAGTGGCTTTGAGAAGAACATTCTGACAAGAATTGACCATGACCTGGATGACCGAGAACATCCACAGACATGAACACATGACTGATGCGTACGGATCAAATTATATTTATGAAATTAAATAATGGATTTTTCAAAGTTGCCCAGGAGGAAGAGGTTAGGAACATTTTTTCAGGGAGCAGCCAGACAAACCACTGTTAAATAGGATGAAGAGGTAATGGTCTCCATCAAGACTCCTGGACCTTTTGTCTGTGTGATAAAATTAATCTTTGCTAAAGCTGCCTTTGGCCAATTAATTTAGATTGCATTCAGTGATGTTGAATAACTACAGGCCAGTAGCACTCACTCCGATCATCATGAAGTGCTTCAAGAGAGTGGTGCTGCCCCACATTTAGAATGACATTCTGGAAACCCTAGACTCCCTGCAATTCGGATACCGGCCCCTCTCCCACCTAGAAAACAAAGACTGCATCAGGATAATCTCTGTGGACGACAGCTCCCCGTTCAACATGGTCATACCCCACAAACTCACACACAAAATGTCCATGCTTTGTCTGCACCCTCCTTCTGTGACTGGCTCCTGGACTTCCTGACTGGCAGACCCCAGTCTGTTGAGATAGGTAACAAGACCTCAGCCAGCATCATCATGCACACGGACACTCCTCAGGAATGTGTCCCCAGCCCCGTCCTCTACACCCTGTTCACCCACGACTGTATCACCTCCCATGAGGACAACGTCATTCTTAAGTTTGCATACAACACTGCAGTGATAGGACACATCACTGCTGGAGATGAAACAGGATGGAGGTGGCCAGTCTGGTGAAGTGGTGTGAGGACAACAACCTCATCCTGAACATGGACAAGACCAAGGAGATGATTGTGGACATGAGGAAGGAGAGGAGACCTCTTCAGCCACTGTTCCTTCAACGTCTTGAGGTTGAGAGGATGAGCCGTTTCAGATACCTGGGTGTCCAAATAAGTGAGGACCTCACCTGGACCCTCAACACCACGCAGATGGTCTGGAGGGCTCAACAGTGCTGTGCTTCCTGAGGAGGCTGAGGAGGTTTGGCATGTCGCCTAAGATCCTTTACAACTTCTACAACTGCATTGTTGAGAGCATCCTGACCAGCTGTGTCACTGTGTGGTACAGCAGCACCACTGCTCTGGACCGCAGATGCTGGCAGCAAATAATAAAGACTGTGGAGAGGATTACGAGAACCCCGCTGCCTTCTCTGCAGAGCATCTACCACCGCAGAGTCCACAGGAGAGCCGCCTCCATCGCTTAATACTACGCTCACCCCCAACATGGACTGTTCACACTCCTACCCTCCGGCCAGAGGTACAGGAGTGTGAAATTTAGGACGACAAAATTAAAATAACTCATTCTACCCAACTGCCATCAGACACTTAAACAGCTGACACTCATTCTTCTCCTTGCACGTGTAAAGTCTACTGCCACTTAATTTGCCCTCAAATTGCACTCATCCTTGCACCTGCTCTTTGTGAGTTGCACACCAAGCTGCACTCAAATGTCTTATTGCATCGTATTCTACTCACTGTTATATTGCAATGTTCACATTCATAACCATAATCATATTTATAACAGTGTTTACACTCTTCTACCAGCACACAGCAGACAGCAAAGCAGGAATTTCACTGTACAGGGAAACACATTTCTACACTGCACGTGTGACAACACTTTGAATCTTGAATCTTGAATTGAGACATAACAGATCCCATAATTCTGGCTGCTCTTCAAAAACCCTTGAACTTTCCAATACACTAATAAAAGCAAGGACCCCCTTTCTATGACCTTGCTTCCTTTATGAACACCCACACACAACACACCACGGGTAATATTCTGAATCATGTTTTTTGCAGTTTAGCAGATCATGTCTCAACTGAATTAAGCAATGCAATTGATTTTCACAAATGTTATTTCCCCCAGTGAAATAACATCAAAAAGAACTTTGGCACAACTTTGACAGAATTTTGCCATATCTTAAATCCTCAAGACGGTCTTTGCCTTTGAAATCGAGGTCAATTGAAAGAGGTTCACTGGGCTATCTTTGTCTAACTCCAAGCATCAACCTCAGAGCACAGGTTACTCCTTGATCACTGTAAAATGAATTTGTGACAACTGGTCTTCAATTGCCAAACCAACAAACAAACCCTTGCCCACACAATATTTGACAGGCTTGTTTGCCTGAAAATAATGGTTGGGTGGATCAAATCCTATCTTGCCATAATGTGGTACAAAACACAGTCAACACATACATGTCATTCATGTCCATTTTTGCCGCTTTTGCTCGATATATTTTTAAAAATGAAAGATTCTAAAGAACACCCATGAGGGAAAATGGTACCAATAATGACAGTAATTGTGAATCAGTGAGCAAGATCAAAGATTCACTGTCAAGTATGCTTCCATTCAGCATGTCTGAGTAAGCTAAGTAAGCTGAATTCTGCTCTCTTTATCAATGAATCACTGAATTATATTTTTTCCTTATATAAGAAAATAGTCTTTTGGCAGGTGCTTTTATTCAAAGCAACTTACGGTGAGGATGCTGGAGAATGAACCCAGGACCTCACACATGTGAAGCATGTGCTCTACCACTGAGCTACACGTTCACTTATATAATTATCTGAGTGACACGATGCAAATAAAATTCCATCAATCCACATGTAGAGACTGACAACCATTCAGTCACAGCCTCGTCAGTCCTCCAGTGGGCTGGCCACTCCCACTTGTCAGTTCCTGGTTTCAGGCGAATTAAGAATCACTGTTTGACTGCAGACACCACTCCTGTATGTAGCTAATTCAGTTCACCTGTTTTTTCTCTCTATAAGAGAATCCCTATGACCAAGCATAACTTGTCTGGTCTCATTGAAGATAGAACTTGTTTTTCTTTTTTTTTTATAAATTATTCTTGTGCTACATTCGGTCTCCTGTTTTGTGAACCCTTGAACAAGAAGACAATGCCTCCATTCAATAACCTAAAAACGACCTACATCCCTATAAGCAACCCAAACAGACCAAACCCTCATAGCCATCCTCTAAACATACAGTACATACTGTATCAGTAGTCTCAGAGTTGGGCACCTGTACAAAGTCAAAACGGTTTAATCACTGTGACATTAAATTTATCCAGGAGGAAACATTGATGTCTATCACACAAATCAAATTTAGACTTAATTCAATTCTGTCTGTATTCCAGGAATAACTGACTCTGCTTGCTACTGAGATAATGGCTTTCCTGGTATATCTACTTTCTATGATCTCATTTGCTGTTACGTTTTTGCTCGTTCTTGTGTGCAAATGGGGAGTGTGCAACCAGAAAAACTTTGCTAAAACACCGCTATAGTTTTCTGAGGTTACTACTCCTTCAGTGTTCAGATATATTCCAAGCACAAGCAAACTCTAGTCAGTCACCTAAATAAAAATGTAAATTATAGTGCAGCGACTGAGTCTATATTGGAGTCTATCATAACATCGAGGAGAATATGTTTTAACTATCTGAATAAGTTTGAATGCTGCAGGAGTCTTTTGTGTACTACTTGTCTCAAGTGTCATTTATCACCTCCTCATGCAATGAAGATTAGCATATATGTCGTCAGCATCATCCGTGGTCACTTGTAATCAAGTATGGCTCTCCTACTTCTTGGTCCTTGTTGTTCTTTGAGTGTTTGAAGAGTCCAATCCTGGATCCACCTATTCTAGTGCAATCTGGGCAGAGAAATGTGGTGGTTGTGTTGGGATGTTTGGGTTGGGCCTTTTTGGCTGATGATTTCTCCTTCCTGGGTTGACGCTTGTCATCATATATTACACCACCCTCAGAGCGTCTCATTCTTTTTTAGCCATGTCTTCCCAAACCTTGAGGTCTATGCAGCACTTTTTTATCCCTTCTTCTTGCCCCCAGGGGCATGTTTTCCTTCAGCGAGCTAGGAGTAAAGGACTTGTTCTGGGAGGCGTGCATCAGACATGTGGACCTGATGTCCAAACCATCTGAGCTGGTGTTGAGCGATGGTGGCAGTGATGGTGAGTATGTCAGCCTTCTCCAACACACTGACATTTGTAAGGTGATCCTCCCAATTTATCCTGAGGGTTTTCCAGAAGCATCTTTGATGATAATACCCCAATGTCTTTATGTGCTCGTTTTATGTTGTCCGGGACTCATACAGAAGAGTTGCCTGGAGGCCACAGTTCTCAAAGACTTTCTGAGCTTTGATAAAACCATACTGGCACAGCTGAAGCAGTGGATTATTTCATCATCAATAGCTACATTTTATGAGAGAACTTTGCCAAGGAATGGAAAATAGTCCACATTATCCAGACTGGTGTTGCTGACTGTGATGTTTAGGGGTGAAACAGCATATATGTACACCCACACACAACACACCACAGGGAATACACACCACAGCCAAATCATTTTTTGCAGTGTAGCAGGTCATGTCTCAGCTGAATTATGCAATGCGATTGATTTTTACAGAGGTACTTACAAAATCAACTAAGAGAAATGAGTGAATGAACACTGCAAGTAAGCTACAAGTGCATAATCAAGAGGTAAAGCGCAAGTGCTATCTTATATTCAAAGGAGATTGTTAAAATGATGGGTGTGACAAAGGAAAAGTCTTCTCGTGCATAAGGTATTTAGCCAAAACTGTTTACTTTGTGTGTTGAGCTTAAATTGGAATCACTGTTGTGCTGTGTGCGTTGTCCCTCTCCTGGCAACCGTCAGTTCTGCTCTTCTACACTCTGCCTTATTTTAAAACCAAATCACCAGTAGAGGAGAAATTTGTTTTCTCTACTTATCTCTCTGCCACAATAGCAAAGATAAGCACCTGACACATGAATATTGATTTGTTGTGGTTCGATTAATTTGGTTTGTCTTGTAACAGAAAATATATAACGCTAGATTTAGCGATGCTAAGCAGGACGCAATGCGACCATATTAACTTGGACTGCTTGACTGGACAGTTTTCTCAATGCTACTGTCTTGTGTAGTTTTGCAATAGGATCCTCTAATGATGTGTTTGTCTATTCAGAGCCCTGATTCAGCAGGCCGCTTTGTGTCCAAACAAAGTCCATAGTGAAACCTTTAGCGATTTGTCAGAATTATTTTAAACATTCCCAATTGCAGTGGTGATGGACAGGCTAACAGATAAGGTTAGACAAAAATCTCCATGGACCATGCTGTTTGCAGATCACATTGTGATCTGTAGTGAGAGGGGAGAACAGGTTCAGAAAAATCTTGAGAGGTGGAGGTATGCTCTGGAAAGGAGAGGAATGAAGGTTATTCACAGCAAGACAGAATAGATGACTGTGAATTAGAGGAACCCATGTGTAGCGGGGAGGCTATAGGGAGTGAAGATCAAGAAGTTGGAGGATTTCAGGTACTCGGGGGTCAACAGTCCAGAGCAATGGAGAGTGTGGAAAAGAGGTGAAGAGACGGGTTCAAGCAGGTTGGAATGGGTGAACAAAAGTGTCAGGGGTACTATGCAATTGCAGACTATCAGCCAGAATGAAAGGAAAGGTGTTCAAGACAGTGGTGAGACTGGCGATGCTGTGTGGTCTAGAGACAGTGACAATGGCAAAAATACAGGGGGCAGAGCTGGAGGTTGCAGAGATGAAGCTGTTGAGATTGGGAGATAGTTCAGTCATTTACAGAGGAGTGATAGTGAATATATTGGTGGACAGTTGCTGGATTTGGAGCTGCCAGGCAGGAGGTCTAGAAGAAGACCAAAGTGAAGATTTATGGAGGGAGTGAGAGAGGATATGAAGTTTGGCCTGAGAGAGGAGGATAAAGAGAGTAGGGTTAGATGGACAAAATTGATTCACTGTGGCGAACCCTGAAGGGAAAAGGCGAGAGGAAAAGGTCAAGAAAAAGAATCAGAAGATTGCTTCTGTAAACCTATGGTAGAGGAGGCAAAATGTGTAACTTTGAAAGTGAAATGTAAAGGTGAAAGACCCTAAAATATTATAGCGGCTTGTTAATGTGACTCATTCAATGTGCCCTCTTGCAGAAAATGCAGATGCCATGTATTAACCTCTGCATCCATTGGTCAGCTGGAGTTTTCTGTGGACACCAACTAATGAAAATAGAAACAAAGTGAGTTTACATAAAGTGAACTTAGTCCAGCGGAGTGGGCTGACAAACATTCTGTTGCCTCCCTTGCCAATGTTTGAAAAGCAAACAAACGCTGCCTTCAACATTCCAGTTGGTCCAATGACACAAAGACACACAAACGCACATACACACACATACTCAATCCGACATGTCTCCCATGAACTGCTGTTTCTCTTAATGATGTGTATCAGTGTGTCTGGGTTGTTTAACGGTTTTGTTTTCCTTCAGCTTGCGAAGAGGGAAAGAAACTCTACTCAGAGGAAAACTGTAATTGTTAGTCGCGAGGTGTAATTTGTCTCCAAGAATGCAAAATAGTGCTGAGTATCCTGAAAGTGCCAAGTATCTGCTGCAAGAGCTCAACCTGCACAAACAAAGGGGGGGGGGGTTAAAGTTTTTGGTTTGGTAAAAAACTTTAAAAGTTTTGTAACTTTTAAAGCAAGTACCGCTTTATTACTTTACGCCATGAGTGTACAACCTCTTAGTTACATACTGGATAATGTTTGAGCAATGAATTCCAATGCATATTAAGATGAAGGGCAAAAATCATTAGATAACAGGAACACAATGCTTGTTGTGGCAAAATCTGAGATTTTCGATACAAAAAAAGAAAGAAAGAAAACTTGAGTTGCTATATCAATATCGCTAATTGAAGGGGGGAGGGGTATTTTCCAAGTTGCTTCAGGTAGTCTCCTTCAAAGTATGACCACAATCCTTGTTGGTGTCCATTCCCTGATGATTTCAAGCAAGGCAACATTTAGCTCAGCTGATCCTCAGTAGCATTATCCATGTAAAGTTGTAAATAATATTGCAATTACATTTAGTAGCATTTGTTGAAGTTCAGAAGAAAAACTGTAATCAGATCGAGGGTCTCTTCAAACTTTGTAGGACATATTATTTCAAGTAAAGTTCAGGAAAAGCAAGCTTCATTTGATTCTTGAAGTGGCTGCAAAACAAATATTTCAGGCTTTACTATTGTTGTAAAGTAACTGTTCCTTAGGGATGGGTTGAATGTAGAGACACTGTTTAAAGTAAGGTACAGGTGTCAAGTACCACAACCTTTTAATAAAATCAGATAAAAACAGAACAATTAAAGATGTCTCCTTGTTTACAACTACTGAAAAAAAACTCGACATGTTTTTTTGCGGTAAATCCGTCTGGGAAGGCAGATCATTTTTATACAAAATATTCTTGATCGTCATCTAACCACAAGAAGCAATACGTTGGTTCTTTGAAAACCTGTGCCAATATTGAAAAAAAGCAATATTACAGTCAAAACATGTCAGATCCCTTCCACTGCCATTACTACTAGCCTCAGGTCTCAAGGAACCGGAACAAGTATCAGTTTTGCCTCACAATATGCAGACAGTGTATGAGCAATTAAATTGGATTTATACACTTCCTCCAGTAATGTTTTTGAAGCAGCCAAACAAAAAGAATTGGATCTGTTGAACTTGTGATGTTGCCACTTCTATTTCCAGGTCGGAAAAATCACCCCAGGCTGAGGAATAGCTCTTTGTTCTTATTGGTTTGAGATATAAATGGAGTTTCATGGGATCTGGACCTTGTTTTCACCAGGATTTAATTATTTTTCCATTCCTTGCCTTTTCCAGGTCCTGCATGTTTTGCTATGAACTTGTCTCGTGAAAGCAATTATGACTTTTTACACTATTGGGTGACCTTTTTAAATCAAGAGTGGAAGCCATTTGCTAATTTGTTACGGAGAATGGGAGTTGGGATCTTTGTTCATCCTCCCTTCTAGCTCATACATATTAATTGTTTGCATAGATTTAAGTCTTCTATCAATACTTCAAGTGGATCAGGAAATCGGAATTGAATGGATTCCATATACAGTCAAAATTAATACATTATTTCCGTGGTGTTAATCACAATGCTTGGGATAGCCTTTTTGATGCCTGTCGAAAGACTTAAAATGAAATAAGGAGTGCATTGACATCCATGAGGGCTCTCATGAGAGGGAACGATTACAAAAGAGAACCCCAAAAAAATTCCCTCAGAGCCGAGCCAGAAGGCCCAGAGGATATGAATAATAGCAACAAAGTCAACGGGTGTTTATTTTGCATGTGTGGTTATGTTTGCCATGTTTCCATCCCCATGAAGAGGGGTGACTCTTCTGATATTGTCCATCCATCCATCCATCATCTGCCACTTATCCTCCACTCAGGGCCTCGGGGGATGCTGGAGCCTATCCCAGCTGTCATCAGGCGAGAGGCAAGGTACACCCTGAACTCTTCGCCAGTCAATCGCAGGGTCACATTTTCCAATTAACCTGCTGCATTTTTTTGGACTATGGGAGGAAACTGGAGAGCCTGATAAACCATGAGAACGCAAACTCCACACAGAAAGGTCCCCTTGTCAGAATCGAACCAGTCCTTCGTGCTGTGAGGACGAAGCTGCAAGGCCGACCACTGCGCCACCATGCCACCCCTGATATTGTCAACTTCTTAAAATAAAGGTGAAATTATACAAATATTATAGCAGCCTGTTCAGTATGTGACCTGCGGCCTGTAATATATATGTATATATATATATATATATATATATATATATATATATATATATATATATATATATATATATATATATATATATATATATATATATGACTCATTGCATGTGCCCTCTTGCACAAAATGCAGCCGCCTCGTGTCAACCTCTGCATCTGTTGGTCAGGTGGAGTTTTTTGAGAATTTTTGAGAAGGGCCGTATGACAATTTGACTGAAGACTTTTAGAGTAGTGGATCACATGAAATCATAAACAATTTATCTACAATTTAACATTCAGACAACTAATGTTTTGGAATTTTGTAAGTATACTGTTTTGAAGCTTCATATGAAAGAGGCAACTCATCCATTATTCAGGTGCAATCTGACAGTCTGTGATGGCTCAATTTTGAAACTGAACTTATTTCTCAAAATGTATATTACCTTTATTAATCTTCCTCTTCTCTCTCAAGGCAAAAGAAATAATGTCAAAAGTGCTGACAGTGCTATCTTAAGAATACAGACCAGATATGAGGGTGGCAGAAAGATTAAGCGGCAAAGAAAGATGCAATGTGCTCACAATAGTTCCTTCCAACTAAAAATGAATTACATCCACATAGCATGTGGCTCAGATGTGAGAAAACACAAACTTTTTTGTTATGATTCTAAAAGATAACATTCAGCTTTGGGAACTGTGGCAGCCCTATAAATCCAAATGAAGTTTTATCAATAATGCAGAGGCTTATAAAGGTGAATCAGTACAAAGACAAGGTGGGTGGAAATAAATGCATCACAATTTTAGACATTTTAGATTCAGGGAAAAACCCACTGCTGGAGTCACTACCGGAGATTCTGAATCAAGAGCAATGGGTACATCCACGGGTGTCAACTTCCATCAACTTGACTCAGACTCAGCAAAAGGGGAGGTATTGTAGTTAGTGAGCATCGGTTATGACTGGAATGAAAAAAGCAACACTACAGAAGCTGGTAGCCAAAAAAGGGCCAAAAACTGGACATGTCTAAAACACAAGGGGAGTTAACAGATGTTACAACTGGTACAGATGTGACAATGGGGCCCAAAGGTGTTTCTAGGGGCTCCTGGGGTGGTCTAACTGCTTTTGGTGGCATGCTTTATCTCAGTCAAGGACTGTTGCAATAATGGTAACTTCAAGTTAATCTAAGGTTGAGTCAATACCTAAGAATTACTAGTTAAGATAAGATAAACTTTATTGATCCCCATGGGGGAAATTCCTCTGTCACAGAAGTATAACATTTATAAAGTGAAAAAAGGAAAAATAAATATGAATATAAATATAATTATAAATAGAAAGGCAGAAGACAGAGAGCAAGACAAAAAAAAAAAAATCTACAAATAAGAAGCACACAACAACAGCAACATCAGGGATGACAATGGGCAACATCAAGGAACAGTGAGGGTGAAAAATACACAACCAGAACTAAACAACAATATAAATAGAGTGACAAATAAATAGCAATGAATAAAATAAATAAACAAAAATAGGCAGGATGTGTGTGGGCTGGAACAAACAGGGATAAGAGAGACAGCAGAGTCAGGGGATGACAAGTGAATGGCTAAGGTAGTGAATGGGCTGGGGTAGTGAGATTGTTGAATTTTGGAAGCAGCACAGATGCACTCAGGCCATACAGTCTGATGGCCATGGCCACAAAGGAGCATCTGAAGCGTTTGGCTCTGCATCAGGGTGGGACGAACCGTTGACTGAAGGAGCTACACTTCAGCCACAGCTTGTCGTGCAGGGGTAGGAAAGGTTGTCCAAGATAGCTCCCAGTTTGTCCTTCACCCTCCCCACTGCCACTGATTGAAGATGGTCCAGGTTCAGTCCACCACCAAGCGGGCTTTCCTCACTGTTTTATCAAGCCTATTGATCTCACCAGTCCTGGCAGCGCCCCACCAGCACACTATATCAAAGAAGAGTGTGCCGGCTACCATAGAATTGGAGAAGGTCTTGAGGAGTCCGCAACATATGCCAAACAACCTAAGTCTCCTCAAGGAGAAGATCTTGCTCTGACACTTAATGTAGACTGCATCTGTGTTGTGTGACCAGTCCAGTTTGTTGTTGATGTGGACCCAAAGGTACTTTCAGGAGTCCACTACCCCTCCCTCTTCACCCTGGATGGTGATTGGTATCTGTCTCCTCCGATTCTTCTGGAAGTCCACAACAGCCTCCTTGGTTTTGGAGATGTTGAGTAGGAGGTAGTTCTGGTTGCTCCACTCAACAAAGCTCGCAATCAGAGCTCTGTACTCCTCCTCATGATTGATGCACCAAATGATAGAAGAGTCAACAGAGAACTGGAGGTGGCAGGAACCAGAGTTGTGCCAGAAGTGGGCAGGAACCAGAGTTGTGCCAGAAGTGGGCAGTGAAAAGAACGAAGAGGAATGGAGACAGGACAGTACCTTGGGGCACTCCTGTGCTGCACACCATGGCCTCAGAAACACAGCCATCCACCCTGACATACTGCGACCATCCTGTGGGGTAGTCCAGGATCCAGGCAGTGATGTCAGGGTGAAGTTGTGTCCTCACCAGCTTACCCCGTGAAGAGGGTGGGTTGGAGGGCGTTGAAGGCACTGGAGAAGTCAAAGAAGGTGACTCTCACAGTGCCTCCTGCACGCTCAAGGTGGGATAGGGCCCTATGAGTGAGGAAGATGATTGCATCCTCCACACCCATGTGCTGCCTGTACAAAAACAGCAGAGGGTCCAGGGAAGCAAATAGCCGATCCTTCAGGTGCTGGAGTACAGGCCTCACAAACGACTTCATGACATTTGATGTTGGTGCCACCGGCCAGTAGTCATTGAGAGTACCGGTACTTGGATGTTCCTCATTGGGTACTGGGACAATGCAGGACCTTCAGCAACCTCAGAGAGAGGTTAAAAGGTGCTGTAAGACACCAGCAAGCTGCCCAGCACAACCTTGAAGACCCTTACTTTCTCTCTTACTGGGAGAAACCAGCTTGGATCAACACACCATTGTAAACATTGAGGGTTTTGTTCTAATTTTTTCTCTGCTTCTCCATCCTCAGTTCAGCCAGAGTTTTCCCCCTTCTATGTTTCTACATCCGCATGATTTCTCAGTTTGTATATTCCACCATTCAGCACACACCTTGTTTCACACACTCATCCATTCAACACACAACAGTAGCACTCATAATCTGGAACCAGTCTCTGGTGAAATTCTTAACTGTTGGTCTTTGTGAGGTCCTATTTTTCTGAGAAGTATCTGCTGTCAGACTGTATCCCAGGTTCACCTTGTCTTCCAGCCTGCTGTCTGTCTCACCCTGCTTTCCCTTGTGTATGTAAATATCGGACTCTGCGATGTGCGACCATCTGTCCCGCTTCAGTGGTCACCCTGGCTGGCACATTTCACTGAACTGGCTGTCCCCCTGTCAATCCAAGAACTTTCAACTTCTACTTCGAAGTACATCCTGAATCTAACATGTAGGTCCAATACTGCTTTGCTTTTAACAAGGCAAATAGTTGAACTGAACTAAGACCGACACATCACTCTCAACACTGGTTTGCCTGATAGACTGCCAATGCAATAAGCAAACCCATTTTCATCAATCATGAGTCAGTGAAACCAGTTCATCACCTTCCCCTTAATTTTGTACTGTAATACACACTTTGGTTTCTATATTGTCGTGAAGGTGTTGTGACTCATGAGCAAAACATAAAACAAATAAACTTCCCTATATTTAACGACACAGAAGCACATGTGTACAAAGTTCTGAAGGCATTTATCTCACCACAGAATGAACTTGAGTCATGGTCATGAATTTGGACCACTAAATGTATTTCTATACGAAATATCAGAATAAGATTGTCATTTAAATTTGAAAATGATAGTTGAGATGATGATGTGACTTTGAAATAAATGAAAAGTGGTAGCACCTAATCATTTAACACTCAACAGTTTAGTCCCATATCTTCATTTCAAAATGTAAAAAATTATTAGCATAACTGTGAATAATAGTTTGACATTTGAATTGAATAAAAATAACACTTCTTCCATATGAATTATAATGGTTGATAAGTTAAAATTGTACCTATTGATATACAATAAAATACAAAAAATTTATAACGTAACACAAAATATCTATACAATTGGGAGAACAAGTATTTGATACACTGCTGATTTTTCAGCTTTTACTCCTTACAAAGCATGTAGATATCTGTAATTCTTATCATAGGTACTTTCAACTGTGAGTGACAGAATGTAAAAAAAAAAGTCCAGAAAATCACATTGTATGGTTTTTTAATTAATTTGCGTAATATTGCATGGCATAAGTATTTGATACCTAAGAAAACAAAACTTAATATTTTGTAAAGAAAAACCTTGATTGCATTTACAGAGATCAGGCGTTTCCTGTAGTTCTTGACCAGGTTTGCACACACTGCAACTGGGATTTAGGTGCACTCCTCCATATATACCTTCCCAGATCCTTCAGGTTTGGGGGCAGTCGCTGGGCAATATGGGCTTTCAGCTCCCTCAAAAGATTTTCTATTGGATTCAGGACTGGAGACTACAGGCTCCACTCCAGGACCTTGAGATGCTTCTTACAGACCCACTCCTTAGTTGCCCTGGTTGTGTGTTTCGGGTCGTTGTCATGCTGGAAGACCCAGCCCTGACCCATCTTCGGGCTCTTACTGAGGGAAGGAGGATCTTGCGATACTTGGCCCATCCATCCTCCCCTCAATACGGTTCAGTCATTCTGTCCCCTTTGTAGAAAAGTATCCCCAAAAAAGGATGTTTCCGCCTCCATGCTTCACATTTGGGATGGCGTTCTAGGGGTTGTACTCATCCTTCTTCTTCCTTCAAACAAGTCAAGTCCAGTTTAGATCAAAAAGCTCTATATTTGTCTCATCAGACCACCTGAATGACCTTCTTCCGTTCCTCCTCTGGATCATCCAGATTGTCATTGGCAAACTTCAGACATGTGCTGGCTTGACCAGGGGTCCTTGCACGCGCTGCAGGATTTTAATCCATCACACCATACTATGTTACTACTGGTTTTCTTTGAGACTGTGGTACCTGCTCTCTACAGGTCATTGACAAGGTCCAGCCCTGTAATCTGGACTGATCCCTCACCTTCCTCATGATCATTGATGCCCGGGGAGGTGAGATCTTGCATGGAACCCCAGACCAAGTGGGATTGACCATTTTCTTGAACATCTTCTATTTTCTAATAATTGTGCCAACAGTTGTTGCCTTCTCACCAAGCTGCTTGCCTATTGTCCTGTAGCCCGTCCCAACTTTGTGAAGGTCTGCAATTTTATCCCTGATGCCCTTACTCAGCTCTCTGGTCTTTTTCATTGTGGAGAAGTTGGAGTTTGTTTGATTGAGTGTGTGGACAGGTGTCTTTTATACAGGTAAGGAGTTCGAACTGGTGAATTTTAACAAGAAGAGGCGAGAATTTAAATGCTGGTCCTTTCAACTCACCTTCTCTTGCACACTTCGTTACGCTGTCCAAAATTAGCGTTCTCAAAATGCTAGATAGGGCAGAATGAGAGTTTGAAGGACCTTCCTGAAAACAGCTACTGTCTGTATCATTTCGTTATAAAAAAATCCCTATCAATTCTTGGTCAAAAGTTAACAGGAAGTGGATTTCTTTCATTTGTTGAAGTCTTATGAATCTCATGAGTACTGTAATTTAACTGCAATGCGTGTTAGAGCAGCTCATGATTGCACTGTGGCTTTGAACGGTCAGCTGGGTCCAGGGGATTTTCATCACAACCGCGGTCTGCAACAGCTTTAAAGCCGATTGTCCTTATACTGGAAGATTCTTTTGTACATCCTCAGCTAAAGCATTACAACCACTGACAGAGGAAGTGAATAATAATAATTATCTTGTTACAGAACACCTTCTCACTCCCAATGTGTCAACAAACCCTAAGCAACATAACCGACGCATCAGAACCCCTTTCTTGTCATGTTTTGATGAACTCGGAACGTCAGGTCTACATCAACATCTGTATCTATAACTAAACCTACGTTTTATAAAAGTAGAATTTGTATTTTGCACATCTTTCTGTTCTAAATGAGAAATCACGTTCCTCCACTGACGCTGCACCTGAAAATATACGCTTCTCTATGTTTGTCAAAACATAAAAAAGAGCTCCTTAATATGTCGGCATCTGACACAGGCTTGGGGGTGACAGCGTGTAGGGCTGAGCTGGCTTCAGGACTAAAGGTAGAAGGCTTCTGGGTCTGGAGAATTAAAATGTCTTTTAGATGTGTGTGTCTGACCCTTAGTATAAAATCTCTTTATATACGGCACTTTACCAAAGGTTCTTTTCAAGTGTTCAAACTTTTCTTCTCATAAATCAAGAAGAAGTTTGATCAAATGTAGTTTTTCATTCCTAAACCAGAAGCAATAATTTTCTTTAGATGTATTTCATTGTAGTAATTATCAAACAGAACATATCTGTATGTATGCTGGTAGGTTGTTGATATCCCATTTATATGCAGATTATAACGATATTCAAGCAATCTATCCCCAAAAGCAATCCAATGTTTTCACATGAACTGAGGATGGATGGTTATATTTCTGTTTGGTAATATTATCATGAATGGGTATAAACTATTGGTAGCAATTGTTAACTTTGATAACATCAAAGTTGCAGAGAGCAGACTGCTCTCTGCTTTCAGTAATTCAAAAGTAATTTCCCTTCCGTGCTTCTCTCTCGCTCTCTCTCTTTCTCTCTCTGCCTGCCTTCTTAACCACTCTTCCAACACACAGGGCTGTGCCCAACAAACCTGCCTTCCTCCACACAGTCTGTCTTTCCTTCTCCCCCTCCTCCATGCTGCAAAGTCTCTCATGCCCTCACGCTTTCTTTCTACCTTGCCTCCCTCCTCCCCCCTCAGCTCTCATGCCGATCCACCTGTTCATCTCACGGACCAAATGGTAGCTGGCGATGCTGACAGCATGACTCCTACAACATTACAACATGGTGGTTTTTGACAGCCTTCTGGTGAGTCATTTTTTGCTGTTTTTTGTTGTTTTTTTTTTTTAAGGCAAAGGATTACTTTTCTAAACATGCTGAAGAAGAGCAACAAAGGGCTGAGGTGAAAACTTCAAGGAAGACTTTAAACTAAGCATGACTTAGTGGTCTTAGACATATGGCTTGTAACATGCATTTTAGAAAGAAGGATTTTCTTTTTTTGAATAACTTCTGTGGGAGGGAATTTCAAAAATGGTGAAGCAGAGGACAAGACAATCCCTCTGCCTGGGCTCACCATAATCCTCTAATTTCATACATTGGCCAGTATAATAGAGGGACTACTTTATCTGCCACCCATTGTCACAAAGAAAAGGGAGATGGTCAAAAGATCACTCTCTGCAATTAAAATTTGACTTCAGTGGTCAAATGTAATCCATGAAATTCTGTATATTCTGTCACATGCTGGGGGGGCAGGAGTAAACTTAAATTTTTTTATTCTTGCACTATTCAGAATGAGACACTGCAGCTCGACGATGCATATTAACATAAAACGTGAGTTATTTGCTTGAGAAAATAAACAGACAGGCACCTTTGGAATGAAAAAAATGGCTTTAAAATGTCATGGTTTTTTTTGTCCTTCAGTGGCCTTTTTCAGTCACTCTAATCCAAAGACGGTTGAAGCATCTATGTAGAGAGAAATTTACAGTTTCCAAGCTCGTGTAAAATCATTCCAATTCATTGACTGGGGGAAAGAAGTGGAGATAAGAAGAGCAGAAGTGGTTCTGGACAAAAAAAAAGCAATGATTACTGAGGTGTATCATGCTGGGAAAAGGGTTGTTTTTTTTATCATTTCTCCCAGAGGAAATAGATATACAGTGTGATGCTGGACAGTTCTTTTCCCCCACAAACCTTTGCAGCACAGCTAGCACTTTTCATCTAATGTCCTCCAATCTCTGGGCCTCCAGCCAGCGTGGATGAATGGCAGCTACAGACTCTAGCATCCTCATGTTCCTGCTGCATGGAAGCTTGTTCCATTATGAAAACTTGGCTGGAGATGATGTGTGAGTATGTGTTCGCAAACTATTCATCCTGGAATGAATTTCACACCTCAGCAATTTCTCAAATTCCTATTGGGCAAACATAAAACATGTGTCTGGGAGAAAAACACGAGCCTCGGGCATTAACTAAAAAAATAGCTTTTTACATCAATAAAAAAACAAAACTTACACTATATGACCAAAAGTTCACTCACCTGCCTTGGCTCATATGAACTTAAGTAACATTCCATTCCTAATCCATAGTGTTCAATATGGCATTAGTCTACTCTCTGCAGCTAGAACAGCTTCAACACTTCTGGGAAGGCTGTCCACAAGGTTCAGAAGTGTGTTTATGGGAATTTTCGACCATGCTTTCAGAAGCGCATTTATGAGGTCACACACTGATGTTGGACAAGAAGGCCTGGCTCTCAGTCTCAGTTCTACCTCATCCCTAAGGTGTTCTATCAGGTTGAGGTCAGGACTCTGTGCAGGCCAGTCAAGTTCATCCACACCAGACTCTGTCATCCATGTCTTTATAGACCTTGCTTTGTGTACTTGTGCACATTCATGTTGGAAAAGGAAGGGGCCAGCTCAAAACTGTTCCCACAAAGTTGGGAGCATGGAATTCTTCAAAATGTCTTGGTATGCTGAAGCTTTCAGAGTTCCTTTCCCTGGCACTAAGCTCCTGAAAAACAACCCCAAACCATAATCCCCCTCCACCAAACTTCACACTTGGCACAATACAGTCAGCGTTTTCACCTGGCACCCACCAAACCCAGACACGTCCATCAGATTGCCAGATGGAGAAGCGCGATTCATCACTCCAGAGAACGCATCTCTACTGTTCTGCAGTCCAGTGACAGCGTGCTTTAAGCCACTGCATCCGATGCTTTGCTTTGCACTTGGTGATGTCTGGCCTGGATGCAACTGCTCGGCGATGGAAACCCATTCTACAAAGCTCTCTGTGGACTGTTCTTGGCTAATCTGGAGAGCACATGATGTTTGGAGGTCTGTAGTGATTGATTGTGAGGAAAGTTGGTGACCTCTTTGCACTATGTGCCTCAGCATCCGCTGACCCCAACCTCCGTCAGTTTACGTGGCCTACCACTTTGCGGCTGATTTGCTGTCTTTCCCAAACTATTGCCATGTTCTTAGTATACAGCTGCCAGTTGACCGTGGAATATTTAGGAGTGAGGAAATTTTCACGACAGGATTTGTTGCACAGGTGGCATCCTATCACAGTTCCCCGCCGGAATTCACTGAGCTCCTGAGAGTGACCCATTCTTCCACAAATGTTTGTAAAAACAGTCTGCATGCCTAGGTGCTTGATTTTAAATACCCGTGGCTATGGAAGTGATTGAAACACCTGATTCCGATAATTTGGAAGGATGAGCGAATACTTTTGGCCATATAGTGTATTCTTGCCTTGGGTACACCTGAGGAGAGAAATCTGTGACAGTGCAGAGGAGGCTATAAGGCTTCTCTGTAATTACCTGGACAAGAGGAGCTCTTCCACTGTCTATATTCTTTGTCACTGAACACCAGGAATTGACAGCTGTACACAGTAACGGTAAGACCATTATTAAAAATGTAAGCACTTAATTTGAACATCGGCAATGTTACAGTCAAGCACGCAGCTTGACTGTAATAATGGTTGTCCTTGCCATGGCTTATTGCTGCAATTTTGCAAGCACCTATCACATCAGAATTGAATATTCTTATCCATCCATCCATCCATCTTTTGCCGCTTATCCTGCACTCATGGTCACAGGAGATGCTGGAGCCTATCCAGCGAGCCGTCTGTCGCCCGATTACAGTTCGCCACACATATAGACAAACAACCTACACTCACTCATGCATTCAGTGCAATTTTCCAAATTTTGTTTCCAATTAACCTGCATGTTTTGGACTATGAGAGGAAACCAGAGAACCCGGAGGAAACCCATGAAGAAACAGGGAGACCGTGCAAACGCCACACAGAATGTCCTTTGTGGTGTGAGGCCAAAACACTAACCACTGCGCCACCATGCCACCCTTGAATATTCTTATCTGTGTTCAGAACAATGAATTATAAATAAGATGTTGAATTAAAAAAAATATATACAATAGATGCAATCATGTATTAAATCAATGGAAAATAGACTTGAAGTAAATACCTCCTACTCAGTACTCCCTAAAGCTGTCCCTCTGTTCAAACCCAGCCTCATCACAGCAAGGAGCAGGGCAGTGGGCTGATGCTTTGTGATGGCACTCACAGTTCCTGCCCCTGTTCCATTAGATAGGAAATACATTGCAAGAGAAAGTAGACTGAAACCATATTTTCTCCTCTCCAGTCATCCAGAATAAGGATAAGTCTATAGTTTGCAACAGCTGAATGCTGAATGGTGCATACATTTTATGAAATGGCAGGGGGAGGTGGTGTTTCAATTTGACAGTTATGAATTTTGCATAGTACCTCGCCAGCAGCAACAGCGTCCAGCTACATCAGGTATGCAAATAACTTGAAAATGACAGAGTGCAGCTTATTAGTCCAGACTTTGTGCTTTTCATAATGCGTAAGACTGTGAGATTTCATGTCTTAAATCCAGTTTTGGGCAAATAGCACCATCTTATGGCATCCCTTAGAAGTTTCTCTTCAAACAAGCATTGCAGGGAACCACTGCAGAAAGCAGTATTTATACAAGGCATGGATTTTTGCAGTGACAGATGGAGGTTATCAGTATGCCCAGATGAGATGCCAGTGACAGTCTGATGTGACTAAAGAGAATTTGATTAAACTAAAAGTCATCTCTTTTATGTCAACAACCAAGATAGAGAGTTTGACATACGAGCCTAGCATTCTGTACATACAAATAGCTTTTATACACATAAGAACACATATTAGGGTCTCCTTAGTTTTTTATTAATTTATTCATTGCTACTGGTGAATCATGACCATTTCATCTGCTTTGAATATTCAAAGAGGGAGAGGATTTCATATTGCAATGGCAAAACAGATGCTGGGCAGTAATTGGAGACAAGCCTGTCAATATTTAACATAATGTGAAACATTCCACCTTTATCTGAAGTACTCCAGTGCACAATTAAAGTTGTGAATGTACAGTGTACAGGATAGCTCCCCACTTCATACATAAAGTCATTAGCTTTACAACTACATCCATTATTAATTTTTGTGACTCGTAGGTACGCAAGCCACCAAAGTCCTTTACGAGAAGCTGGATCATCAGAGATTATGTTTTCAAAAACTCTATACCAAGAAGGGAGAAAGTGGATGATGCAACTCTGTCATACAAAATAAATTCGATTTGAACCACTACCAGAGTCTTCTTTCTGTTTGCAGAGCATATTATTAGATGTATTGCTATGACTGGAGTGTAATGCATGTATTGCAGAGATCTCGCATTTAATGTAAAATAAAAGGTAAGACCTAGCTGAGCAAGCACAACATAGTGTGTCTTTTACATGTAGCGGTCCCACTAGGCTCTTATCTGGGCCTGTACCTCTGAGCGCACTAGATTGGTGAGATAACCTTGATCTGTCTTCATGAATGTCCAGCCTTTATTGCTTTAGAAGATGTGCCACTTTAACAAGCTCTTCTTCTGTTCTGCCAAGAACAGCAATATTTGAATTGTAACAGGCCAGCTGTAGGTGTCTTGAAATTTATCAAGTTCATCTTGATCTTGGGCACTTACAGCAAATGTCTTAAATAATGAAGCCCTCGGCTCATCATTTAACTATCTTTTTTGTACATAATAACCAAGGTTTCCATTCACAGGTTCAGCCAAAATGTTTTTCCATTATTGAAAATTGTCTTTTGTGGGATGTCATTGGGGCCCATCCTTGGGATGCCTCAATTAAATCTTCTTGGTTTCTTTTTAATACTGCATGGAAAAGGTTGTTATGATATAAATGTCCCCTTCGGGCGTATTGGTCAAAAGCGGCTCCGTTTGAAATAAAATTATTCTCTAGCAAATACAAAAACAGAACTTGATTTCTGCAATGAGATTTTAAGACAGTCAGATCCCTTTTTATACTTGTGTGACTGTTAACTGACGTGAAATTTTACCAAAGTAAAGGTGATGCACCACCAAATAGCTTTTGATTGATTATAGTAATGTTGACTTGGTGTCAATATTATTCAGCGGACAATATCTTGGATACTTCCTCTTTGATCATGAATCAGTGAGTTATTGTCTGAATGCTCCTGACATATTTCCTTTCATTATAACGTCAGGCAAATGGATAAACATCAAAAATGAGGATATGATTTGGTTATATCAAGATCTAATAAACAGATGGTTTGAAAGTGACATGCTAATCTGTTACAAAAAAAACCTGCATAGTAGTTAAATATGCATTACATAAGGGTTAACAGACAAAACAAACCATTTTGATCCTCAGGATAAAATCAGTACAATTATCGGTCCATTTTCCATTTTGTTCATCTCCTCTGCTGACTGCTGACAACTAAGGTCAACCTCAGTCATAAGAATTTAAAAATGAATACATGTTTGAGGTAGGTTGTCTGCCGGTATATGTGGCCCTGCATTGACCAGTCCAGGGTGTACCCTGCCTCTCGCGGAATCAGCATCCCAGCTACCAAAGCTGTAGAAAATGAATGGATGTTTCAGGTAAAATCCTTAGAAAATATAGTCCCTTTAATTATTGCTGATCTTTACATTCTATTTAATTTAGCTATAACTTAGTTTAAGTTACAGAAGTTGCTTTGATTGCTTGTACCGTACTCAGATAGAATTACATAACATTAAATATTGAGTTTGGATTTTACTTGAGTTATAAACCCCTTTGTAGAAAGGGCTTTTCTTAACCATTCTTCAATTTATGGCTTGACTAATAGAGAGAACCATCTTTCATCACAATGTCATTTATCTCTAGCAAGTTCCAGCTCATGGCAAATATCTTAAAAACAGAATTCATGAATACTAACAAACTGTAGTAGTACATTCTCTACCCTATCTCATCTATATGGAAAAGGCCTTATCATGTCAGTGGGATTTTTAAAAGTGCTCCAACCGACACAGAGCCGTCCTACTCAGGCGATAACCTTGATGAATGGCTTTGAAGAAACATCTCACAAAAGAAGTACATTTAAAAAAATCTTTTCGGCACGATAATGTGAAAGCCAAAGAGCAGAGGGAGGGAAGGGGGCAGGTCGCTCAAGAAAAGATGATTTATCCTGACAAATGAGTAGCTGATGATTAGAGAAGGATGTGAGAAACTTTTTTTCAAATACAACGGAATGAAACTCGAAAAAAGCTACGGCCGAGGTCTCACTCGCTGTGTCCTTGAAATAAAATAATAATAAAGGACAGTGAAGAATCTGCCCATGCATCTTTCATATTCATCGCTGGCAGGGAGAGTGTTATACAGTGCAAGGCTGGGTTCTCATGCTGTTTGTGACAATAATCTATTCCAGGGTGAGCAGCGGAGGACGGTCTTGATTAGCCTTTACATTCTGGTACAAACAGATTCAATTAAAGTCACAAACTGTGGTTGACTAAGCCAAGGTGTAGAACAGGACTACAGTAATATTCTTGTAAAGAAAAAAAAAACGGAAAAAAAGATTGTCAAGTGTTCAGTGCCAGAAAAGGAAGCGACAAAGAGTGAACAGGACAGATGCCAGCACCTGGTCCAAAATATGTTACACACTAGTCGCTAACA
>NC_141284.1:11078257-11198257 GCF_037954325.1 Fistularia commersonii | reverse complement strand
AAGTTGTGCGTAGGAGCAAAGGTTCGTCAATGAGAAAAGGCAGATTGAAATTTTCCATGACTCCTTGGAAGCTGTTCCTTCATTTTCGGTGAATTAGTGTGGTGGTGAAGTAAGTGGGGGCAGATGAAATGATGCTATGTCACTCAGCAGAGTGAAGGAATGAAGGGCTTCGCTGTCTAATCTTTCTTGGTAGTGTGAACTCATTTAAATTTTGAGTGATCCAAAGGCTTCATGTGGGGAGAATGTTAACAGGAACGACCCACTTTTCAGGAAGGAATGGTTATTTCTTTCCCAAAGCTGGCGGTATCATTAAAGGACGGCATTATTATGAGAAACCTGCAAGTGCTTTTGGTGGATGTGAATAGACAATCTCTATTGATAAAATTTGGATTTCTGGAAGGGTTATGATGGGTCACATATTTCCTTGGAATATCCCCATGCTCAACAAAGCAGGCAAACTTGTCCAAATAGCAATGATAGGGTAATCCAACATTCCTCAATCCTAAAATCTCAGGATCATCACAACAGGGGTATGGAAGCATATTCACGACTAATTATGTTTATATATCTCCCTACTCCACCTCTCTGTTCAGGGCTTCATGCCGTGTCGCTGACCCAGGGGATCAATCACTCTGCGATGCCTGGCCAAACAACAGTGACGAGACATATGCAATGTAAAGCTGGTCTAGCGTCTCCACAGCATGCCACCATTCAATTACTCTTGGTCAGTGGGAGACATGATCATTACAAAATTAGTGATTATTTCCTTGGGTAAACAGGCCAATTCGGGGCGTGTCATTCAGTGTGCACCTTGCTGGTCACTGGGTCGCCACAAAAGCCACTAGTCTTTGGAAAACAAGCGAGGGTACAGAAGGCTGCTTCCCATGAAAGAGCTGCCAGCTCCCCCTTCTCACTGTGGGACCCCACGGCTCGGCACAGCCCTCCCTGATAAAGTGGTATTCCCCGCATACAAAGGAGGCATCGGCCTTAATCCTCAACCAACCCACACCCTCCTTCTTTCTTTCCAGCAAGAGAGCACAATGAGTGAAGACCTCGTCTTAATCCAAAGGTGGGCTATCACAGTAATCCGGTAATACATACTGATCAAAGCCTATTCAATGCTAATCAGGACAACAGATCAGCATTATGATCTAATTAGGAACACCCTATGTGCCAATGGAGTGGAATGCCACGGCACTGCTAACATTGAAGGATGGCATTGAAATGCTTGCAAAGAACAGACTGCATGCAATGCTATGCAGTAGTCTTTACTCCATATGCGCTGCCACAATAAGAAAACAGAAATCAATGAATCTAGGTGGATTAAATAAAGGATACATTATGAAAAATGATTTTAGTAACCCGTAATCATAAGGGATCTGATCTATATATTAGTTTTGCATTATCAATGTATAATGATAACCTGTCCAATTTACGATCTTTGGCGTATGCTTTTGGGTTTTTTCACAGGTCCATGTCAGTGAAGGTCACTTCACATATGGAAGAATATGTGAAAATTGTGGGTAAGCCTCAGCTCAGCGCTGTCTCACTTCATGTAACATAACTTTAAATCCCACTACAGCGCAAGACAGAACATTGCCTTCCACAATTATTGAACCCTCTAAAACATTTCGACTCCTGTAGACACATCTTGTACTTTCTGTTGATTTTGACACTTATGGTTTTCTCAGTTAGGAACAAACTATTTAAAAAGCATCAAATCAATTGTCCACTTGCATTTCAGAAGATATTGTTGACCTGTGGGAGGTGCATCAGTCATGCCTAGCCTGCAATGTCACAGTAACTCCAGAAATCTGGGTGGTCATGGCTCTTTCAGAGCAGAACAATGCAGCTCCTACATTTGGATAAACTAATTGTTCTATAACAAGGCTCCTTGCGTTAGAAAATCCTGTCAAATTGGACTCCTATGAAGACAACAATAAAAGCAAGTGTGGAATGCAGAGGAGAAATCAAAATGTGATTTAAAAAAATATTCCTTGCGCTGTGGACAGTATCCCTTCCACCTGGGCCTAAAACAACAAAGCTGCTTTTGGATTTGGCACTGTTTAGATACTCCTTAGCTACGAAAATAAAGGCCAGATGTGCAGTCAGGATTCTCATGTGGCAACATGTAGACTACCTGTGTGTGTGTGTCATGACAAAAATCAGTGTTGTCGACAGTCATTGCACAGCAAGCTAACTTTCCCTTTTCAGTTCAAAGTGTGTGTTACAGAGTGTTTCATTCTTTGGTCTCTAAAAAATGTACACAGATGCATGGTGCATTTTTTTATGTGTGCAAAGTATTATATGTGAATAATATTTTCAGCTTTCAAAATTTTAGTTTTGCTTTTTGAAAGCTGGCAGTTTGAGTTGGTCATCATGTTAATGAGATTTCTGACGGTCAAAAATAACGCATAATGATGAATCGATAGCTCGGTATCGTCAGTTTCAACACCTCACCTCGCATCTCAGTTGCTTAATGTTGATATGATGTCCTGTGTGAGTCAACTCAAGGCAGCGCCCCTCCCCCATCCATAGTCCTACTCCCCCACACAGACAGGGACAACAAGACCCACCTCAGTGTGGCCCTATCAATGTCACCGCTTTGTGTAGCAGTCTTTCAGGGTACATGAAGTGTCTTAAGCAACAATGAGATCAATAGCCTAGCCAACTGTGCAGCAGCTAGAAGCCATTGCATTCTGGCTCTATGGAACGAAGAAGATAAAGCTGATCAGGGTCAACGCAGTGTCAGATATGTATCTTGATCTACTTGTGCACGCTCAGCTGTTAGAGAGAAGTTTTCCTTCCAGTTTCTGGCTTTTGTTTGCTGAAATAGAAATTCTGCACTAAAGGTGCATTATTGATGTGACATATCTCCATTTAGTTGGAAAAGTCCCCAAGGACCTTTGAAAGTTTTCTGTGTACTCTGCTGAGCCAGATCTTTCATGACAATGACCTCAGTCAGCCTATAGGTACACTGGCTTGGACCGGTCAGTGCCATTGATTTCCTATTCCCTCTTGGCACAATAAAGACTGTCAACGAACCACTGAGATGTGTCCTTGACCAAAGAGTAACCCAAGCATTTTTATCATGTCTACTTTCCACTCAGTAAAAGTGTGCTCATTGTGAAACGATTTACTGAAAGATACACAAGTTTTTTCTGTTTATTACAGTTCCTTCTGGAATTGTGTAAACGGCAGGCGAATATATCTTTATGAATAATCGGAGACCACCAAGTTAGACATTTTCCTTTTTCCCCAACAGAAAAAAACCCAAGCCTAATTTGCCATCATCAGCTTCTTTTGTTCAAACAGGGACTGGTATTTGAGATATAATCCTCCTTCCATAGATGAAATAGTGTCTCGACAGGCAGTGGCAGGATTCTGTCAAAACCTTTGCGGGAGAAAAATCTTTGTCAGACAGTATTCAAGGCTGAAAAATGTCTTGCTAATAGAAAAACAAAAAACAAAACACGAGATGTAAAATGTCTGTCGGGCTCAGAACAATAGACAAATGTACAATTTGTTCGCGGGCCGCAATAACACATTTGCCTACCATTGAATTTCTTTTGCACAAAGGAAATGTATCAACCATCCTAGTTTAATTTACCCAAGGATTTGCCATGGACAAATAAATTCCCATTTTTTCATTATTTTGTAGCAACTTTAAAATGACCCCAAATTGAAATGCCATTACTTTATATTCAGTGTCTCGTTATCTTTCCAAAATGCCATGTGTAATGTCATGCAATATCTGACAAAATGACCTTAATTTAAAGGCATGCCACTGATGTCAACACCAGGTAAATACCAAACTGCAAATGTGCATTGATTGTTTAGATGCTCCAGGTGACACCATTTCAGTAGAGACAACTTTTGTTTACCCCTCAAATTTCACAGAATGTTGAAATGGCACTAAAAATGATTGAGTTATTGCTAAAATGTCTGCGCTGAAGGAAGAATGAAGGTTACATATCAACTAAAACATTATAAATATGAGGAGTCACTGAAATAATTAAGATTTTTACCCATCCAGCCCCCGGTGAAAAAAGCAACATATACATGTATAAATATCTTTTCATTCTTCTCGCTGTCTCAACACCCAAACAAGCCTGTGTGTGCAGTGCAATTCAATATGAAAATGAGATGCAAATTACTCCCGACATCTACAGCATATTTTAGGAACGTTATTCAGTGTTTTGATCTGGCCCTATCCTTTTGTTAGCTAAAAAGGTACAAACTATTCAAAAGATTTCTTTTGTCCATAACTTTTGTAAGAAAGTGGAGAAAATATTTGGAATGCATTAAGTTCTGAAAACCACCTGTCATGGCTGACAATAAAGGCTTGCCTAATAGATGTTAGCGCTGATGGTAAAATGGACAAAGAGAAGCGGCCCTCTGTTGTTCACAAACTGCCTGGTGCAACTAAAAATGAATCCATTAACTTCAGACTGTTTACTTTGTACTTTTGGCTGTAAAGGCAAAGAAAAAAATGAAAAAAACAGTTCATGAGGTGCAGGAGCCAAGGCCTCAACTTCCCTTTCACAGGCCACGTTTTTTCAGCTTTTTAAAACTCACACGGCAAGCACCCTGGCAGCCAGCTCTGACAAGATGCAGGAGAAAGAGAAAAGACTGATGGAGGAGACAAAACCAAACACAAAAACAGTAACATCTGCAGGCGCTTCCAGCCAGACATTTTGATGTGAATAACTCAGCACTTCGTGCCCTGACCTTGGCGAACAAAGGGGGGGAGATGCCTCAGGAGTGGAGCAGGGCGCCCTGGGAGGCGAGCGTCCAGAGTACCCCTGCTCATTTCGTGGAGCTGGAGTTATTGTCTCTGGTAGGGCAGAGACGTGCCACCGGGGCATCCAGGCACTGCATGCTACATGAACTGTCATAGTTTCAGCACAAAGGTAGCTGCTTGACAAGTGAAGTGGGGCAGGAATGAAAAAAATATCGTTTTCAGCGTGGCGCAATGCTGGCACATCCATCACAAATGTATGCATATCAGGATCGGGCACGCATAACTGTAGACTTGCTTTTGGAAGAGATTGGCAATTGTGATAAATCATTGCAAAGGGGAGTGGATGAATATTTATCAGTTTGGCCACAAGATGTATTATGTACAGATTTGTTTCACCTCAGTCTAAACTTAGAAAACTCAAATTCCTCCCCATCAAATCAAAGGGAGAAACAACAAAGCAACTGTGTACTTCAAGACTTAAATCTTACAAGTTCCTAATCCTTCTGAAGTCCACATGGAACCCTTGGTCTCCATGGCAACAACGGGGCATTCAACCAAGTGATTGCTTCCAATGAATTTCAGATAAGACAAAATGGAAGTGAGTTGATGTGATTTTAATGCAGAAGTGAGCAACGGAGGGGAGGTCCACAAGGTTCATATTTGAATAAAGCAAACAGAGCAGACAAAAGGCTGACAGCCGTAAATGACATTGTCAGTACAAAAATTATCAGCCAGTTTACAATCTGTTTGCTCATGTAGAACAAACAGAATGTGTGTGGCATCCTCGGGCTTTGTGAGCGGCAGGGCCAGCAGCCGGCAGTCAGAAAAAAACAGATATCAGCTCCCCCTGCAGCCCTGCAACAATTAGATAATAATTTGACAGGCACACTCAAAATCTGAGTTTGTTGTTGTCTTCCAAGGGCAGCCCTTTTTTCAGCCATGAAGGAAATATATAATTGAGGCATCAGGAACAAAGACGATTTGCGTGACCTATGGCCAGGGGACGGCCGGAGTGGGATATCACAGATGTAGGGAGACACATTCCAAACCAAGATCTTCAGTTACCTAGCGAGGGCTCAAATCAAGGTCTCCTTTTCTGCCTGGTGCTGCCTTGGTGGTGGGACACCAGGGGGGACATCGTCCTTAAAGACAGCCCGGTTAGGCTCGACTTTAACCCTGGTGCCCCTTTGTAACATTGTGTCTCTTGTTTTGCGCTTGTTAACCTCTCTATATGTGCATCAGCCGGACGCAGCTGGGACAAGTGGGGGCAAAATATATAAAGTTTGTTTTATACAGCACAGTAAAACATCACAAGCAAATTGATTCAATAATTCATTAATTTAAGATAAAAAACTATGAATTGAGACCAACTAGGAGATTAAGTATACACGGTGTTGCAAAACATACAGGTGTGTCACATTACAGTTGCAGAGTGCCAAAGACAACACTTGCCACGATCCTAACTGTGATGATGTGATATCGAATGCGGCAAACAATCCAGCGGCGCTTTTGAAATATTCCATGAAAATACAACCCAAGCTATGGCGAGCCGTTTCTCACCACCAAGCAGGACGTAGCCTATCATCAAGGGGCCGTGGCCTCACGAAGCACAGGCTGCCCGACAGATCTAAACACAGCATATGAAGTCAGCCAAATCTCCCAGATACTGTACTGGATGTTCAGTCCATAAAACAACATGACAGAGTGTCAATTGATATTCACCCCAAGATTTTCCTCCTGGTGCTATGAGCCCTGCTCTGTTCTGCCGCTGTGTAGATGCAGTTTAGTCTTATTAAAAACTTGTTTGATTAGCCAGCCCAGGAATGGAGGCTGTGGAAACGTCTGGCAGCAGCAGATAAAAGGGGAATGATAAATAGGCGAAAAGCCAGCAGATTGCCAGTCAGCCACTAGAGCATCAAAACACATCAATTTCTCTGCAAAGTTGATCCAATTTTGTCAGCCACTCACAGACAGATACTATGGTCTACTCCTTTCATTCCAGGGTAAATTGCTCTTCGCCCTTTTTTTTTTGCAGATACGGCAATCGGTCATAAAGGGCCAGCCATCATTAGTACTGTTTGAATTGGAGGCCGTAGTGTTTGGTTAAGAGGGTGAATGCAAATTTGATGAAAGAATAAGGTTGCATTTACATATCAGCCTCAGCTCACATGGGGAGGGTAAACATTCTGTTTATCTCAAGTGTTATTTTATGATTTCAGTTGAATATAAAAGCGACCTTGGCCCAGTAGGAGCAAAAGACCAAGGAAATTTACTGTTATTTAAACACACTTTATTCAAGTAGAACTTGCCAACAAATCCTCTGCTAGTCAGTAAATACACAAAAGATATCAGGTTGTTTATACTGCGGGTTTGTCAATGAACCCAAAATGTACATTTTAGATTGTTAATTTTGTTTTTCATCTCAAATTATTGGTAACTCATATTTGATTTATTTATGAGGAAAAAAGAAGTTAAATCACACACACGCATGCATGCAAACACACACACACACACACACACACACACACACACACACACACACACAAATATTTATATCTATGTGTGTGTGTTTTTTGAGTGATCAGACTTTTAAGGAAAAATTGGCCATTGACATATGACAGGACTATTGTATTTTGTTTTAAAGAATCGGCAAAAATATTAAAGACCAAACAAAGATCAGATGAGCTCATCAGATATGACATTAAATATGCGTTTCACTAGAAAAGTATTCAATGGAAAAAAACTGTAGATTGGACTAGATTTTGGGACAGAAACTGAACTCCATAGTAAATCATGGCAGAAAATGAGTAGTGAGTAAAAAAGGGATTTCAAAATGCTTGAAGTCTAAAAGTCCAGTTTGTCAAAGCAGTGACAAATTAATCATCATTAGATTTTAGTTAAAGTCAGATAAAATAATGAAGGTTATTTCAACTGTCACATGTAAAATATAAACTAAAACCATAAAATGTACATCATATAAATCATATTTAGCCTTACATAGACAGAGTTGAGTGGGCTGCTGAAAATGAGGCAAAACACTGCCATCTATGGCTATGGTCCGAGGACTGCTGAAGTAGTGTGCAGCCAACACAAAGAACATCAATCACATAATCAGCGGCATCATATTTGAGAATAAAACTAATATGAAAAAAAATCATGACAATAAAATATCAAATTCGTAACTGAATATTTCTAATATATTAGTGTAAAAAGTGTTTGGAACAGTTTTTACATTAAAGTTTCTTGGTTTTCCCATGAAGCTGACATGTTTTTGGCTTCCAAAATTGACAGATTAGACTGAAACCTAGATTTTCATCCAAATGGGCATCTGGTGGCCATATCCTTTAAGCAACACAATTCTGCACAAATCAGGGGTTCTGTCAGAGCTTTTCATACCACCTGCTGTGTATCTTCCCCTCAAAATGATTCAGCCTGCCTTTATTGTTTCATCAAAATTTTATCTTTACAGTTTGTTTACGAAAATTCAACACACATTACACATTTTGTATATTAATGTGCATTTCAGTGATGCTGCAAACATTTAATACTGTATGCTGGTATTACTACACTTCTCATGTCAGCTACTTAATTTCAAATGCATTTATATTGGCAATAAAAAGACATATCAGGACAAAATTTTGACTGTGATTCAAGAGCGCATTAAGGCACAATAATGAAGTGCATATAGCTGCCAGACTGGGGTAGCTGGCTGGCAGTGAAGCATAGAAGAAAGCCAGATGTCAGGGCTTCTATAGCTTAGGCCTTGACCAGGCCTTCGTCTGCGGCGGCCCTTTATGGTGCGTTCTGTGTGATGCATCGGTCCCAATGGGAGCCACAAGGCTTTACTGGTGATGAGACGCGATCTGTCCCGTCTGTCACCTCTCTTTCCGAGTTATTCATACACCATCCATACAGTCAGTCCTCCAAGGCCTCTAATCCCCTTTTCCCGAGGTGGAGTGCAGACAAGGAGGCAGACAGGCAGGCAGGTTGCAAGTCTGTTCATTGATGTTTGACACGCTGAGCATAAAGGAGCATTTCACATTTACAAAAATGTAACAATGGTATCAGCACAAGCCTGCATAACATTGGGTTATATCTCTAAGTCGGAACTAGGATTCAAACTGTCTCGTATAGACAGGAAGAACCTTTTCTGCATTTCACAACCCTGTGCAGATTCCGATTTCACCATTAGCTTTGCAACACCCCTTCAAATTCTTTGCTTCATTTCAGGATTCTGTTTTCAGTCTTTTGTCCAACGATAATTCTATTTTCTTTTCTTTCAATTTTAAAAGACATTTTTCGAACTGATATGAAATCCTAGAATGACTTGGACAATCATATTCATAAATCTAAATAAAAAAGGTAAATTGGACTGTAAGGTTGCTGATCATTTGAAGCTTCAGCACCCCTGTGATCACACAAACAATAAATTAACTTGGCACATTCTCGCTTGATGTTTACACACATCAACAGAAAAAGTTTATATAGTGCATTCATATAAACAAGGCCTAAGAAATGAGCAAATAGATCATTCCTAGGGAATCTTTGCTTTGCAAACACCCCTATTATAGATTAAACGTTGACAGTATGCCAGTTATCAAGGTAAACTAGAGCTGTGACTGACAGCTCAAAGTGGTTTCACTTTGTTCCATTTTTTTGTTTGTGTGTGTGTATGTGTGTGTTCGTTTGTGTGTGTGTGTGTGTGTGTGTGTGTGTGAGGGACAGTCAGAGTGAGAGCCAGTGCCAGCGAAAATAGAACAAGTAAAATAAAGAGGTCTGGCCTCTCTTTCTGTGTGACACACGCTTTACCTCTGTTCTTCCTGGAAAAACAATCAATTTACTAAGGACAGCTTAGCCACTCCCTTAAAGGATCAAAACAAAAAGAGTGACCTGGGTGAGACCCAGTGGAAGGCCTTCAAAATCCATTAATCAAGTGTCATAGTTGCGTGTGGATGAGGTCAGATCGTGGCATGTGTTGCAATGGCTGGGTCATGTACAGGGCATTGGATCAGAGCCACATTATCTTAATAATATGGAGACAAAAGAAGTAAGTATGTATGTGATCAGTAATGTTTATCAAAGTCAATTCTTATTTGCTTTTTCGTCAGAGTTTCACATGTTTAAAGCAGTCACCCATCGAAGATGCACTGGCACGAGTTGGTGGTTGCACTGTTGTGTGCATGTGTGAGACATAGACCACCAATGCAGCGGAGGGAGACGGGAAATTTGGAGTCAGTGTGCTTTGTCAAGTGGCATTTGATTTGTCCCTCAGCAGAATTGGGCTCCAACTGAGTCACTTAGTGAGCCACACCCACATTCCCTGATTCTATCTCAGCCTTTCCCTTTTTCCTGCTTCCTCAGGTGTATCTACGGGTTCATCTATGGGCCACCACTGTTGACACACATGGGCTGTTGCACGTGGCTCACGTCCCTTCTCTTTCAATGACTTGTGGCAAGCTGAAAGGTGAAATCGGCAAATGCATGACCAAGTTTTGATGATTCTTTCTTTGGAGGCAATTTTTTAGGCTCGCAGATGTTCCCTCAACTTTTGTATACTCACACTTATGATATATAAGACCCAACAGTGAACTGCAAAATTGCATTTTCCTCATGCGCATTTAGTGACACTGTGGCTGACTGTGCAGTGAATAGTGACCGAAATACCATTACTATCCTCAAAATGGATGAGATTTTATTCTAAATAGAGACGTACAAATGAAAAGCACACCTGAGTCTAAAATAAGAGGAATTATGCACAGATACAGGCAAATTCAATTCTGAGGAGCACTGCAGGATGTAGGAGGCAAACAGAGACATGCTTGAATAGAAAGCTGACTGGTTACCTAAAGCAAGGTTACAAATGCACCCATAAAACTGTTTATTGCATACATTATGCTACTGAGTTCACATGTAGCTCTTCAACACCTATCTGGTCGTTGTTAACACCAGAGAAATGCATCTTTTGTTTCCCGGTGTGCATTGTTTCAGAGCGCTAAACAAAAAAAGTCTGTCTTTGGTTTCTGACCAAAATGAGTTTTGTTTTTTTTTAAACAATTTTACTGAATTTAAATATACGAATATCTGAAAATTCTGATATGTGTTGCTCTGTATTATATCCAAAGTCATCTTAGTTCATTAAATGTACAATATTCATCATGAAATTTGCTAATTAGATGTCAAATAAAAGGCACACTTTTTTGAAACGTGTGAAAATTCCAAACTAAGCTTCTATGAAGCCTTGAGGATTCAGAGCAAGAATGCAAGGTAAACATTATCATGTTGTTGATTAATTGAAAAAGTGATGACATCAGGGGTGCAACATGAATGGTTGTTTTGCACCCACTTGTGACTCAAGTTCTTCTGGATTTTTCCTGATCCATCATCTCACACAGAATTGTACCAAAGCTCATTTTACATCAGAATGCAACAATGATAAATAACCCACCACTCCCTTGGAAATAAAGCAAAGGTATTTGTGGCCAAGTTTTGTAACAAAAGGACATGTCCTCTCTGTTGTTGGTTGGAGTTGGTTAGAGTTTGAGATCGGAATGAGCTAAAATCCCCCTGATCAGCTGCAGAATAAGTGCCATGATGAAGAAAGCCCGGAAGACAAGTCTTCATGCAAGAGGGCAATTTAGACTGTCGAATACTTTTCCATGCATAACTTGGAAAGGGTTTAGGCCACTTATGAGGGAAATCAAAATACAGGCTAAGAATAGCTGTATGTATTGGTGGACTTATTTAAAATAATCACGTTTGGACTAGAACTCTTATTGTCTGCTTTTATTGTATGACTGTCTGACACCAGCTGAGAAAAGCAAGAGAGAAGGGGTTGCATTGCAGGGACACTGAAAGGGTGGGGCAGACAATAGTAAGGTGCCATCCAGTCACATTCCTCACATGCCAGTCAGTCTGTCAGTGACCCCGAAATGGAGCCCATTTCCCTAATTAGGGCCATCAGTTTGAGCCAGTAAGTACCCCAGTCACACATGGCTGCAAACCAGGTCCACTTTTGTGCTGTGGAAAGACTCTATGCAAGACGGCACAGTCAAGTCCATCGCAGGGTTTTCATCACATATTGCACGAGATCCATCAAGGCATTTAGATACCATTTGCTGAGGATGCAAGTAATTCTTTTGTTTTACACTTAATACAAAGCTTAAAGGAGTCATTTTGTGAAAAAGGGATAATTTTGCAAATGAGGAAAATCATTGCATGGAATAATTATGAGATTGTTGAACATATGATGGTGGTGGTAGTTAGAAAGCCCATCACATTGCTAAACTGACTGTTATGGCAGTTGCTTCATTTTACACTGTTGTAGAAAATAGCAGACCACAATATTCATCATAATATGATGTGTTTCATGGACACAATCCAGCAAACACCACCTACCTGCCTTTTTCTTGTTGGATTGCATGTCTGAACCTTATTATGTTTCTCATCTCATATGGAAATACTAATATTTTCCTATTCTTCACATTAGCTATCTGAATGATCTAACCATCTAAAATTCAGAGAATAAAAGGGAAACGTGGGCAGTTAAACCTGTGCTACCCACACACATGTATTTGCTTTTTTGTATCATTGCTGATAGAAACTATATCAACATTTGACAAATGTTGTTGCCTATTTTACTGCTTATTTGTTTGTGGAGTTCAAATGTAGTTTCGTAACATTTGCTTATGGATTTTGTGACAACTATGGGTCTCGTGTTTGGGCAGGTGTGCACCACATGCCTGGCCATTGTGAGACACTAGAAGTGGCTTTTGTTTGGTCTAAAATCCTAATTGGTGAGCGTGAAATACAAAAAAAAGCCTAGATTTAGTGGAAAACTTAGATCCTTCCAAAGGTTCTCTGGAATCAACAGAGTGAGAGAGAATTAGGTTTGATGATGGAAATTTGACAGTGTTTATACCACATATTTACCGGTGAGAATAATTACATTTGCATTAGCAGGTAACCTTTATTATTTCTTCTGGGTACTATATTTACACTTTTCTTGATAAAATTGTATTTATCTAATGTTTAGCTTCACAGCCTAGTGACTGTGGGGATTTAGTATACATGTGTTGCATTGCTTACAAAATTTTTCAATAAGTGCAATTTGCCTGCATTCACTTGAACCATTAAAAGCTTTTTATTTTATGAGGCAAGGCCTTGAGAGCTGAGGGATTTTGGAATGTGCAGAAAAATCAGTCATCAGCTCTCCCAACCAGGAAATGCTAAAATGCAAATGGAAAAATATGAGAAGATTACTGCTGAACCCGCTGTCGGCTCCACTGGTGTCGCACTGGGCAGCTGGGAACTGAGAATGGATTCACCAGGTGAGCCTCACAAAGCAAGCAGAGCCAACACACAGAAAGATGCGTCACAAATGATGGAAAGATGGAACCTAACTCTCCTGATTCCCGATTCCAATATAAACCACTTAATACCATAATTGACATAAAGTAATAAAAGATGGCTCATCAAAATGGAAATCCTACAGGAAAAACTGCTCAAATGTTACGGCAAATAGATTCTTTTTCACATTGCAGTAAAAATTGAACTGTGAAATAAAAGCAATAGATAGGTAAATGAACAATAATGGGCTGTAATATTGTTCTAATGTAAACAGCTGCTGAAATAACACAAAACAAATGGGACAAAATGTACTCAATGCCTTTGGTGTACTTGTTTGATGAGTTTTCTCGCTTGTGGTATATGAAGCCACTGACACTGCTCTCTGTGATACAGGTTGCTGTTTGTACAGAGATTCTCTGACTTACTGCACATCACACTCAAAATCTTGCTGTTGATCTGTAGATTTCAGCTGCATGAATCAAAATGAATTGCCCGGTTTGATTTTATTTTTTCATTTTTTTGGTGCTATTATCATGTCATACGACATCGCAGCAAGTGAGTGGATATTGTTTCCAACTCCAGCTGTGACACCTTGAAGCTTTCTATTTTGGCAAAATGGATAACAGGGAGCTAGATTTGCTTTGCGTAACCTGTGTGTGCTTTAATGCTGAAATAATACTTTCTAATAAAAATTAAGATCTGACAACCTCAATCGATTCAGCATTCAGTGATGCAACATTTCTGACAAACAGTGATATAAGACACGCGTAAATGAAATGTTGTAGTACACAACACTGCCCTCCAGTGGGCAGATGGGATGTAGTATGATTAAAACATTAAAAATCGAAAAAACAATTCTGCATTAAGGGTGAAAATTCAAGTTTTAAAAATGTTCACTAATGTGAACACACACACACACACACACACACACACACACACACGCACGCACAAAGAACAACCCTTATTATTACACAGCTTGTGTGCTTGCTGCGCTATCACTATCTACACTCCCTCTTATTGTCTTATCGTTGTTCCGACAGGTGGTCTTACCTGGCTTTGGCTGAGAAGCAAGCAGATATGAAGGGGATGTGCAAGGGCAATAAAGCCATAACTGGTGGGTTGTATGGACGGGACGTTACATACAAGCACCACCTGCTTCATGTGAAGGCTGTTTATCACCAGATGGCTAGTGTTTTATTACAGTCAGTTTACAGTTGCTTTGATTAGAAGAAAAGATCAGTGGAAAATGGAGAAGCAGTCCCATCATCTGAATGAGTGATAGAGACTTGTGATTGCTTAGAATCCTTAAAATTTATCCGTGAGCAATATTGTGACAAAATTTGTGTCTTTTTCCAGGCTTTGTGAGTGGATCAGGTCCGATGACATCTTATTCTGTGGCACCATCTTGTGCTGGATAGGATGCGCTGCAAAGGTTCCTCGTTCCAGGATGTGAATATAATTTATATGTGTGATGTATATGTGTATTTGTATATCTTCTTAGTGACATATACAGGTGGGAATGGAAATTGAGTTTGATCCATAATGCATATTCAAGGGAAGATCATGAGTCCACCACACCTCTTACAATTCCTGGGTTTAAATAATCCTGTCTCACTTATTTTAGTATTGCAGCCTCAAGGGGGGTAAAGTCCGATTTCTTTTTGAGACGGTTCCAAACCTGGATGAATCTAGAGGGTTGTGTCGGGAAGCTATTCAGTGTAATAGTTGCACCAAGACTAAATATGCAAATCAAACCTTTGACTCTCCTAACGGATGAACAATGACAGCCATAGGTGCCGATAACCATCAGGGTACCAGCGGAAAATGAGTTACTGTGGGTCGAAGGAGGAGAAGAGGAAGGCGTGCTCAGAAGAAGAGAGAAAAGAGGAAAGGCGAGAGTATGGGAGTGAGAGCAGGGACTTTGAATATTGGGACAACGACAGGAAAAGCTAGATCTTAATTGACATAGCCAACATAATGCAGAGAAAGAAGGTGGATATACTGTGTGTCAAGGAGACCAGGTTGAAAGGTGCAAGGCTAGACGTTTAGGTCCAAAGCTGAAAACTGAAGGTGGCTATGCCCCACAGCTGGGATGTGAGTTAGAGGAGAAGAAATTCTGGCACTAGTTAAATGAAGTGATTCAGAATGTCCCCAGAGGTGAGTGAGTGGTAATTGATGCATATGTCAACGCACATGTTGGTGCAGGCAATAGAGGTGATGAAGAAGTGATGGACAGGTTTGGTATCCAGGATACGAACACAGAGGTGGAAACAATGGAAATGGCTGTAACAACATTGGTGAACCTTGCGAGAAGGAAGTTTTAAAGGGGTTGAAGAAGGCCAGACTTGGGTCCGGGAACAGCAATTTACCCTCCAAGGTTTATATGAAATACCCAATGCTCCTTCAGATGCTCTAGAAGCCTTTCTGAAGGATGTGGGAAAAGGGCATCATTCTATCATGTTGGAAGAAGGCTGTTGGCTATTCAGCCTTTGATCAATTCAGGACATATCACTTCTCAGTGATCAAGGCAAAATCTACTTTTCTTTACTAGCAAAAAGGATGACCTCATACAAAACAGAGAACAGATCTGTTGAAACCTCTATCCAGAAAGGTGGAATCCCAGGCCCTCTTAGATTTGTCTGGCTGGATTTGGCCAATGCCTCTGGTTCAATCCCTCATGCCAAGATGTTCACGACTTAAGATCAGTATCTCATCCCCCAGCACATCAGGGGAATGGTCACCAGCTTCTTTGGAAGTTCAAACCCAGTTAAAACCAGGTGACAAAACCTGGAGAAGGGAATCGTAACTGGATCCACATACTTTTCATCACGGGAATGAACCTCATTAAAACAACTGCCGAGAAGGAAGCCAGAGGACCAAAAAAGATGTCAGGCACTTGGCAACCCCAAAAAAGAGGTTACATGGATGACCTTACAGTGACAACCATGACCCATGTGGAGGCAAGTTGGGTGCTTACAGGTCCGGACCACTTGGCAACTTGGGCCAGAATGAGGTTCAAGCCGAAGAAGTGCAGAAGTAATTAGAGGTAATTAGAAAAGGAAATCTAACAAAGAGGTTCGAGCTGCAAGTAAGGCCGGGCTTCTTGTAAGTCACTTTGGATAAAAGCGTCTGCCAAATGACTGTAATGTAATGGAATGGAATGTACAACTGCAAGAAGAAGTGATTCCATCAATCAATGGGAGCCCAATCAGGAGCCCTGGTAAGCGGTTTGATAACTACTATTCTGACAAGAGCAACATCAACGGAAAGACAAACTGAGGAATGGCTGAGGCAAATTGAAAATCAGGGCTCCCTGGAAAGTTGAAGACTTGGCTTTCCCAAAATGGATTGCTTCTGAGACTCATGTGGCTGCTGACGGTGAATGAAGCCCCCAAGATGTGCGTTAAAAGATCGAAGAGAACAATCAATAAGAACCACCATAAATGGTTTAGAATTCCTCCAAGCTTCAAATCAGTAGGCCTGTACATAAGATCCGGTCAGCTCCAACTTCCCCTATCATCTGTGGTAGAGTGTAGGATTACACTACTAACACACAAAGAATCCCAGGCTGGGCAAGGCAGACATGTGGGCATCTCTACCAGATCAGGAGGCGAGTGGTCAGCTGATGCATCTGTTGCTCAAGCCTGTTGAGGCTAGTGAATGAGGAAGGGGAGGCATCTTTTGATGTAGCTATATTCTTAGTGAATACTTGAAAGGAAGGAAATGAAAGGAAGGAAAGGTGTACAAGACAGTGGTAAGATCAGCGAGGCTGTATGGCCTAGAAACAGAACAATGTCAACGGAAAGACAAACTGAGGAATGGCTGAATTGAAAAATCAGGGCTCCCTTGAAAGTTCAAGACTTGGCTTTCCCAACATGGATTGCTTCTGAGACTCATGTGGCTGCTGACAGTGAATGAAGTCCACATGATGTGTGTTGAAGGAGTGAGGAGAACGATCAATAAGTACCTCCATAAATGGTTGAGAATTCCTCCAAGCTTCAAATCAGTAGCCCTTGTACATAAGATCCGGTCAGCTCCAACTTCCCCCTATCATCTATGGTACAGTGTAGGCCCCTATTAACACAAAGAATCCCAGACTGAGCACGTCAGACATGCGAGAATCTCTACCAGATGAGGACGTGAGTGGTCAGCTGATGCATCTGTTGCTCAAGCATGTTGAGGTTAGTGAATGAGTAAGAGGAGGCATCTTTCGATGTGGCTACATTCGTAGTGAATACTTTTTTCCAGGAGAGGCAGGAACATATAGTCACTTATAAGAGTTGAAGTAGGAGCACATGGATAACTACATCTACATCAATGCAATTTGATGTGACTACAAAGTAGTAGGTTAGAGTGTAGAGTGTAGTGGTCAGTGAAACCTTCCAGATGACTGGACAACTCTAGCTAATGGTAAGAGAGAACAGGTAAGAGAGAACTTGGTGTGTCATCTAGAAGAAAAGTAGATAAAGAGACTTCGGGTGGAATGAGGCGCAGGAGTAAATGCAGAAAAGGAGGTTAGAAAAGGGGAATAGTGAATATATTGGTAGAAGGATGCTGGGGTTGGAACCCCCAGGAAGGTGATCTAGAGTAAGACCAAACCGAAGATTTATGGATGTAATGAAAGAGATGTGAAGTCAGATGCAGTGAGAGAAGGGGATACAGGGAATAGGGGGAGATGGTGGAGATTGATTCACTGTGGCAACCCCCTGACGGGAAAAGCTGAAAGGAAAAGAAGAAGAAAAGGCTTAGCAAAGAGGAGTGGAACACTGAGGGGACTGAAGAGAGCAGACAGGAGTACAGGGAGGTGCTGCACAAGGTAAAGGTACAGATAACAAAGGCCAAACTAAGGGCATGTTATGACTTGTATGATAGGTTGGAAAGTAAGGAGGGCGACAATGATTTATACAGGTTGGCAAAACAGAAAAGAGAGAAGGGAAGATGTGCCACGGGCTTGGGTAATTAAGGATAGAGAGGGAAATGTATTGATAGGTCCCAGGTGAGTGATGGGAAGATGGAAAGAGTACTTTGAAGAGCGAATGAATGAGGAAAATGAAAGAGAGGAAAGGGTGGAAGAGGTGACTATAGTGGACCACAAAGTAGCAGACATTGACGAAGGTGGAGAGAGGAGGGCATTAACGAGGATAAAGAGTAGAGTTGGCCCTGATAATATAACTATGGAGGTATGGAAATGTCTGGGAGAGACGGCAGTTGAGTATCTGGTTAGATCACTCAACAAGATCTTGGAGAGTGAGAAGGTGCCTGGAGAATGGAGAATGCCCTCAAGACAGTCCTTCTCAAATCATGTGCGACCACCGGGGGGGGAGCGAGTGACCCTAGGGAACATGCTTTTTTTGCCTAACTAGGATAAAGTGTAATTGCACATCCAGTACAGTAGATGGCAATGACGCTCTCATTGTCAGAGTGTGCGCAGAGAATATTAGCTCTATGGTGTGCATTGTGAGCGCATACTCGCACACACCAGCAGGAGATATGAAGTGTACGGTAATGAACAAACCCTCAAAGGAAACCATGATAAAGTGTTTAACATGGATGAAAAGAAAAGCCGGACAGAGACGGATACAATGAGACAAACGAAAGTTACTTGTAAGCTAAGATGAGGAAATATGACGAAAAAAAAACAAACAAACCACAAGATAGCAGAGGAGCTGATACTGCCTACAACATTAGACATGGTCTCTGTCATGTTGGACGCAAGCGCTGCAAAATAAAAACAATCCCTCTGTCCGATGACACTGTCGCCAGATGTATAAATGACATTGCTCCTCCAAGAACAGCTGGTAGATAAACTCAAAGACAAATGTTTGGCCTTACAATTTGATGAAGCAACCGACAGCAACAAAGACATTATTACTTATGTACGAGTTGGCATAACTAACTCCCTGTGTGAGGACCCACTTTTTTTTGTAAATATGTCAGAGACAGAGCTACAGCTGAAAATTAATTCAAAATACTGGACTGCCTCCTGACTTAGAATGGGCTCAAGTGGGAGAATTGCATTGGTGTTTGCAGTGATGGTTCACAAACCATGGCAAGGATGAGAAAAGGACTTCAGGCACTCATCAAGACGGTCTCACCTAAAGCTGAGTGGACACACTGTTTTACACAGAGAAACCCTTGCATCCTTTCCTCTAAATTAAGTGAGATTATGACTGATTATGACTTGGTGAAGTCAGTTTTATAAAGATCAGACCACTAAAAACAAATGTGTTCTCTGGTATCTGTGAAGAGATGGGAGCTGAAAATCAAGCTGTGCTGTTTCACAGTGAAGCAAAGTGGCTGTCATGAGGAAAATGTCCTGAGTTTTTGAATTCAGAGAGCAGATAAGAATGTTTTTGGAGCAGGAGCACAAATACGAAGTCGCAGAAAAATTTAGTGATGAGAGCTTCCTGGCAAAACTGGTCTACCTGAGTGACATATTTGGAAAGCTAAATCTACAGCTTCAAGGGAAAGATAAACACCTTGCTCAGGTTACAGACAAGATCAGCTCTTTCACTAGAAAGCTTTGCAATGTGGGGCAGGCGACTTGATGAAGGAAACACAGATTCACATGAGAAACTGCATGAATTTGTTGACACTACTAACTATAATGCCACCTTAGTGACTCCATATTTCATCATTGATGAGATACTTTAAACAGTACTTCCATGAAAACAGTTCCCAGTATGACTGGGTGGGAGATCCTTTCAAAGCTCCATCTGGTTTCAGCTTTGTAAAGGAGGACCAATTCATTGACATGATGTCTGACTCCACATTGAGACTACAGTTCATATCACAGACACTGAGTGAATTCTGACTAAGTGTAGAGAAGCAGTATCCACTCTTAGGGCAGAAGGCTATGGGCATTCTTCTACCTTTTGCGACTTCTTATCTTTGTGAGACTGGCTTCTCTGCTGTTGCTGCACTAAAGACCAAGTTCAGGTCCCAGCTATACATCAAATAGGAGCTGGGAGTTGCAGTATCCTGCTTCAAACCCTGCTTTGAAAAGTTGTGCACTGCAAAACGTGCTCATTGTAGCCATTAATCCTGACTTCCTTATTTTGTTAAAAGAAAAAAATCAGCACGTTTTCAGCACGTTTTTTTTTCTTCCTAGGGAGGGCATGACAGAAAATAATTGAGAAGCCATCTCCGTTCCTGTTCTAACATGTTTCAATCCCTACACAAGATTCAACATCAGGCCTCCGTGTTCTCTGGTTATAATGCGTTTATCGCCTTTCAGCAGCTTTTCAGTATATCATTTGCACAATACTTGCACTTCTTGCATAAACACTTGCCAAGTTCAGCAATACCTGCATAAGATGTCACATGTTTCTCCTCCGTCTGTAGGAACATAAGATGAGTGGAGAGTGTTTGCTGAAGGTGAGAAAAGGTGATAATGTACTGTAAAGTTGCAAGTATGGGCGCATTTGTTTAGACAGTCCTTCAAATGAGACTTTTTTTGTGTCTTCCAGCTTGCAGAGAATGCCCAGCCATTGTTGAAACACCCAGGTGGGTTACACTGTGAATGGTATGGAGAGTGCTGCTTGCACCTGTGAATTTACTGTGCGCTAAACCACCAAACACCTTTCCTTTCTGATTATGGGTTCTGGATAGAAATCTGGAACGTAGGATTAAATCATTAGAAATATTGTATGCCAATATTTTCCAAGAATTAGCGTTGCGCAATCTTTGAGCGCTGACAAAAGAACATTTTCAAGACACCCTTTTCTTCTCCTCAGAGTAGAGAAATTGATTGAGGTCTTCTCAGATGCACTGAAAGTTGCAATACTTTGTAAAACTGTTGTCCTGTTAGGCTTTCTTTACTATTGTCACACGACATTCAAGTAGACTTCTCACATTAAGCCAAAGAATATCTTCTCACAGCAAATTCCTTCTTGGAGGCAGATGTCTTCCTTTGCTTTTTAAGAGACTAATATGGCTGCTCTCAAGGCAGGGGATTTTATTAATGCAAACACTGTCAGTGTCTTGACAGATGTTCATGCAAGTGGACTATTTAGAATTATCTCAGAAGGTAAATGGGGCGAGATTTGTGTGATTTTAATTTCATGGAAGTTAATCATTTGAGTTATTAAATTTCAAGTTTGCATATACAGTGGGGAGAACAAGTATTTAATACACTGCTGCTTTTTCAGCCTTTCTCGCTTGCAAAACATGTAGGGTACTGTAATTTTTATCATAGGTACTCCTCAACTGTGAGTGACGAAATCTAACACAAAAATCCCCCAAAACACATTGCTTGAATTTTAAGTAAGTAATTTTAATTTGCTTTTTATTGCATGACATAGGAATTTGATACATCAGAAAAACAGGACTTAACATTTGATACAGAAATCTTTGTTGGCAATCACAGAGATCAGACATTTCCTGTAGTTCTTGACCAGGTCTGAACACACTGCAGCAGGGATTTTGGCCCATGCCTCCAGACAGATCTACAGATCCTTCAGGTTTCGGGGCAGTCGCTGGCCAATATAGACTTTCAGCTCCCTCCAAAGATTTATTATTGCTTATATAATATGCTTATTAATAATTGCTGTAATATGCTTATTACGGCGATACTCCTTAGTTGCCCTGACTGTGTGTTTCGGGTCGTTGTCATGCTGGAAGACCTAGCCACAACCCATCTTCAAGGCTCTCACTGAAGGAAGGAGGTTGTTGGCCAAGATCTTGCGATGCATGGCCCCACCCATCCGTCTCTCGATAAGATGCAGCCGTCCTGTCCCCTTTGCTGAAAAATCTCCCCAAAGAATGATGTAGCACATTCCCAACTGTGAAGCACCTCCGTGCTTCACAGTTGGGAATGTGTTCTTGGGGTTGTACTCACTCTTCTTCTTCCTCCAAATACTGCAAGTGGAGTTTGGACCAAAAAGCTCTTTTTTTGTCTAATCAGACCACATGACCACCATCCATCCCTCCTCTGGATCATCCAGACAGGCCTGGACATGTGCTGGCTTGAGCAGGGGGACCTTGCATACACTGCAGAAATTTAATCCATGATGGTGTAGTGTGCTGCTGATGGTTTTCTTTGAGACTGTGGTCCCAGCTCTCTTCAGGTCATTGATCAGGTTCCACCATATAGTTCTGGGCCGATCCCTCACCTTCCTCATGATCATTGATGCCCTGCGAGGTGAGGTCTTGCATGGAGCCCCAGACCGAGGGAGACCGTTATCTTGAGCTTCTTCCATTTTCTAATAATTGTGCCAAAAGTTGTTGCCTTTTCACCAAGCTGCTTGCCTATTGTTCTGTAGCACATCCCAGCCTTGTGCATGTATACCATTTTATCCCTGATGTCCTTACACAGTTCTTTGGTCTTGGGCATTGTGTAGCGGTTGAAATTAGTTTGATTGAGTGTTTGGAGAGGTGTCTTTTACACAGGCACTGAGTTCAAACTGGTGCAGTTAATAATACAGATAATGAGTGGAGAACAGGGGTTTTCTAAAAGAAGAACTAATAGGTCTGTGAGAGTTGCAATTCTTACTGGTTGGAAGGTGATCAAATACTTATGCCATGCAATAAAATGCTAATTAATCACTTAAAAATCATACAATGTGTTTTCTGGATGTTTGTTTAGATTCCATCACTCACAGTTGAGGAGTACCTATGATAGAAAATGACAGACCTTTGCATGCTTTCTAAATGGGAAAAGCTGAAAAATCATCAGTATATCAAATACTTGTTCTCCCCACTGTATTTTCACAAATGCCCTCAGCTTCCCCATTACACAGAATTCCCAGTCCTCTCCCTCAATGTATTCTGGCGGGACATCTGGTTGGTGCTTCAGTGCATTCACTCATCATGCCCTTGATCTATGGAAGTTGGTGTTGCAGGAAATTGGCATCCCATTTGTGGATCTTGGGTCTGTGCTGGCCTGCTCGTGGGTTGTGGTTTCTTCCACACAGGCTTGAATACCTTCCAGTTCAAATGAACAATCAATTACAAGTTGGTTCTCTTGTCTGATATTTTTCAGAGTCCCACACACTGCAATAGATATTTGAAGGCACTACCAGCTGCTAGGTGTTCTTCCTTGGTTAACTAGACACTTCAGTATTCCATCTTTCATTGTGAAGTGGTCTGAGTGACATAAAGCAACTTAGTCAGAGGCGGAGCACTGCTGCAGGGGTCGAATTCACTCTTTGCTCTGCAATGCAGGCTTCAGCTACCCCGAAGAATTACAGTCTTGAAGAATTACAGTCTTGGATTTTGGCAGAGTATGTCCCCTAGGTTTTGGTTGCTGGCATCTTTGTATAACTACAAAAGTGAAAGAAAAATCCCGCAAAAACCATGCCTGGGGAACTCGAGAGTTTTGGAGCGTGGATGGCCCATTCATATCAATCTTTGCATCCCCCAGGGTTTGCATTTTGGACCCAGTACCTGTTAGTGATTTCCAGTAAAAGGTTTCCTGTAGATGTTTTTAAGGAACCTGCCTTAGAATTGAGCTTTCTCAGACAATTTTCAATGAGGCTTTGGCAAGTTGGAGGGGCATTTGTTGATTTAAAAGGCATGTGGTCAAACTTGCAAAGCCCCAGTGGTGCGTTGAAAGCTGCGTTTTCCCCTTTCTTTTGGGTTCATCTAAGTTTTCAGGACAATGAGGCCTTCATTGTTGAAAATCTCTTGGCATTGGAGATGAAGGTTGGTAACTAGTTGAACCAGGGGAGAGGAGTAACATCCCTCCTGTGCATGACTATCTCAAATGGGGATGAGGCCTCCGATGGGGCTGTGGTTTTGGTCACTGGCCATGGTGGATATCAGGTGGCCTGGCAAAACTACTGCCACAAAGGTTTGATAATGTGTTTTGTTTATAGTATAGTGTTGGATTATAGATATGGTTTATTTAAGTTTAGGCCAGGAAGGATTTTCAAGAAAGTGTTTTAATGCAATTTAGATTAAATTTATTTAGATTGTGTATTAGTGTCCAGCAACTTAGCATGGATTCATTTAGTTTAGTTAATAAAGTTTACTTTGTTTAATTCGGAAGTTTAGTTTATAAAAATCAAGCAAGCTATAAAGTTACTCTAACAGTTTTTTTTTTCTTTAAACTGCTGGAACAAGTACGACATATAGGCATAGATTTGGTGATTTTTGCCTCTTATTACTACTACCTTTCCCCTGTTAAATCATTTTATTTGTCTGCTTAATTGTTAAATCCTCACTTTTCCTTTAATATAGGGGTAACTTCTTCTCCTTTCGGGTTTTCCCTTCAGGGATCGCCACAGCGAATCAAGCTTGTCCATCTGACCTTGTTCTCTGTATCCTCTCTCACACCAAGTACCTTCATATCCTCGCTCACTACGTCCATAGATCTTCTCTTTGGTCTTCCTCGAGACCTCCTGCCTGGCAGCTTCAATTCTAGCATCAGTCTACAAATATATTTACTCTCCCTCCTCCGTACATGACCGAACCATGTCATTCTGGCTTTTTTCTGACCTTCTCTCCAAAATACATCTAACAGGAGCCGTTCCTCTGATAGATTCCTGATCCTCTCCTTTCTGGTCACTCCCAGAGAGAACCTTAGCATCTTCATCTCTGCGACCTCAAGCTCTGCCTCCTGTCTTTTCGTCATTGTAACTGTTTTTAGGCCAAACAGCATAGCTGGTCTAACCACTGTCTTGTACACCTTTCCTTTCATTCTGGCTGATAGTCTTCTATCACATAGTACTCGTGACACTTTTTCCTCCCATTCCAAACTTCTTGAGCCCATCTCTTCACCTCCATTCCACACTCTCTGCTGCTCTGGACTTTTGACCCCAAGTACCTGAAATCCTCCAACATCTTTATCTCCACTCCCTGTAGACTCACCGTTCCACCCGGGCTCCTCTCATTCACACACATATACTCTGTCTTACTGTCATTAATCTTCTTTTCTCTCTATTCCAGAGCATACCTCCGCCTCTCTAGATTTTCCTTAACCCATTCTCTGCTCTCACTACAGATCACAATGTCATCTGTAAACATCATGGTTTATGGAGATTCCTGTCTAACCTCATCTGTAAGCCTGTCCATCACCACTGCAAACAAGAAGGGTCTCAGAGCTGATAGAGTCCCACCTCCACCTTGAACTTCTCTGTTACCTCTACAGCACACCACACGACTGTTTCCCAGCTAGCATACATGTCCTGCACCAGTTGAACATACTTCTCTGCCACTCCAGTCTTCCTCATACAATACCAGGGTTCCTCTCTAGGCATCCTGTCATATGGTTTTTCTAGGTCTACAAACACACATTCAGTTCCCTCTGACCTTCTCTGTACCTCTCTATTAGCATTCTCAAAGCAAATATTGCATCTGTAGTACTCTTTCTCGGCATGAAGCCATACTGCTGTTCACAAATGCTGACTTCTGCTCTCAGTTTAATTTCCACTACTCTTTCCCATAACTTCATTGTATGGCTCATTAACTTTATCCCTTTATTGTTGCCACAATTCTGCACATCCCCCTTATTCTTAAAAAGGGTCAGCCTAACACTTCGTCTCCATTCCTCAGGCATCTTCTCACTGTCTAAGATCTCACTGTCACTGACTCTACCGCTGCCTCTCCTAGACACTTTCACAGATATATCATCAGCACCAACTGCCTTTCCACTCTTCATCCTCACTTCACTTTTGCTAATCTGTGGTAGTTTGTGGTCTACAATAGTCACCTCTTTCATTTTCCTCATTTATCAGCTCTTAAAATTACTCTTTCCACCTTCCCATCACTTTTCTAGCATCCATCAGTATATTTCCCTCTCTATCCTTAACCCCCGTAATTGTTGTACATCCTCTCCATCTCCATCTCTCTGTTTCACCAACCTGTACAGATCATTCTCTCCCTCCTTACTGCCCAGCCGAGCATACAGGTCACAGTACGCCCTTTGTTTTGCCTTTGCTACCTCTATCTTTACCTGACGCCGTGTCTCCCTGTACTCCAGTCTGTTCAGTCCGCCAGTGTCCCACTTCTTCTTTGCTAACCACTTTCTATGTATATACTCCTGCACTTCCTCATTCCACCACCAAGTCTCCTTCTCTATCATCTCCTTCAAGATGATACACCAAGTGCTCTCCTACCTGTGTCCTTGATAATATTAATTGTAGTTGTCCAATCATCTGGAAGCTCTCCCTGACCTCCCAGAGCCTTTCTCAACTCCCCGAAACCAAACAGCACTCCTCCCATTTCAGCTTCCACCACTTTGTCCTCTGCTCTGCCTTTGTTCTCTCAATTTTCCATGTCACCAGTCATCCTACAAACCACCATCCTATGCTGTCTGGCTACACTTCCACCTACAACTACTTTGCAGTCACTAATCTTGTTCAGGTTACCTCGTCTATACAAGACGTAGTCTACCTGCATGCTCCTCCGCTCTTATAAGTTACTCTATGTCCCTGCCTTTTTTGGAAGTCTTCACTACAGCCATTTCCATCCTTTTTGCACCAATTACCACCCTCTCATCTCTGGTGATATGCTGCATCACTTCATCTAACTTATTCCAGAACTTCTCCTTCTCCTCTAACTCACATCCCACTGCAGGACATAGCCACTAACAACATTGAGCATCACGATTTCAATTTAAGATTATGAGATTATTAGGTTTGATTCGCATGTTTGATTTTGGCAAAAGTTTTACGATGGATGCCCTTCCTGATGCAACCCTCTGCACAGGTAGACGGCTCAGGTAGACACTGGCCTGTGCCACCCGGATGGTTCATTATTACTCCCACAAACTGCTCAGCCAAAAATTGTACTGTATGAGTTTGTAAAGAGACAATCCAGGGTTAAATTTAAAAATTCATAGTCATTTTCTATCTATCTATCTATCTATCTATCTATCTATCTATCTATCTATCTATCTATCTATCTATCTATCTATCTATCTATCTATCTATCTATCTATCTATCTATCTATCTATCTATCTATCTATCTATCTATCTATCTATCTATCTATTTATCTATCTCTATGTATATATGATATTTACATATATAGCTTGGAGAGAAGGAGAGAAAATATAAAATATGTATAGCTGACTGAAAAAGTGATTGTTAAATGCAGAGCAATGTGCTCGGGAGCATTTTTGAATCACAATCAGTGGGAACTAATTAAAAAATCCCCATTGCTCACCTTATTTTTCCTGCAGCCATGTTCAGCTAATGGCTTTGGATCATGACTAAGTCTTACCGCAAATGGCTCTTAATCCAGTCGGCCTGCATATGGTTACCTGAGGGAAATACTATCCAGGCTCTATGCTCCCCCACTGCAAGCTTCCAGATTAGTCCAATATATATTAATCCCTCCATTCATCTTTGTAAACTGAGGGCCAAAATAATTTGAGAGTGAGTAAATAAAAGTGAGCGCAATAAGAGAGGCATGCTCCAGAAGGAAGGCAGGTGCTTTCCACCTCATACAACTCGTCACTGGGATTGGTTCTCTAATGAGCCCCTCTGTATGGCAAATATTGCTCTGCTCATTTTGCTCATCAAGATTTCATGAGTTAGGTGATTATCATTTTCCAGCAAACAAGGGATGTTGCAGAATTTCTAAAATGGAAAAAGATATGACACTCCCAAGGCTTCGGCCTGCATGTTTACCCATGAAATGAAACGATTTTGTAATTTTTGAAGAAGAAAAATTAGAATAGGAAATCTGCTTTTGAAGAAACTAGTAGGAGTGTATTTGCTCATGCAGAGGATTGGAAAAAAATCTCTACCAAAAGTAAAATGAAAAATGAAAAATGAAATCTTGAGTTAAATTGTCTTCTTTCCTCACCATTTAAGCTCCATTAGAAATCCTCCTTTTGTGACTGTCACCTTGAGTCTTTAAACGACATCTGTTACCAGTGAGTGTCGCTATTTCACAATGTCTAGCAGGAAGCGTTCCGTCAAAGCACATGCAGTACTTGGTCACGTTACAATGGAATAATATGGCAGTTGAGTTGGATGCATGGTACAACTGTCTGTTCTTTGAAGCTCCACGTGTGCTTAAAAGAAGCCGGAAAGAGTGAATAATTGAGTCTGCATAATACCCAGTTACAATTAATAGTTGACTGTTGTGGTTGTGTTTAGCGTAAGCTAGCATGCATCGTCTTCTAATGCTAACTCCCCCTGAGCCATAAGTGAATCCATTATGATCCTGCTGTTGTCACTGGAATTATGCTGGCCGAAAGGTATATCCTCATGTGTATAGACCATCGAGAGGACGGTATTTAAATTTGTTTCAAAAATATTTGTTTCCATTGCAGATACTAAAACAGCCTTCATTCAGTGTCCCTATTTGAATTGTGCGTTTGTGATTTTGATTTAATGTTAGGCTATGACTGAAGATTTAGAATATAGCACCATTTTGAGAGTTTGTGTGTGTTCTGACAAATGTTGTTGTTAGATGGGAGTTGCATTTAGTGTGAAGACTAAAAATCAAGACAATATTCGCAATAGAAGAATAAAATAGGTATGGTGCAGAAGCTGGATACACACTATTTCTGTCTGTTCCTTAATGATTCACAACCATCTGAGACTGTCAAGACTTTCAGTCAGTTACCGCTAGGTCCGAGGTTGGTGACAGGCATGCATGCCCCCCCCCCCCCCCCCCGTATTTATTTTTATCTTACCTTTATGTTACCTAAAACCTCTTCCCATAAACCTGAGCACGACCTGAACCTATCAGAAGAATTTTAGAAGACTGACATTTGCTATTGGGTGGGAGACTAATAATACAACAGCAGACTCTCACCCAATTATTCAAATATGAATTGAGCCACAGATTATTTACGTCAAAGATGTTTGTAAAAGAAGCAGTAAACATTGGCTGCAGCAGGGATGCCTGACTGTCCTGCCAGTGGAAGTCATTACATATGGCATGTGTCTGCAACACACCCACTGAGAACTGGCAAAGCTCCTAAGTTCCTTGACATGGTGCAGACACACCATCAAAGCTAGGAATACCTGTGTTAAAAATGTCGAGTAAACCAAATGTGCTGCTGGATTTCATAGGCGTAGATTTTTTTTTTCTCCTTTATTCCTCAAACAATGTGAATTGATTAATATAACTGTTTTTAAAAAAAGTCACAGTCATCTTAACCCCCCCCGACTGCTGTTTAAGTACAACATTAAAGATAAACTAAAGGCTTATAATCTAAACGATGACCTTATCATGTTATCCATACAGATAATGTATGGTTGTATTTTTAGGTTGTGTTTCTATAGTCAATATTCCATCAGCAGCATGCTTCAATGTAATTTCAGTCTGTTATGAAAGTGTGCCCTCAAGTGGAAGAAAAATGATAATGTAGCTTTCAAATCGAACAGATTGCAAGCCTGTTGATGTAACTGTTTAGTTGAGAAGCCCTTTTAACTTAACCAAATGAGTATCCAAATGTGTCTTAATCTGTTTTACTAAACGCAGATCTAGGTTGCACACAACCACTGATCATCTTGTCCCAGGGCACATGTGGACAGTTGACAAGCCACCAAAAAATAACTTGCTGATTTGGCAGGGAGCCAGTTAAGCTATGTTTTGGTTTTGAAGTATTTATTTTGTAATCAAAAATGTATAAGTTGCCATGTACCGGTGAGCAACACTCAGTTGAATAATTCACCTAAAGAAAATGTGGTGGTGAAAAATTAATGTTGCTGTGTCAGCGGTCATCGCACGGTTCTCCCACCTCAGGGACAAGAAAACCTCCCTTGTTGTTATCAAGAGATAGAGGCCCCCTATATAATCCTATCTCTGCAGTCTGTGACATTCTGCTCTCCTCTTCAATCCCAACCCAAAGATATCAAATACAGAGAATACAATATCAAATTATAAATAAATACACATTTTATGTATATGGAAGTGAAAACAAAAAAAATCAGTGTTCTAAGTGAAAAGCGGCTGCATCTGCCTGGCTTTAGGATGAGTTTGCCTGCCAACAGATTAAGCGGCCACAGAAGCCCACATGACGTGTTCTGTGTATTTTATATGAATACCGTATTTCCATAATCTTACATCGCTCTGTTAACCACTTGTCTAAATAGTCATAAATCACCACTGAATTCCTGCTTTTATTAAGAAGCTGCTAAAGCCCCCAAAGCTGCTGTATAGAAACCCAATGCAATGTTGGAAATGGGTCATTAAATTATCTCCTTCCAAAGAAACAATGTTGGAAATTCCTTTTTAACAGATCATGCAGATGTGCTACTCAGTAAATAATTGTCCTAGTTGAACAACAACAAAGAAGACTTATTTTAAATATAGCGGCAGGCGTACACAGTATTTCTCACCCAGCAAGTCTAAATGTCACTATCCTTGAAGACAAGGGGCGGCTTTGCAGTCGTAAGACTTACTGAGTGATCCATTTTCCCTTGCACACATGAGAGTTAATTTGCTGTATCCTTGTTTTCAGCTGGGATTGCCATTTCCTTTCCTTTTGACCTGCTCATCAGATGCAGACTTTTGCAGGAATGAAGGGGCAGAAGAACAAACACAAGAACTTGAAATGAGAAGCATGAGCTCTGCCGAAGGTTGAGCTTCGGGGCGAAGGGCTGAGCTTCTGGGGCTGCCTGCTCTACTCGCCTGCCAGCCTGTGAGGGAGTATTGGAAAAGTCATCAGCAGTCGTCAGGCCAGGGCCCCACTTGTACATGGGTGGCCATCAGTGAAGAAATAGCTTTATATGATGTGATCACAATCTGATGTACCGTGTGGGAGGGGAATGGAACATGTATGACGCTTCCTTGTTGAAAGAGAAATCATGGCTGATGTAACTGCACTGTCTGTGGCCGGCCAGAGAAAACAGTTACGCACAGGGCTGTGTTTGTCCGCTGCCCAGGCAGGTGGCCGCTGCCTGGGAAGCTTCTCAGTATTTAGAATGTCAGTAATAAAACTTTATTTGTGGTAAAAGAAGTGGCTTTGCAAATTTCTTGATGATTGCTTAGTAAGTTGGTCAGTCAGTGTGGTGTTGGGGCTGGTAATTTCATTTACATTCTACAGAGTTGCAAAACGAACCCACTTTGCATTATGTAATATTACCATTTTGAGACAGAATATTATGAAAATTAATGGGCAGAGTTTTATATGTGTATCATTTGTTGTACAGCTGGTTTATGCCAGGAAAATGCAGAGCAGCTTGGAAATATCTGCAATTTATGTAACACTTGATGGCCTTGAATATGACTTTCTCCAACACAGACACAACAAGCTAAGAGGGAGTCTGTGTATATGAAACAAATTTTAGCTCATATGATTTGTAGGCAGACGTTGCCACAACATTTGCCCAGCATGCCCACTATCCTGCTGCTCAACTGCCGATGTAAACTACTTCCATATGGCATCACAATTTGGTAGTAGATACAACGACCACTAGATGTCACCACATGTCAAATAACTATGTATGCAGCAAAAGTGTGGACAATGTATGATGGGCAGCAAGAGACATTTCTTTAAGAAACAACAGTTAACACTCATGAATTATAGTTATACTGTCATGATTTGGCATTTTTTTCCATCATGTAGATGATTTTTTTTTTTTTAATATTAAGTCTGTTGCTCCACTTTTTGCCCTAAATTTTACCCTAAATTTTAAAGGCCTGATCCTTTGCCTGGCTTGGTCAGTTGGTCCTGCGGTATAATCACCCCTTCCTTTAATACATTAACCAAAACTGTGGATCTGTGGATCTAAAATAACACAGGTAGGCACAGAGCACAAGCAGCAGTTGGTGCAGAAATATTATCGGAGAGACATGAAAGTTAGAAAACCACTCATAATTTCTCCACATTCAAACAAATAGGCTTGGCCAAATACACAAATTACAGGTTTTAGTCAATATAAGAACTTAATGAGACAACTTGACAACTTAACTTGTACGTTGTAAGTTACAAGTTGTTTTTTCTTTGAGATGCGTTTTCTTTGTATTTTTAGATACCGCTCAAACAGTATTATTCCACACACACACACACACAGACACACACACACAGACACACACACACACACACACACACACACACACACACACACACACACGCGCACACACACACACACACACACAAATATGCACACATGCAGACAGAAAAATATGTTCACCCTGCTCTTTCTTATTTTTGGAGACGCATTGAGGTCGTTTGCCAAATACAGCTTTATACTGTTCGGCCTCCAATTCAAATTGCTCTATAACAGTTAGGAAACCTCCAGGGCCCACAAAGACCAAAAACAAACAGAGGAAAAAGTGCAACTGGCAACAGAACCAATATTCTCTGAGCTCATCCCACCAGGCAGCAGTAAATCATTATGAAAGCAAAGCAAAGACATTGTGGTTGATGCTATCATCTAAGACCAATAAAGGACCCATTTGTACGAATAAACTCCTCACATATAACTGTCACTAACTGTCATGTCAGTTGACATTTCTCATTGTGGCTTTCAAGGGACCGTGCTCTTGCAGAGAGAGAACAAAGGCACAATAAGATTGTGATTGAATTCTTATATAAAAGTGAAAATACAAATCGTCTGTGGAGGTTCTCAGTCACCCAGGTCATGGTGAATTCTTGTCAAAATTTTCTTGTCTTGGCAACGGGACCTGAATTTCTTCACTTGAAGAGTGAAGTCACTTCTTCAAGTGAAGAAATTCAAGTCCCGTTGCCAAGACGAGAAGATTTCGACAAAAAAACAAATCCTTTCCCACTTTTCGTCAAATTAACTGCTGTGAGTGAAGGGAGAGGGGTCTGCCTGAAAGACATTTAGATGAGACATTCTCCCAGAAACTAAGATTGAATCAGTCCCCGATAAATGAGACAATGTCATCCTGATGATGTTTGTAATCAGCGGCACGTACACAGAGTATTTTTGTGGGCAAAGTGTAATTGTAGTCTCTACAGACCTCCTGTAATCAGTCAACTGACATTCTTAAATGGGGTATCCCCCTCCCTCTTGAAAAAGTTAATGTCCATACATAAACAAACAGACAGGATGATTCAGAATATCCGGCATAACGCAAAGAAACAATTGGGTTGCATTAGCTCACTTCAAAATTAAGTACATTTTCAATTAGATATCATTTGGCCATGAAGCGTACTTCCACTACACACTGTGATAACTGATCTAAGGGGATGCAAACTGAAAGCTTCCCTTCTTTCCTGTGACCCAGGTGTCAGTGGGCGACTCATTCTCCCGGGCCTCACTCTCTCTTCAGCTTCCTGAAAGACATGGGTCCCATATAAGTTCGGGCTTACTCAGATACATCAGCCACTATTAGCCGACTTCCTGACTAGTATGGGGACTGCAGATTCAAGGGGTAGTGCGCTGCAGGGCAGGAGGAAGGATGCCATGATATTGTCTCCGTCTCAAGCATCTGCTGTATGAGCTGGAGGCAAGCTGAGATAGCAGTCTCGCTAGACAACCACAGTTTACTCTTTCACCGAGCGAAGGGGACGTGGCTATACGACCGTATTTACTTCATCACTGGCTTTATGTGGGTGGTCCCCATTGGCTGGAATACATTGGCTGCACCAGACACTGCGCTCTCACATACTGTCCTGCCTCATTGGAAAAGCCATAAAACACGAGTCATCCAGGGCTCCCAGGCCGTGCGTGTTATATTTGCGTTTTCAGTTTCCTTGCAGTTTTGCGACTTTTTCCCCATGAGACAGAATGAAATCTGTAACATTATATTTCTTTTTAAGAATAAAACTTGGGACAGCATAAGCTCAAACTGTAACTCATTAACAACTGAATGATACACTCATTAAGATAAATTCTGATGTTATGAATAACATAAATATACATACTTCCAATGAAGGGCATAATGTTTCAGTTACCATTTAGCAATTTGGGGGTCTTTTCATTCTTTTTACCTGACTTTAGTTACTTAAACTGAAACCTGCCCTGAAAGAGTGCGTCTGATATGATGTTGATGTTTGGACAAGAACAGTACTTTGGTGACCGATTTATCTATGACCTTTCCTACATGACTACATGACTTGAGGCACTGGAAATGAGGCAGATCAACATTGTAATTTCTCTGAATTGGCATCTGACCAGAGCAGAAATCCAGTCCAGTTTGGCTAAAATTATTTCACTTAAATTTTTCATGCCTCATTTAAGACAGGATGCTTTACTACACAAAATGGATAAATAATTAAAGTGTATCCCCTTGCATGGTAACATGTCGAAATGAATACCAGCAACTTGTTTATTAGATTCTCGTCAAAATCTTCTTGCCTTGACAAACTGGACTTGAATTTCTTCACTTGAAGACGTTTCACCCCTCGTCCGAGAGGCTTCTTCTGTTCTAATGACCTATGGGGAGTTTCTTCTGTTCTAATGACCTATGGGGAGTTTCTGAATATAACTGCCAGGTTTTTGGGGAAATTCATCATTAGATCTATCAACCAAAACATATAGCCAACCACACTGGTGATTTCACTGTTGATAAACGCTCCAGATAATTTGGAAGAATATTTCACCACTACAAAAAACTACTAAAGTAAAGATACTATAAATTGTTTCCCTTGTCTCCCCCTTCCTTTTTTTAATTACACCAGCATACAAATGTGCACACTGAGACATTGCACACACATTGTAGTGTAGATGTAGCTGGAATACTCCTTGACGCATATGGATGTCATTTGTAAGTTGCTCTGAGAATGTATAGGTTAGTCTTATTCTTTGGTATCTCTCTATCCATCTGTTTTCACATTACTTGCAAATTATAGTGTCCTCTAGACCCAAATGAACATAAATCAGAATAGTGAAAGTGCTGAAGGTTTCCCATCTGTCATAAAACAATGATTTAAAGTATGGGTTGTCAAAATATGGCACTGTGAATTCGCCCCGCTCCCCAGCAGTAGGAATACAAAGCACCATCTCATCTGGGTAATTTATGGCCTCTGAGGGAACAGAGGGTGATTAGGGCTTAGGCCACCAACAGCCAGAAAAACAGTAGGAGCTCCAATAAGGGTGGCTGGAAAACCTAGACCAAATTTATCAAACAATTCAACTAAATCTATTTCTGTTTGCAGTGGACAGCGAGATATATGGCCTGTTTAGTATACTTGGTACATCTCTGGAACATTTGGTCATACAGCATTTGTGAGTTTTGGAGAATCTACATTAAATAGTTGTAGCCCAGGATTTGTGATGCATCGGTCAGCTGAGATGTGTGAGGCCAAATCAAATATACAGAGGGACGTTCCCGGGTTTTAAACAACATCTTCGTGTAAATGATGTCACCACGTCTCTATAAAATTATTTATTTTAAAGGTGGAGTTTCAGGGTGAAAACATCTGTGTTCAACAGTGCCTGTGGGTGCTTGGCTCCCACAAACAAGTGGAACACGCAAAATGCTTCTTTTGACCCATCTTTACCTTGAATGGCCCGGGTCATGAGAACGGAACAGTAGGAAATAGCTTCCTGTACGGTCAGTTAATGTTATAATTAGCACTTGGCCACAAATAGAGATGAGAGGAAACCCGGACGAAATTTGTTTGCAATAACAACAGAGTATAATTGGGGTGAGGTTAGGGGGCCTACAAGTATTTCTTGGGCCTAATGATACTTTTATGTGTCTCCAAAATCAATTTTGGTTGAACTAGAAATGACAGAGAGAAAAAGAATCAGAATGGATACTGCTGTGGTGGCAAAACGATAATTTTCCGCCTGCATCATTATATGTCCGCTTCCAAAGGCTCCTTCCTCAAGTCATATTTACAAAAATGAGGGGTTACATATTGCCATGTCAACTACTGACCTTGTTTTTCTCTTCATGGTCATCTCATCATCTTTACCTGACTCCCTCTCCATGCAACGAATATCTCCTCTGGTCGGGACTGTTTTGTTTTCAGATGTTATATTACAACAGCAAGCCCCTGACCAGCCATTTCTTCAGCCCTCACATGCTGTACAAAGCTCAGGCCTGCACCTCACAGGGGACACAGGTGTTTTGCCAGTCCAGCATCCCTCTGGTAAATCTTATATCCTCATCATGAGCAACAGACTGCGTGCCGTTAATTGTCCATTATGTCATCCATTAACATATCATCATTAATATGAAATGTTGTGTGAAATCACCAGTCAAAAGCCTGAGGCTACATTTATTGCTGTCTGACTCGAGATCGCTTGATTGTGGCCTAGTGTAATGTCACCTGACAGATTAGAATATGCACTTTAAGTAATTAAGGCTTATCAAACACACAAGTTTATCTGACATACGTGAGAATAAAGTCAAGAACCTTTCAGCTCCCTAAAGATTGTTTTTTTTTGCGCTGTCCACCGACTAATCTGCAAAGAGCTTGGCAGTCCACCGTAGAATCCAAGGGCTGTTCTGGCCAAGTAGTTGCTTATTTCTCATGAGGACTTCGATGCCCTCTCTGGGACTTTAAAACATCTGAATTTTAGCGTAGTTCAGGGGCCTTTGCTGCTACGGCCACACAGGCCTTGCTATCTGTTTAAACAGCAGGTACTACCTCGACTTTCCTGTTTGTGTCCATTGCCTCCTCCAGCAGTTTGGGGAGGGAGTTATGGGGATTTGGGAGGTGGGGTGAAGTGGGAGCGAGGGGAGGGGGCAATGGGGGATTACCTATACAGTCAGTTGTTCCGAAGGGACCTTGAAATATTTCTATTTTACAGGATGGAGCACAATGGAAACAAAAACATACATTTACAATATGTGCCAGAATATTATCATTTTCTCTTTGCAAGCCAAATGGGATGTGTGGGTTCAAGGGGCAGCAGATGTCCTTTCAGGCAAACTGATTTGATCAAACACTTGTAAAAAACAAATTTTAAATTCACTATTTTAAAAAGGACACTAAAAAAATGATCTGACAGGGAGAAAAGAACACAATATTTAAACTACTGCAAAGCACAACAGGATTCCACCATCAAGGTGGCCTCAGCTGGGTTTATATTGCATCCCATGTCAACACCACTGACAGCAAAAGGCACTTAAGGACCAACAGATCACTTTACCATTCCTCCAGCAGGAAGGGAATCTAAAGGGTGGGTGGTGAGGTTTTTAGATGGGATGGGGGGGTGGGGGTGGTCGGGGGGGAGAGAATCTTAGTGTTGCACAGTCCTGTGACCAGTAGGTGGGAGTATTGATGCTATTTGATCCCAGTACCTGAGGGAGCTAAACTACTACGCAGACATGTATTGTGACAAAAGAGGGGATCTGAAATATTCGGACATTGTGTTTAAATGAATAAAATGTAGTGCCTGATTTTTTCAATTCTCTAGATTTTTCCCTTTTTTTCTTTTAAAAAGTATTGCTGTTGAAATGTGGAAAATATTTGAAAGTTGGTTGCTGTACCATCAACTGACATAAAGATGATCATAGCTTTTGAAATAAAGCTCCAACTTGAATTGAAGAGTTTCTGGTTTATTTTCAGATTTATATTGTGATTGTAAGCTCAATAAGTTACTTTTTGGGTACAAGTGAAGACTGATTATATTACAACAGAATTGATATATAAAATTGAATGATATTAAAAAAATACAAATGGGCATGCAGGGCATTTGCATACATATAATGATACATGGCCTTCACACAAGAGAATGACCATAAGATTAGAATTTTATGCTGAAAATAATTGTGTTAATAATCCATCGGACTTTGCAAAATGGCAGTTGTTTTTGATTTTGCAAACAGTAGAAAATCATTACTTAGAATGTCAAACATTGTGCAAATACAGCAGGAAACCTCAACTGTTTTCCATCTGGTAACTGTTCAGCAACACAACAGAATAGAAATAAAATCCAACAGCAAATTACGGACTCACAACTCGTTACCCAATGCGCATCTCATGTGTTTGCTTTCAACCAGAGGCGTTACCTTTACTGTATCACTGCAAAACTGCCCGATTCAAGCAAGTGCCACAAAAAGTCTGCAGGATACAACCAACTGCCCACTACCTATGTGTGCTGCCATGGTTGATCATACTCCCTGTGTTAGTGTATGCTTGTGAACCCAAGCAACGGATTTAAATCTGCACACCAAGACAAATTGAAACTGAAATATGCTGTAGTGCTCCAATTGCAAAAATAATAAAAAAACAACAAAAAAACACATTTAATATCTGTGTAAAAATCAAACCATTTCTTCAGTAAAATTTGCTTTCAAGACAAACACTAAAGCATCTAATAAAATACAAATTAAAATCTGTCTTAAAAAGCAAACCTAATTTCCCAGAGCAGCTATTCTTTCACTTACTATCATGGCACACCGTCAGACATGGGAACAAATGGAAAGTATTTAAGTCTGCAAATTTGGCAGCACTCTTGTATACAGTGAGAGTATGTACTTGGCTATGGCATTTGTGCAGTTATGCAGCCAGGTGAGGCCAGGCGCCAGTGGAAGTGACACAGTCTCACCTTCTCTAAGCCTGACTCTAAAGATGTCTTTTAACATCGGGAAATGTGCCTATTCATGGCAAGCCGAGCATTTCAATGAGCGACATTAGCTACTGCCATTGTTTTTCAAAAAGGCAGCTCAGAACACGCTTTGATGACTGGGAAGCTGAGCTGTGTTTCTCTTTGTCATTCAGATGACTTTCTTCATTCTGATCTGCCGGGTCTTGCAGCCACCATGATGAATTATCGTGAACCGGGACAGGAAGAGTTTAGTTGCTTGATTTTGCTTTGTGTTTCAACTTTAATTTGTCTTGTTGACAGTTAAATCTAAAACGATTTAAAATCAGGCAATTATGGTAGAAAAAACATTACAGCAACAGTAAAATTTGAGGAAGACACTCAGAGAAGCTTCTGTTTGAATGAGGAATATCACAACGGATAGTAAAATTCTGTTTAAATTAAATATGCTATGGTGGTTGCATATGTTTGGCGGCGGTTCTTTCTCTATGTCCTCCTAAGACGCTTTGAGCTGAATACATTTTCCACAAAGGGGATGTCAGCCATCCCTCATGTCCCCCTCACTCATTCATGGCAAATCGTTTGTAAGTCACACGTTGGCTTTGAAGGGAGTTGGGCTCTCACCAGAGAAGAATTTCTTCTGAGGGTAAACACTTCTGAAAGAGCCCTATTATTATATCTATATTAATGGCTCTGTAAGTCTAGAAAAATGTTTCATCTGCCATATCTCACAAATATGGCCTTTTCACAATCATCTTAGACTGATTAGAGTGTAGAAATATCAGGTTCTTTTTGAGAGCTTATAGGCCTTTGGTCTTCTAGCGCGGATCCGGATGCCAGATGCAATAAATTATTTGTCTAAATCAGAACAGAATGCCAGCTTTACATCATGATAGTGATCCATGTCAAGGAAACGAAACCTAATGTTTGAAGCAAAGCAATGACCCAGTGTTAGGGTCCATCCCAGGGTAAGTCCAAGGCTATTATTTACTATTTCAGATCTCACATGGACTTCTCACTGGGGCTTGTCCTGAAAGAGCCCTGTACAATGGAACTTTGTGGTGGCCGCACTGATTTAGTATATTTTATCCGCAGTAAAACCAGATAATTGGCAAAGTGCTTCTTAAAAGAAATACAGCAATATAAATCAATCAGTGTTCTTTTTTCAAAGATACATGGAACTCTAATACAAACCACAACATCCCATGCAACAATCGAGAAAAAATAAGTAACATAAAAATGTAACAGTTCTCTTTTTAGTGAATTAAATTAACTAAGCAGTGACAGGACCAAACATATTTTTCAACAGATTTATTATCTTAAAGAAGGCTATTAAATATCTTTCATCATAATCATATGAAATTTGTGGACCTTATCAAAAATACTATGTCATTTCCAATGCGTCTGTAGACTGTTGCTTCCTCTTTTCTCTTAGCTAGATATAGGAAAGGTGGGCCCAACAGATAATTCAGCTTTCTGAAACCAAAATATGTATCCCATATCTGGACTTGTCTACATTTAAAAGTTGGCTTTGAAGAAAATTAGTACTGCTGTCCTGTACCACTGCGGAGCGCTGACATTATGTCTCAACTTCGTCAAAATATTTTTAGTGAGTTAACATTTAAATGGATGCATTTATACTATAAATAAATACTCATTTTGGGGTATTTACCTTATACATGCAGGAAACACTGTGTTTTTTTTCCCCATTTGTATTAATAACGGCAAGAGTAATTTGGACTGCATTGATACAAAAGTTAGAACTAGCCAGTCAAAGGACACTTTTGAGAGTCAACTCCAATCACTTACTGAAGAAGAGCAAAAATATGACATATCTCAAAAACATTTGGCCACTCATAAAATGATTTTTGTGTAATTTACCATCATTATGCTACTTCGAGCCACACCTATTTTTGCTTAATACCCCCTCCCTCTCCTATGAATGTGTAACAAAATAGCAAGCTTGCATATAATACCTTTAGCACAGAACAACTTCTTAGTTGTGTTCTTGGTCAATGGCAAGTGTGTCCACAGAGAGTGGCATTGCAGTGCCTCCTGGATGTACCTGGCTGTCAGAGGTCAGAGAGGGAATATGCGAACCGAATTTCTAATAAAACAAGGCAACTCTGACCAGAATGCAAGCGACAAAATGAAAACCAGGTGGGTTTCCCATGTTCAAAACTATCAAATGAACACCACATCATGATCTGGGATGTGCTTTTTTAGTTTCTTCTTTTAAATGTGCTACTTAAAGATCCTCAAGTGATGAGCTACTTTCGGAAAAATACCTTGTTGATGTGAGAGAAAAATTTGCACAAATGTAACAGAGTCAAGATGTATTTTGTATTTGTGTAGTGTCAGTCATTGCCAGTCCAGGCCAGTTCCCTCTTAAGCAAACCTCAGAAGTGAAAATGCTTTCAGTATGTCAGCTACACCACACGCATATTATTTCCTCCTATACTATATATCAAGTTAAGCCTTTGGCCTTCAAACGTTGCTGTGCATTTGAAATGTGTGGGTATTGCTTGTCCCAATAAGGAAAATCTGATTTGAATAAGGCGAGGTGAACTGTTTAAGTGATCACGCATTTGCCCATTTGCCATGAAATATGTACTCATTTAGAATGTAAGATTAGATTACCTTTTTGTGACTAAAATAGTACACTGACTTTTTGGGAAAAAAAAAACAAAACAAAAAAAAACATCTATCGAATGTTTTACTTCCTAAGCTGTAATGAAATTTTCTGCACTGAGGAACACCACATTCACAGAAAAGCCCCAAGACATGCAAAAACACACTTACAGAAACGCATCACTAGAAGACAGGAAGAAAGTGTACTGCCACTGAAAACTGACTTGATAAGATAAAAATTGTGGGGACATTCAAAGAAAATACTCACTTTCAAAAAGGTCATACTATTTTATTTAATTATAACAATAGGTTGTGCAGTATTCTAGACCACATTAGATGGGATAATTTCTTTTATCTTGTTTTTTGAGCGGACAGGAGACATATTATAGGACTTAAGTATCTATATTTGTTACATAAAGAAACTTCAATATTTGGTATAGCTGTCATGGCTGTGTTAAGAGATTGAGCTTTGAGATTTAGAATTTAGAATTCCAAATATTACTTTTCTGTGGTAGGTGACAGTCATGCTAATTCTATCGCATGTTGAACCATCTGAGCATGTTTTAAGATATATATAAAGCACAATGAGATGATTTTAGCTCAGGAACTAGACAGTAGTGCTTCCTCTTAAGTAATGACTGTATTGCTCTTTAAGAGAATAGAGAACATCTTCCTCTGTCAGTGCCAGGAAAACAGGGGCGGTACAAGAGTCCCAGTGTATTCAATATTTTAGTCAGTGCCAGGGAGACAGACTGGCAAAGGCCTTGCATCCTCAAAATGTTTGTTTTTTGGGAAGCCAATGGTCTGAATGCTCTACTTTTTCTTGTGTTTGCTCAGTGCCCTTGGAGTTCAAAATATCGGCACCTTTCACAATGTTTCTGATGTCACCACAACTACTGCTTTTTTTTTTTTCTCCCCAGACAGCCTTTTTTCTGGTTGTCTAAAATCAAGTCTGGACTTGTTCACTTTCTATAGGCAAAAGTAAATGAAGCTCAACAAATTCCGAAGACCAACTGAGCTGGGCATAGAATATCCCTATTAATTCACTCAATTGATAATTGATCACCTGGAGCACCTTTGCGACCAACTATTGAGTTCCATGGTTTGAAATCCTTCCAGGTAATTCAACATTGTGCAATGAAATGTAAACACATTTCATCATCAAATAGGTAATTATAGTGAAATATATAGCAAAGCTTGACTGGTCTTTTACAGTTCATTTTTAACATATCATTTGCTTGGTGCTCTCCGGTGCCAGTGCCCGACACTAATATTCCGCTTGAAAAAGACTCCAGATCTTTAAAGAAAAAGAAAAAGCAAAAAAAAAACCTCATTGTTGTGGAAGTTACAGCTGTGATGTTATGTTTTTTCAGCTGGTTAATTTTAAAACCCTTCAGCTTAATGAACAGTGAAACAATTAAACAATTAAGTTTTTATTGCCTGTTTTTTTTTTAAATCTTTGGTTTCTTGAAATATGATGCATATCTAGTTTAGATTTCAACTCTATTTGTACCTTCAGGGCATTTGCTGTGACAAGTTGGATTGTCTAAGGGCCCCACTGAAACAGTGTTTGATATTTTCAAGTCAGAAGATTGTATAGTCAAATATTGCATGGTAAATCAAATCACTTTGATTGGTTCACACCTTGAATATTTCACAAAATATACAACTAATACCAAGACAAAACAATCTGTGGTTACATTACATTTAGCCACATTTGTTTTGCACATAATGAATGGTCTTGCACACCTACACAGATTTTTTTTTCTAAATAAAATTATATGCAATTACCTCGATTAACCCAATTTAATGTATTATCCCCGCTGATCCTTGTGGCTTCTCTACGTACTTGGCAGTTTTAATTTAACTTTTTTTATTGTTCAACATCAAACCTGTCATTACCTATCATTCCTTCTCTGGTAGCAGCAGCAAGGACAAAGCATTGATAATCCTACAGAATCAGCTGGCAGTTATCCGATAAAATGTTAAACAAATAGGAATGTTTGGGATTTAAAACATGGATGATATCCTCAGGAATTGGCAGAGGAAAAAGGAAAACCAAAAGCAAAGTCCACATTGAATTTTGATGCAATACAAAGATTAGTACTAATGTTTGTCATCATGTACATGATAATGCAATTTGAATTGAGGCAGAAATTTGTTTGGAAAGTCATGGTGGTTAAATGAGATCACTAAGTCTGAACAAATATTGAGTAAAATATTATAAACCCACACATAATTCTTTTATCAACTGGTGGATTTTAAAACTGTTCTTTTCTCCAAATTATGTTTGAGATGTTAACTATGTTTGATTGGGAAAAGAGCCTGTATATATACTGCTTGAACTATTTATTCATTTCTGATTTTTTTTTTCTAATCTTACCTACTGTAATGTAACCTGTGTGTGAATTTCTTTGAAAGGACATATTTGTATATTGAATTGTGGTTCTGGCAGGATGTAGGAAAAATGGCCTGCAGCAAGGCAATCACAAAAAGAGCAATGAGATTAGGGTGTCGTGACATCATCACCAAAACACTTTTTCATGGCTATCACCAGGCAGAGCAATGCAAAGTTTTCCTATTGAGGACATGAAAGGCCTGTGACAGCATTTTCTTATTTGAAGTAACTTAAGCTAAACGTTCACCTCTCACTTGTGCGATTAGCTCCGCAAAAATACCTGTCGTGAGAACGCTGGCAGGGTCTGTTTGTCATTATGCTGGCCATGAAGAACCCTGAGGCAAGTGAATCTATTTCCTTCACACTTCTGTCCGAGATACAATACGTGACATGTTATACCCCAAGAATACCTCTGGAAGTAAACACAACAACCTCCCCAGATTTAATGTGAGGTATGTGTTTGTGTCGTCCTCCAGCTACTATGAAGTCTCTCACTCATTCATTCAGGTACCAAAGGGTTGTTTGGATATTGACTGTGTATTTGTTGGAAAATGTCAACTGATTTGAGCCGCTTGTTTGGAATGTTCCTTTATGAGCCTTATCTTTCAAATACTTTTCTATGTTCCTGGACATTGGCATTAACATATGATGCAGCATTTGATATGGCACTGGTTGAAATTAGCAGTCTTTTCAAATAACTTACACAATAAGTCCGACATAGATACTAAATCTCTGTGACCCACATGTTGTTTCTAAAGTAAACCATGTATGCAACTGGCTAGTTCATGTAAACAGTGAAAATGGTTGCTTATCCCAGTAGCAGCAGCAAATCCCTAAGTACTGGAGCCTATGATTAGACGCACTCAGTCTTTGGAATAATAAACTTAAGCTTCTGGTCAACTTAATTGGACATTTAATCCAAATTTTTCAAAATCACAGTTAGTTCATAATCTCCAAACTGTCCTTTAATTGCCTTTAAGTGCGCCTGCTGAATAATCTGTGTTTCCTGTGCACAAATATTTGGTCCAGTCACTCATAGTACAAGGCAGGGACTGAATGAAGAAACATGTCCTAACTGTTGGATTCTTGTTAATGAGTCAGAAGATGGGCAGATAAATTGTTTTGCTACTGAAGTTCATACTCATGTCAGCTTGGCTGTGTTCTGATTTGTATGTTTACAGACGGATCTGGCAGGGTCCACTGTAAATACACCAAATGGACCATACAACATCATTACTAATAACCTTTTTGTTGAAACATGCTGCACTCCCCACACTGCTCTGCAATATCTGCTTTCCTTTTCAACGTGGCACAGCCAGACATTCCCCGAAAGTTTAAAAAAGAACAAATATCTTTCACATTAAATGTTTTTTCAGAAATTTGTTGCAGCTGCACAAAAGGATCCATCACTGAATTTTTTTTGTTGATTCAAGATTGTAAATTGCGCCCCGCATTTGTTTGCACCGGTAATGTCTAACAACTGAAGAAATATCTTCTGTCTCAGTCCACAGCAATCAGGGTGTATTCTGTTTCTCACGCATCGATGCCCCTGGAGTCCACTGGGTGAAGGGAAACTACATTGTATTTCTGCCCAGCTGGAAAAGTGTCCCGTAAGCAGCCCTTCAGCTGTGAAACGGACAGTCTGCATTTGATTTAGAGCTCTATCAAATGGAGGAGTGTGACAAAATGATGAGACAATAACTGAGAAGTTGAAATTGATGCCAAATCCTGAAAAAGAAGGCAACAGACAGATTATGGTCGTCCGAGTCCAAGACAGTGGTGTAATCTCTTTAGGCAAAGCAGATAAGTTTTATTCCATTCATGTCATGTTTGTTTACACAATGATCAATTTGATGCAAGACTAGCAGTCGGCTACAAATTATGTGCGAGCACGAGTGCTCACCATGCAGCACTCAAGCTCAGCTGGTTTTGATGCAGTGATGGGATCATGGGACAACTCTTGGACGACTCAGAGCGAGCTTTTGACTCTGGCAGTCAGCTCTAATGCTCTGTGGGTGGGAACACACATTGGTGTCCTCAGCAAAACAAAAGTAGTCCTATGGTACTGGGATAAGCAGGCTTAACATCATGGCCCGCATTGCAGTGGTCCAACGGCGCCTGATGGCTGAGCCAGAAAACGCCATTTCTGCACCAGATGTATTTCTAAGATTGGTTTGTGCAACAACTTCAAAGTTAAACTTAATTGTTTTTGATTGTATGATTATTCAATGTTGCCTTTTTTCCTGTATTTCTTGGGGAAAAGATATTATCATCCAACCACACGTATTTAATTGCAGCAATTGGAGCCACTCTAATTGGGCCTTGCCTTTCATCTGTAATGGTAATGATTATGAGATTGTGCTTGTGCTGAGAAGTGTAGTCTGATGAGTGAGAGGAATGATATGGCTGCTTTTGTTCCAATTTAATTTGTTTCTTAATATTGTAGTTGAGCCTCCTACACAGAAAACTACATTCAAGATAATCTGATTTATACATGTAATTCTGTTTTTCCAAATTTCAAACAAACTCTGCGTGTACTCACATTGTTCTTCATCTTGATGTTTGTGGCTGATTTGATCTTTGTAATAGAGGTCTTGAATAAGTAAACAGTTAATGTCTGTTGACTATGTCAGCATGCTTTGTCAGAGCTATGCAGACATTTAAAGAGCATCTTATCATGTTGATTTAAGCAATTAAACATGAAGTTGCCCTCTGCATGCTCTGACTGACTGTATCTTCTTACTTATCATCTACAGAGCCTTATCCTCAAAGCATTTTCTGTGGCCTGATAAAGGGGTACTTTTTACGCTCATTACGTGGTTAAACGTCTGGCTATTTAAAAGAAAAAAAATGAAATTGGGAAATGTTAGGCGCAGTGCAACCAAGTCTCTAAACTGTTTGGCTACGGTGGTTTACAAATGTTTTCGGGGTGCATGTATGTTAAACAAAGTAATTAATCTTTAAATGATGCCACGTCCCCGTGATCCTTCTGCGTGACAAGTAATTGTGGATTAACACTACAAGCAGACTTCCATGACCCAGCAAATTGTTAGTGAGGTATGAAGAGGCAGTTAATAGGTAATGTTGTTTTTCAAAGTTGAAGCAACTCTGAGGCAACAGTCGTGCATTTACCAGTTTTCATCCTATGTGACTGCACTCTTTTGCCCCTAAGTCAACCACATGCAAATCATGATCTAATCACAAATGACAGGGCTATCCAGGGAATGATGGGCAACTATCAGGAATCTGCCCGTGCCAGTATAGGAGGTGTTTTGACAAGGATTATCAGTTACATCAGCAGGTAATTTATAACAACCCCCAGCCACTACAGACCTCATATCTGTCCCAAAGACCTGTGTTTATAAATATGAGAAATGCTGGTAGATGGTTTCTCACCTCCTGCTGAAGTAGGGGGAGGAGAAAAAAAAACATGTTAAAACATCATGTTATCTTCAACCCCATATTGCAGGCTGACTCTTGCATAGAAATCTCAGCCACGAAGGTCTTGGCAGGAATATTACCTGCATAGTGATGTACAGACTTAGGAATTGGCCTTCATAAATCATCGATGTGTTAAAATAAACAATGCTCATGCAAAACTGAGTGGCAGCAAACATACCATATACTGTTTGACAAATTGACAAATTTTCTATGCTGGTGATGCAAACTTTATCCAGGATAAAATCTTCAACCTCTGAATTGTCTTTTGTGTGTCACCCCTTTTATTTAAAGACTCATCTTGATATTTTGCTCACTGCCTTCAAATAAAAAAAAAATGTTATATTTCCTAATCTCAATATTTAAAAAAAATATCCGACAACATTGTGAATTTACAACTTTTAAATTGTAATAACCGATGAGGTTTACTTAGAAGATTTCATGATATGCAAGGGCTGGTGAATAAACTGTTTCTAGTATGTTAATGATAAATAGGATGATTATCAAAATGATAGGTCTGGCAAGATTCTTAGTCATCCGGGTCACGGTGTTCACTGATAGATTTTTACTTTGGCAACGGGACTTGTTTAACTTCTCAAAGATTTGAGTGTTATCCAGGAGGCATCTTCAGCTTTAATTTACTGTTGGAAGTTCAAGGAGGCATCGCTATGAGCCCCTAGAACTCTCAACATCCTACAAGCCTCTTGGATGACATGAAATTAAGCAAGTCTTGTTGCCACAATCAGATTTTTTTTGGCGAATACCACGGTAATTATTTTAATACCTTGTAAACATGCAATCATACCACCAAGTGCTTTTACACAGTTTAAATTTTTACCAAGTGATGAAAGCACTCATAAACACAGTTATACTGCAGCTAACGTTATCTAGTGAGCTAAAAATTTGAAGCCACGGCATGATACATTGTTATGCAATCCTTAGATTAAATCAGTACATAATTACCATTTATTTAATTTTGGATATATGTTGATGAAATATTTGGAACTATTGCCAAAGAAGAAATAGGATATTAGTTAAAGCAAACAATTAGCAGATATTTGCCCATCTGGTTTTGAAAGGGATTACTTTTGAATGATAACAATTGCAAGTTGGTGTCAACATTTCAGATCTGCAGTATTCAACCCCAGAGTAATCAGACTCAGGTCGGCAGAATCCTTGCAGAAATGCATGTTAGCATATAATATACAAAAATCAAAGACAGAGTGAGGCAACCATCTACCAGCGCTCTTCCCATGTTCTTGACAGGCTGCCAGCTTTGATTAAACAGGACTGAGAGGGCACAGAGCAAAGACAGTTATAATGGATATACTGCACGTTTGTTGTGCATCGGATTGGAAATCATTACACAAAATTTGCAATGAGAGGGTGACTTAGAGAGAGAGAGAAAAAAGAAAACCGAGAAAATGGCTGCATGGGATTTTCCTCATTGCGTTTTTGTGTGCTTAAACTACAGTTACAAAAAAGCCACCCACAGTTCACCGCGTAGGGAGAAACCGGTCTGAAACTGGCACCTATTTATGGATTTTGTGACTGCCAGAGGGACATTCCTCCAATGGTGAAAACCCATTGAATATAGCTCATCCATCTCTCTAAAGCTGCTGGCTCGAAAACATAAGCAGTCAGGCTATGATTTGGTGACACTCACTGCTTTAACCAGTTCCCCACTTTTACTTTGACTTCCTTTTTAAATATTCCCCTCACATCAAGCAAGCCCGAATGCTCTGCAGCACTTTTCATTCCAGCCCAAGTATCACTTTAACATTTTCAGCAGGTCCCTTCCGTGGTTGAGCTTTTGCCTGTAAATATGTGCAGACTCTTGGGGCCGGGCTCTCTCTCATCTTGTGTGAACCCCTGCCTGGTTTGACAAGCTGAGCTGATATCATGAACTCAGCTTCACCCGTACATGCTGCTGTTCATGCAAAGACAGATTTAGCCGGTGGTATCTGCCATACCTGCTCTCATGCCAATTAACAAATCGTCTTACTGCTTTCTCCAAGTATGCAAACATTCTCATACTATCTGTGTGAAAATCAGGCCAATAGTCAAAATGACGTCTATTCAGCACGCTCAGAACCAAAACATGAGAAACATTCCTACCTGTGTGAGGGTAAGTACCAGTCCCTTTATTATTTTTATTTATGATCCACTGGGCAAGATACTCCTGAGCAGTGATTGTCCATTTTGTATTTTTTTGTATTTTTACCAGATTATGAAGAGGTCATTGTTTACTAGAGAAGCAAAATATAAAGGCCATAAACACTTCTGGGGCTGTTGTCTAACAGCTGAAATTCTAGAAGAAGGAGACATTAAGTCCCACAGTGATTTATTTCATTAATTTATTTGATTTATTAACTGTTTACTGCAATTACTCCGATGTCCACCACCATTCTTTACTGTTCTCGAAAGGCTTCATTGACTCACTCCATTATTGTTTCTACGCAAAGTTTTTCAAGGATTAAGAAAAAAAAACAACCTTGCTTACATCCACAGAGATGGCCACAGACAAAGCAGGTGAACACTGATAAGTAACCATAGAAAAAAGAGATCAGGCTCATAAAGAACAGAGTTATATTTGTCTACATGATGGGTATAATTCTGCAATTTTAGCATGATGGATTGGAACCCATTTAAAATGTTTAATGAGTTAATCTTTGCACAGCTAATGGGGGAAATACTGCTAGAAATTAGACATGTTGTCTCTCATAGCGTTGATGTATCATAAAAAATCTGAATTACTTTTGCAAATCAGTTTGACTGTGGTCATTTTTTACCCAGACCTGCTCGCATACAAACCTGCTCTTATATCTGTGATATTTGTTCTGTTCAAATAATCTCCAAAAGCATGTCGGTGTCTAAAGTGTTTGCTAGAATGCATGCAGACATTTTTCAAACCAATATGTAAAACTATGGACCACGAATAAGCCAAAAGACATCCTGACTGGTAACAGCAATGTCGAAAGGATCCAGGCTGACACAACTTGATCTTTGATAGAAGCCAAAAGAATTATCAGCTGGATCACCATGTTGAGGCTGAACACAGGTGTGGTCTACTTCCCCCTTGTTTTCAGCTTTGAAAAGCCTGATTCTGAATGACCTGGGGAAACGGCTTCTTGACCACGCTTCAACAGTGAGTGGGTGGGTGGTCTGACGTGACTGGGATGGGACGTTACTCTGATGTACAGTTTTGTAAATGGATGTTTCTACACAACAACAAACACTTTCCTTCTCACAATCCCAGGGAGGGACCACATAAGGTCAATTTGTGTATTTATACACTGGTGGTAAATTGCTGAAAGAGCAGAGTCTAGTGATTTACAACGGTCAAAATGTCTCAACACTGTAGAAATGTGTGTTAGCTCTTTGCTACCAGTAATTTCAATAGTATAGGCATACCATTCCAGATCGTTGGGCTTGAGTCCTTCCATTTCTTCCTCGTTTTAATCCACCAAACACTGCACGTAGACTGTAGAAAGTGGAATTTTATTATCTATGCTAGCATGCATGATGTCCTCTGAAGATACTTTAAACTTTTCACTGACACTGCCTTAAAACATAACAGTCTTTTATGAGAGGTCTGGCGCCACATCTCCCTCATCAGCTGTGCTCCTTAAGACCATTGCCTCTGAACCCATTGTCCAAGTGTTAGTTGTTTCATCTGCAATTAATCAGCCATCATGACTTTGTAAGGTTTAGCCCCCTCCAGCTCCTGCCAGGTTTATGGTCAACAGAGAGCTGATGCCAGGCTTTAAGAGACTTCTAGCACTCAACATGCTTTTCAGGTTTTTATTCTCTGCCAACACTCCATAAATAGATGACTGAGCAAGGAAACATGTTATTTATTTTTAATCTACTGAAAGATCATTTGACTTACTGTGACAAAAAAAACAAACAAACAGTCGATGACACAGTTTATGATGGTGCAGAAAATCTGACCTGAAATTATTATTACATTCAAATGACAGAAATATTGCACCCTAGTAGTATCAGTCACTTTTCACGTATTGATGTTTGATGTATCAAAGCAGGCATTAAGTCGACAAAGCACATTTTTCTTATCATGATAAAGGTGAACGGCGCGCTTGAATCATGTGCAGTAGAAGTATAGCTGTTAAAACAAACAAAAACAAACAAACGTAAAAAAATTGAGAATGACCCTTTAAGTAATATGAAGTCACAGTCTTTGAAAAGCTACACATACATGTGTCCCTTTTTCCTGCTTATAACAATGTAAGATGTCTTTCTGCTCATTATGTTGGTTTCATGGCCTGCTGTATATGTCAAGGAAAATAATTTGACTCTTCAAGCTACCAACAGGAAAAGGTATAAAGAAATCAAGTATTACCCTAACTTAGCTGACCATTTCCTTCAAAAATTGGAGGACCAAACAGATTAAAAGACCATGATGTTTCAATGCAAAAATGATAGGCTAGGATAGGATAGGATAGGATTGGATAGGAAAGGCTAGAACTTCATAAACTTTGTGAGATTGTCTAGATTGGAATGTAAATAGGTAAAGCTAAACTAAGGAATTAAACCTTTTGGATCACATGAACTGAGCCTCATGTGGACATTGCTGGGGGCTGAATCTGGTGGCGGGTCTTTTCCTGGCTGTTTGGAGGGTGTAGATGGGCCTGGTCCATGTATGCAAATCTGTCTTGGTATTGACCTCTCCCTCAGCCAGAGCGCCCTCCCCACCTGCTTTAAGAACACAACCATCACCCCCTTCCCCAAGAGGAGCCCCCCCACCTGCCTGAATTACTACAGGCCAGTACCACTCACTCTGATCATCATGCAGTGGTTCGAGAGAGTGGTGCTGGCCCACATTCAGAATGACATCGCGGAAACCCCAAACCTCCTACAATTTGCATACTGGACCAACAGGTCCAACTCAGACGCCATCGCAGTCAACCTCCACCACTCCCTCTCCCACCTAGAAAATAATGACTCCTACATCAGGATGTTCTTTGTGGACTACAGCTCTGCATTGAGACGGTTCTTTTGCCCACCATTATCAGACTGTGTGCAGCAGTCTGGACAGCACACGACTCTGACCAGCCTGAGTGCACCTGTGCTGTTCCCACCATTCAACAATCCCTCTACATTACCTCATTCACCACCTCCCCCATTCATGTCATGTCCTAACTCTACTGTCTCTCATCCTTGTTTGTCCCAGCCCGCACACATCCTGCTTATTCATTGCTATTTATTTTTGTCACTATATTGTTGTTTAGTTCTAGTTTTGTATTTTTCACCCTCACTGTTCCTTGATGCTGCCCATTATCATCCCTGATGTTGTTGTCTGCTGTCTATTTATCAGCTGCCAATTTATTTGTGGATTTTTTTTTGTCTTGATATCTTCTGTCTTCTACCTTTACATTTATATTTATATTTGAATTTATATTTATATCTATATTTATATTTATATTCATATTTATTTCCTTTTTTTTGACATTATAACTGTTAGCTGTGACAAAGGAATTTCCCCTATGGGGATCAATAAAGTTGATCTTATCTTATCTTATCTTATCTTATCTTATCTTATCTTATCTTATCTTATCTTATCTTATCTTATCTTATTCAACACGGCCATACCCCACAAACTCACACACAAAATGTCAACCCTTGGCCTGCAACCCCCCCCTCTGTGACTGGCTCCTGGACTTCCTGACTAGCAGACCCCAGTCAGTCAAGATTATGGGGCCTCAGCCTGCATAATCTTGAACACGGGCACTCTTCAGGGATGTGTCCGCAGCCCCATCATCCACACCCTGTGCCGCTTCTCATGAGGACGACATTACCCTGAAGTTCACAAACGACAGTGATAGGACGCATCACCAGCGGAGACGAAATGGCCTGAAGGATGGAGGTGACCAGTCTGGTGAAGTGGTGGGAGGACAACAACTTCACTCTCAACATGGCCAAGACCAAGGAAATGATAGTGGACATGAGGATGTAGAGGAGACCTCATCAGCTTCTGTTCCTTCAAGGTTGTGAGGTTGAGATGGTGAGCAGCTTCAAATACCTGGGTGTCCATAAGCGAGGACCTCAGCAACTTCTACAGCTGCATTGTTGAAGCACCCTGACCAGCTGCATCACCATGTGGTATGGCAGCACCACTGCTCTCGACCACAGAAGCCTGCAGCGAGTGGCAAAGACTGCTGAGAGGATCACCAGAACCCCACTGCCTTCTCTGCAGAACATCGATCACTGCAAAGTCCACAAGAGAGCTGCCTCCACTGCCAGGGACCACGCCCACCCTCAACATGGACTGTTCACACTCCTCTGGCCGGAGATGCAGGAGTGTGAAACGTAGAATGACACGATTGAAGAACTCGAGCTACCTGACTGCCATCAGAATTCTATCCTAAACAGCTGACTCTCATTCTTCTTTTCTGCACTTTAAATGCAGGACTGCACTTGGAACATATGCCATTTAAACTGTACTCACTGTTGCACGTGCACTTTGGAAGTTGCACACCAAGCTGCACTCAGTGTTTTATTTGTTTTACTTACTGTCAACACCGCTCATATATACAATAATATTTACAAATCCAAATGCACTGTGGACAGCAAAGTAAGAAGTTCATTGTACAGGGAACACATTTTGACACTGTACATACAACAATAAACACTTTGAATCTTGAATCTTGAATCTTGAATCCAATTACGGCATTATACATTTGTGAAAGGTTGTGTCTGAGGTGTGTGGCACATATGGTGTGTGGTGTCGCCAACCAAAGGTGACAAAATCCATGGGTGACATTACCAAACATGTAACAAAGATTTTGTCACCTTTGATTGGCAACACCACACACCATATCCAGAATTCACAGCACTTTGTCAGTCAGATCAAGCAGATCAGGCTGGACGTGGCGGAAACCATGGTGTTGTATGATGTAACCTTACTGTTCACACTTGCGTCCCCACATTGGATGCGATTACTGCTTCATTAAGGACAACACCTCAATAAAAAGAACGAAACTCTCAACGGATCACATCAGCACCCTACTGGACCTTTGTCTGCATACCTTCTATTTTCCAGTTCTACTCCCCTTCTTGGACTGTTGCGTTCACATTCAACAGGACAGAAGCCTGGACATCAAGATTTACAGGAAACCAAAACACATGGACCAGTATTTACTTTTCAACTCACACCACCCCCTTGGACAAAAACTGGGGGGAATCAGAACTTTACACCACCAGGCCAAGAACATCCCATCCGCAGCCGTAGGAAGCAAGACTGAGTGACAACACATAAGCCTTGAGATCCTGTGGCTACCCTAATTTGGCCTTTGCCAAATCAGAAACCACCAGACTTAGGAACATAGAACAGGGGGAAGATAACCACAAACAAAAGAATATTGTCATACCGTACGTTGCTGGTGTGTTCAACAAATACCATATACCAGTACATTTCAAATCCCACAACACCCTGAGACAAAAACTGGTGCACTCCAAGGACAAAACATCCAGGCACAAGATAGAGAATGTGGTGTCTGCTGTCACTAGCAGTGAGGATTGTGATGATGTCTACATTGGAGAGACCAAGCAACCTCTGCACAGACGGATGGCCCAACACAGGAAAGCCACCCCTTCAGGACAGGACTCAGCAGTTCACCTACGCCTGAAGGACAAGGGACATTCTACTAAAGACAGCAATATCCATACTCTGACCAGAGAATACAGGTGATTTGAGGTAAGCCATCTTTGTCAAAACAGAAAAAAATCTCTGAACAGTGGAGGGGGCCTCAGACAAAACCTTTCACAAACATACAACGCCGTACTGGGATCAATACCAAGACTGATCCACACATGGACCAGGCCCATCTACACTCCAAACGACCAGGAAAGACCCACCACCAGAACCAGCCCCCACATCCCCATTAGTTTAGCAACTCCCCTTAAACCTAGTTTCTGCAGATCATCTCTTCCACACAAGAAGAGACAACAAGCAACCATAACCCTAGACCTGCCCAAAACCCTGGCAGGTATATTCGGAAACTCCCCATAGGCCATTAGAACTGCAGATGCCTCTTGACTGAGGGGTAACACATCTTCAAGTGAAGAAATTCAAGTCCAATTGCAAACACAAGAAGATTTCGATACTGCAAAATTTGTTTTAATATACTATATTTAACTATATTAAGAAGTTTCTCATTTTCTATCAAATGTAATTATCATATTTTCAATTCATGAAAAATACCTTTTTCAAAACCTGTACCCTTTAAAGACTTGTTTAACTGAACCAGAAACTCAGTGCTTGCTAATCAGCTTCTCAAACAAAGCCACGTTAATTTGTTTTCACTCCCATAATGGAAAAATATTCCTCTAATTACAGTAAACAGAACGTTGCTATTTCATATGGAATCATTCATGTTTGATGCCTGACTGTGATAAGACACTTTTGAAGTTCCATTGTATATGTTGTATATAGTGTTTTTTTTGAGCTCGTTCAAGTACCAAAATCACCCTGCTTCACCCATGGGACGTCAGAGCACAACGGGTGCCACTCCAGCATTTGGATTCTGGGCCAAAAGTTTCCAAACGTCTTTTCCTGGTGGCTAAAATTAGCAGTATAATGAGGTAGTGGCTTCCTTTTCTCTGAACTAATACCCCATTCCTTTGGGATGCCATGATGTGGACTAACACTCAAGATCAACAGAAAAAATCTCACACTAGCACTTATGTCCCCAGTACTGAATGTCTAAAAAAGGAAGATTGATGTAACTTCCCCCTTGTGAATGTTTAATGATTTGAGGAGAGCTGTAGCAAATATGTAAAAACAAAACATGATCCCTGTGTTTAAAAGACAATAATTAGTAACAATTAAGAAAACTGATTATTGTTGAAAAGATTGTCTCTTTTATATTCTACTCTGCATTTAAAAAAAGGTGTAAATGTCCACATCCCTAACAAAAGTTTCATATGAGCCAAGGGATGGCTGGTGGGAAAGAAAATTATATGAAACTGAAAGGCTATGTAGACTTTACATCATTAGTAGCCCCACAGATTGCATTTATTTGCACTTACATTAATCTCTTCTATTTCAGCTAATGAGCCCTGTCATAAATTTAACTGAAGGTGAGGAATTTTTATGACCTCAAGCGACCTTTTGATCAGTTGCCAGAGCCGTTGAGGGGGAAGATAAATTTGAGAATCTTTATTGTGTATGTACAGTATCCAATTACTCAACAGTTTGATTTTGAGCTCTCATTAAGTATTTATTATCATGCATAATTGATGCCTTTTGGGGTTAAGTCTTTTCTTCTTTTTTGGTCCAGGTCAGAACACACATACCTATTCAACCTCAAATATTTAGAATATGTGCAGGAATACAGTGATTGACTTTTCTTTCTTTTGTTTCCACTAACACCTGTGCACCTCTCTGATTAGATTTAACTGTGGCTCTCTATGCATCTTTATTTCAATGTCATAGGTTATTACATTTAATTGTCCTTTTTAATCATAAAGCCTATTCTCTATCGCATATCTCGGATATGTGAGAATGAACTTTTCAAAGGAAAATAGCAATAACAAAGACACCTTATGGTCAATAGCATAATGATAAAATTATATGAAATAAAGTGTAGTTTAACAAGAGGGATATTATTTGAAAAAAAAAAACAAAAACAAAGAAATACATCAGGTTTGGTGTCCACTTTTCCTGAAGAACATAAATCACAAAAATAAAGAGATAATTAACTAAACTAACAGTCTGGTTGCATCACTTGAAATGTTTTGGTGGCACAATCAAAATGTGCTCTTTGACTATTCAATATGGAATGCAAAGACCCCTATTGAGTCAGAACACTCATTTAAATCTTTTACCTGTTGCTTTACATGCATTTTTATAGTCATCATTATTTTGCTATGATTGCAAGCCACAGGAAAAAACATCACAACATTTCATATTGTTTCCACTGTCACTCAAGAATAGAATGAAAGCAGTTGTGTTATTTGATTTTCCATGTGCAACGGTGATGCAAACATGTTTATACAAACATAAACAAGCTATTTCTTATTTTATCTATTGATACATTAAATACATTTCAAAGTACTTGTTTTTATACTTGTTAGATATTGTGGGTCTTCTAAAATGAAGCGGGTAAAGAATTTTCATTGTACAATTTTGGTTTTGTAGCATATTAGCCATGGAAAACAGTATCTTATTTAAATCTTCTTGTTTGTTAGCTCCATGTTGGTTACATTGATCCGTGGTTTGGTTTTGGATTTAAAATAATCACTTTAAATTCGTATTCTATCATGCTATATGTGAGATTTTCTATTCTAGCCAGTTGTTGTTTTTGTTCAAGTGGTTGCTGAACATAACCAGTCTATAAGCCTCAGCCTCAGTACTGCAACCTTTCTTTTATACTGGTGAAACAACTATTACCATTGTAGCCAAGAAAACTCAGAAACACATGGAAGCATCATTCACACTAAAGTCATCTACAAGTGATGAGCTAAAATATACAACTGTGAAAACACATCATGAAGGAACTTCTGGTTCTGTTCTTCTGCTCTAAACTAGATGTGGTGGTTCTCTATCCCCCCATCACCACCCTATGCCAGAAAAATATAATTTCATACTGTATGCTTCAAGTATGAAAGTGCCACACTGGTCCATGTCCAAATCTAACTCTACAGTGTCTTGATCAAAGTTTAAGCGTAAGTTGTGCATCTTATGATTTAAATGGCATGTATTATTTCAAAAGAGAATACAATTTGTATGATTTTTTCTTTTTTTAACTCTTTGTGTAGTTTCCACCTATTCTTTTGGATGGCTTATATAGCAAGAGAGAGTTAGCTGAACCTCTGGCAATGTAAAACGACACCAGATGATGCTACCTGACTGCTCTATTTTTTCAGTTTCCAACACTGTATCAGGACTCAAAAACACAAATGTTCTCCAACCACAAATTTTCTTCCCATTTTTTTGTTTTGTTTTTGTTCCTTCAGTTGAATATTTGAGCTTCATCATGTACTGTGTGACAATAATTTGATACAAAATGAGTTTCACTGCTCACTCAACTTTGATTTATGACAGAAAGGCCGATCAGAAAAATACTGACATCACAAATAATTCAAAGCCTGTAGTGTTTAAATGTGCCATGGACCAATTTGGTATCCCCATGTAAAAGCAACAGGGATTTTACTTAATAATGAACATGGTTGATGGTGATTGGTCAAAGCTGGAAGACATTAAGACCATTAATTTCAGTGTTATTGCATTCCTTAATATCCACAATCCTTCTATCTTTCATTCAATTATTATTCAGATGCGTAATTGCTTTAGGGCCAGTCCCATCATGTTTTGAGTTATTCTCCCCTCACTTATCTTTCCATACATCTCATCTATTATTTTCTTACATTGGTCAATGTTTTTTACAGTTACAATTGATGCTTTCCTTGTTTTTCCTGTATTCCTCTAGCAGTCAAAGCTGTAATGCTATGTTTAAACAGTACCTCCAGCAGGTTGTTTGGAGGTAAAGTTTTTTTGTTTCCATTTGGAGGGTGCTTCAATCCCACCTTTCCATATTATATACTATGTACAGTAGTTATCAATTTAGTGTCAGTTCCCTTTTGTGCCTGATGAGTAAGAGGACTAAAATTATTTTGCAATCTCAACTTTTTAAAAAGTTTCTTCTCCCAGTAGGAAAGATGTCACTTTTCAAAACCCCCCCTATCAAAATTATCCTTTTCATTGCCATGACTTAGCGTCTTCCAGCAGGATTATTTAAACTAATTACACTAAGTGTCATTATCCTATGTTCCTGATGCATTCATCCTGTTTCTTTTTGTTTTCAGTGACCCTTTGCAACCTGAAACACATTACCCCTCAACCAGGACATCAACAGCTACAAAAGTATGAACAGAATAGAACACAGAAATTGAGTCCCACATCTGGAGAACATGTACTTCCCCTTCGACACAGGGGCAGGCCTGGTTTAAGAAAAGGGCCTCTCTTTGGATCAAGGAAAATTGCTCCTAAAATTTCAGCAAATAACCTTCTGCTCAGCTACAGTAGATTTTCCCTAGTCTCCAATCTCACGGTTCCAGAACACCATCTTATATCTGGCAAAAAGGTAAGGAATATGTAGAGCGAGAGAGAGGGCTGAGCGGATAAAAGAGACTTCCAACAATTTCCAGATCATGAGGCCATTTGTTGAAACTAGATTGAGTGAGCTTTGCTGGATCTGTCTTGTTTGATTTAAAATCTTCAGAATCAGAATCAGCTTTATTGACCAAAAATGTTCACACGTAGAGGGAATTTGGCTGTGGTTGACAGTTATACCTCTTACTGCTATGAAGACAGACAATAATTGAACATGAACCTTGTGTACAGTTCTGAATGATCATTTACTAATCCCTCATGGGGAAATTCCTTCTCTGTATTTAACCCATCATGGATGAACCATGAGCAGTTGGCTGCCATCTATCAGCACCAGGGGAGCAGTTGGGGGTTCAGTGTCTTGCTCAACAACACTTCAACAAACTAGGAAGAGCCAGGAATTGAACCAGGAATGTTCAGTTCCAAGAATGATTGCTCAACCTCCTGTGTGACACTGCCCCCATGCTTAGTGCAGAGAGCAGTGTCTGTTAAATTAATAAAGTGATAATCCACCCTATTAATTTAACAGACACTGCAGTCCATGAGTAATGTTGTCAGTGAGGTAATGAGGTAGTTTTATCCCTGAACCAGTCCAACATTATCAGATGGAATCCTGGAGAAGCTGCAGGCTCTCTGCCTTGGTGATGAATGGGGGAACCCCCTCCTCCGCCGTCATAGTAAACCCTGGGTCCACCCTCCAGAACCACCTTAAGCTCAGCAAAAAAGGAAGTAGAACTGCACGCTTCTCTTCAAAATGATTTTTTATGGAGATTCACATGACAGCCAGCCCACGGAAACAATGAGGAAGAGTGTACACCTTTATACAAAAAAGCTTTTCACCACAGATCTTGGTGGTTTATTACAGTAATGTGCTGTCTCAGGACTGTAAGGTGGTTTGTTGCTTTGGGTAGGCCTTTTTCATTTGACCTCATAATTCTTCATGTTATCACCTCCCATGCTTTCAAAGACTTTATAATGGTGCATTTTATTTCGCTGTAGCCTGGATCCCGTGTCTGCTACATTTGTTTGCATGGATTCCTTAACTTGCCCAACAGCATCTACAGATTTGAGGTCAAACTCTTCTGATTTGGTTATGTGCTGCTGCTCTTCCCCATCTCCTGGTGTTTTTTAGGTCTCCTTCGACAAGGCTTGGTTAACCTCAGCTCAGAATTCAGCCAGGTCCCACTTCAAATCCTCTCGGAGTGTAGCTCTTTGTCTTTATCGTGTCTCCTGTGAGGAAACAATGAAATGTCAGCCACAATAATTTGGCTATAGGCTCAGACTCAAACCTTTGATCCATATTTGCTTCATGCAGGGTTCAGTTGTACATATCATTAAAATTGAAGTGTTGAAAGTTTTAAACAAACGATTTAGACTTTCAGAATTTAGTTTAAGATTGTCACTGAAGGTTGTTTTTAGATTTTTTTATGACTTGCTCTGAAAATAACTGGCTTTTACCAATATTTCTTTGTACCTTTTGACAACACAAATGTTTAAATGTTGTGTTCTAAGGAGAACATCTAGCAGTTTTAAGGGCTTCTTGTACATTTTCACAACATAACCCATTGCTAAAGAAGTTAGCAGAACTGTAGGCTAAGCAATTTCTTGGATCAACATCAGCCTCTCATATCTATTGACATTCTTGGAGTGAACTACAAAAAGGAGCAGAAGGAAACGCATCCAAGACGCAAGTAGCTGGTTTCCCAACTGAAATCACAGGGACAACTCTTAGACCAGATGTGATGTGGTCCACAGCTGCCAGGAAGATCCTCATAATTCAATGTACTATCAATGTACCCTGGCAGGAGGTGTTACCAAGCAGTATAGTACATAAGTTCAATTGGCTGCAATACAACAAAATGCTTCGGTACAGACTACTGAGACAGAGCTCAAGTTGGACTGGGTTGGGTTGAGTGCTGGTAATTTTTTGGTTTAATCATTCATTTAACTGCTTGCACTGCTTGTATCACCAGGTCTAGAGTGATGACTGTTGACGAAAAACTGAGCAAGGGAATGAGGCTGCTGTCATACTGATCTATTATCATTTTTATATTAATATTCTAAATGTGTGTCCAGTTTCCACATGTAGACTCTCAGATTTATATTCATCAAGCCTGACATGCCTGAAAATCCCTTTAGCAGGTCCAGGTATATACACTAAACATATCTGTGTCAAATTATCGAGAAAGCAGATCTTCTCAAATACTTTTCAATTAAAGAAAATACAAATGAAAGACATTGACACTTAAACGTCATAGTCAAGCAAGATGTTCTGCATTTGCACTCTTGACATAATCTGTTTTCATGAAGCTGCTGACAGAAGTGTTGAATAGGTGATAGTTTGACTGGCAGCATATTGGCATAGTGGTTAGCACTTCTGTCTCACAGTTCAATTCAAACAGGGGGGCTTTCTGTGTGTTGTTTGCATGTTATCCCTGTGTCTGTGGGTTTCCTCTGGGTTCTCCGGATTCCCCCCACAGTCCAAAAATATGGAGCCGGTTCACTGAATTGGCCAGATGTATGAAAGAGAGATTGAACGGTATATGTGTAGGCGTATGTATATGTAGCCCTCTGATCAACTGCCTACCTGTCCAAGGTGTACCCCGCTTCTCACCCAATGACAGTTGGGTGGGCTCCAGCAACCACGGCAACCCTGGGGGCAGAATAAGTGGTATACATAATGAATGGATTAATAGTTTAACCAATATTTTCCAGCTTATTTGTAATAATAAGATTTGTCACTCAGTAACAGTTTCTACACTCCCTTGCCAGCTGGCGGTCAAAATGTCGGGGAAACAGCTTGAAAGCAATGTTCTAGACTACAAGTCAGCGCTATTTCATGAGTTTCTAACACTAAGATGCCAACAGGTAGACTGTTCCTAGTTTGATTTAATTGAGGCTGCTCTATGTGAATCTACATAATTTTACTGTGCCTGCATAGGCTTCCTCCCGGAGTCCAAACGAAACACACATCAGGTAAGTTGAAGGTTTCCCATCATGTTCTATGTCACGCTCTCCCCTTTGTAATGACGAGATTTGAGAGGATTGTTAAGGCGGACATCTTATGCACAAATCAGGGCAGGTTGGACCCACTATAATTCGCATATAGAGTGAGGAAGGGAAGGGCGTTGATGCAGTCAACACCCGATTCAAGCTGGTATTGGGTCGTCTTGAATCGGCAGATACTCTTGCTTGTCTGCTTTTCATTGACTTTTCATCTGCTTTTAACTGTATACAACCACACATTTTTGCCAAGCCTCTTACTATCATATACAACCTTGACCAGAGTATAGTAAGCTGGCTTGTTGACTTTCTAACCAACAGATTACAAAGGGTGAAGGTAAACGGTGTTTTATCCACTTTGCTTTTATTTTTAACGGGCTCCCCAAAGGGCTGTATGTCTTCCCCACTTTTATTCATTTTATATACAAATCAGTGTCGAAGTCTGCATGGAAACAGATAATTGATCAAGTTTGCTGATGGCTTGGTGACTGTGTCACTCCTCAATAACAAATTCCAATTATGGTCCAATGGTGACCGATTTTATTGCTGGTATGAGTGCTCATCCTTGGAAATCAAAATTTCTAAAACTGAGGAAATTACTATTGATTTTAGGAAGTGGCTTCCTCAAAACACTTCTGTTTTTACTCATAACCAGGCTTTGGTAATTGTACAGGAGTACAGATATCTTGGTATCATCACTGATAACAACCTGACATTTGAGGCAAACATGTATGCAACCTGTGCTAAGGCCCACCATCACATATACTTTTATTGGAAATTGAGAAGTTTTCATAAGTATCCTGTTTGTATGAAAATGATTTATTCTTTTTTATTGAGTCTGTTTTAACCGTCTTGTGTATTTGCTAGTTTGGGTCCCTCACTCTGAAGGACAGAAACAGGCTGAACAGCATAGTAAAAACATGTAGTAGGATGGGGATCAAACTGGTCGAGTTTTTTGTGCAAAATTAAGGCCGGGGCAACCAGGAAGACAGAGGCTATCCTGGCTTACCCCAGCCACCCCGAGTCCTTGGAGTACAGGATGCTGCCATCAGGTCACCAGTACACAATACAAAAGTACAGGCCTTATAGATACCAACACTCAATCATAACAGAAACTATTGGTTTCATAAATAGATCATTGTAGTCTACCACCCCTTAACCCTCGTGCGATCTTAACATTGTGTTTACTCCCCTTGTCCTACGGGTCAAAAATGACCCATAAGACAATCTTTGTACCCTAGTAGTGTACAGTCCACATTGAAACATAAACAAAAAAGAAGTATCACTTTTTCTAATTACGGGGCCTCTTTAAGAAAAGTCATAAAATTTCAAGTGGAAGAAAAAAATAGTATATAGCTATACCATGTTCTATAGCTAAACATGATCGTGGGTCACTTTTGACCCGCAAGACAAAACAAGGGTTAACATACACCTTTTTTTTCTGCTGAATGTATGTATGTGTTACTACTGTATATTGGGTTGTTGTTGTTGTCTTTGTGTCTTTGCTGGCTGCAAAATAAATTGCCCCTTATGGGGATTGTAACTTTTCTTTTTATTAAATTAATTAATTAATTAAATGCTATATGTTATGGTGCAGCCCTTATTTAGATTTACATTGGATCCCTTTGAAAGAAATCTTGATTTTAAAGTATTTGAGTTTTTTATATTTTCCTTTTTGGTTACCTTTTGTTCTATGATCATTATTCCTGTGAGCAATGCAGTCATTAATGAAAACAGGTGATACATGTGATGCTATAGGTCACCTGTTTTTGCTATAGGTCACCTGTTGAGTCCATCAGAGGGACAGCACATGTTAGATATTTTGGAGATGAAGTCAGACAGGCCAGACTGAGATGGTTTGGACATGCATAATGGTTACTTACGAGAAGAGACAAGATGAGATAAGAAGATGACCATACCAGCCTGTACTTTATTCTAAGTTAAGTATTACTCACTGGTGGAAAACGATAATGTTTTTTATTTTTCCTGTGATGTAATACATGTGAAAAAGAGTGGGGAATGCCAGTGTTTGTATCTGCGTCATAGCTTTCAGGCACTGTAGGGATCCAAACGACAAAATAAGGGGAGCTGCAGGGAGTGGAAGTGAAATGTCCCTGACTGGGGCATAAGCCAGCAATTACAACCATGATGCCAGACCAATGAAGGTATTTCTGCATTTTTTATTGAAAACAGTTATAGCAGGGGAACATAACAAAGCAGTAGATGCAGACAACGAGGCCAGAATAAAATCTGATTAATGTTAAATAATTTCAGCTTGGTGAAAATTGTCCTCATCCAGCAAGCTGTTTCTAACAATATGTTGCAATTGCTCTCCCCTGACCAGATTCGGAGAAGACTAGATATCGGTTAATCTACTATGCCACTTCAGTGAAGGAAATAGGAAGAACTCTTTCAATGAGAGAGAGAACAGACTTTTTTTTGTGTAGATTCAAGTCATGAACAGAGCAGATGGATATCCCAGCCAATCATATTGCCACCTGATGTCCAAACATACAGGATCTGTCTGTGAACCTTGGACATCCTTCAGTCCATTGACTCCAAGATGCTTCTAAAAGTCTCAAGCATGTTCTCATAACAAACACCACAACCTGTACAAGAGTCCAGACCCAGACCTTAAGAGCCAGACACTGGGATTGCCTCTGACAGCTGTTTCCTGTTATGTAACTACACACAGCTGCTATTTCTAAGAAAGGGCATCTTGGTGTTGTAGACATTTTCAAGGGTCAAGAGGAAGAAAAATAATGCAACTTTAATAGTGACCAACAATAGACCACCAAGGTTTAGTCCTTTAGCATGGGATGTTCTGAGTCACCAAGTATGTCAAGCCTCTCAATGGGATTCACTTCATTTAATAAAGTAGTAGCAAATGACATATGATAGCAAGTGGATGATAACTTAATTGTACCGGTAGATATACTGTAAATGATCACTTTTTCTAATATTGTTTGAGGAACTTTAGCCTAATGGTCCTCTGAAAAGAGTAAGAGTCAGAAAGTAATTTAACCTTTTCCTTTCTTTATATTAGTTTCTCCACTTTAGGGGTAATAGAGGTTTAATTGTCAGACGTAATGTTGTACACTAGTCTTTGCAAAAGCTAGTGAACTTCCCAAGGATAATATGGTAAAAAAAAAAAAAAAAAAATCTTTGTGCCCTTAAAGCTTCAGACACATTACTTTTCTTGTCAACATTTTGCTCAAGAGAATAGAAGATAAATGAGGGAGCAGTAATGGCTGGAAAAAAGCCTGAATATTTCCCCACAATTCTCTCTAAATATTGGTTCTATTTGTTCACGATTTCATCCAGAAAATAAACATTTTACGTACTTAATGATTGTATTTATTTGCCCTTGAGAGTGTATGATAGCATGTAGATATGCTTTTTGTCTTCATCCATCCATCTTCCCCCACTTATCCGGAGTCAGGTCGCGGGGGCAGCAGCAGGAGCAGTGAGGCCCAGACCTCCCTCTCCCCCGCCCCATGGTCCAGCTCCTTTGGGGGACCCCAAGGCGTTCCCAGGCCTCCCTGGAGACATGGTCTCTCCAGCGTGTCCTGGGTCTTCTCCATGGTCTCTTCCCAGATGGGCATGCCCTAAAATACCTCCCTCGGGAGACATCCAGGAGGCATCCTGACCAGATGCCCGAGCTATCTCCTCTCTATCCAGAGGAGCAGCGGCTCTATTCAGAGCTCCTCCCCGGATGACTGAACTTCCCAGATGACTGAAGTTCTGACCCTATCTCTAAGGTAGAGTCTGGCCACTCTGCTGAGAAAACTCAATCTTGTTCTTTCGGTCACTAACCACAGCTTGTGACCATAGGTGGGGGTGGAAATGTAGATCGATCGGTAAATTGAGAGCTTCTCCTTCTGGCTGAATTTCCTCTTTACCACGACAGACAGTGAGTCCGCATCACTGCAGACACCGCACCGATCCACTTGTTGATCTCTCGCTCCATCCTTCCATCACTTGTGAACAAGACCCCTGGATACTTGAACTCCTTCATTTGGGGCAGAACCGCTTCCCCGACCCGGAGTGGGCATTCCACGTGTTTCTGGTTGAGCACAATGGTCTCGGATTTGGAGGTGCTGATCCTCATCCTGGACGCTTCACACTCAGCTGAGACCTGCTCCAGTGAGTGTCCATAAAAGTTATAAACAGAATCTGTGACAAAGGCAGCCCTGGCGGAGTCCAACTCCCACTGGAAAGTGACCCGACTTACAACTGGCAATGCGGACCAAACTCCCACACCAATCATAGAGGGACCAAACAGCCCGTATCAGGGGGTTCAGTGCCCCATACTCATGGAGCACCCTCCATAGGATTGCTTGCAGGACACGCTAGAATGTCTTCTCCATACCCACAAAACACATGTGGACTGGTTGTGCAAACTGCCATGCCCCCCTGACGACGCTGCCAAGGGTATGGAGCTGGTCCACTGTTTCACGACCAGGACGAAAACCACACTGCTCCTCCTGGTTCCGAGATACAACGACCTGACAGACCTGCATCTTCAGCACTGCTGAATAGACCTACCAGGGTGGCTGAGGACTTTAATACCCCTGTAGGTGGTGCACACACCCGCCGAGCCCCCTTTTTAAAAAGGGGGATCACCAACCCGGTCTGCCAGTCCAGCGGCACTGTCCCTGACATCCACGCAATGCTGCAGAGGCGTCTCAGCCAGGACAGCCCTACAGCATCCAGGGCCTTGAGAAATCCTCATCCACCCTGGCTACTGAAGAGCTTTTTGACTGCTTCAGCAACTTCAGCCTTGGGAACAGGTGTGTCCACTCCAGAGTCCCCCGGCTCTGCTTCCTCATTGGAAGGTGTTTCAACAGGGTTGAGAAGGTCTCGGGAGTATTCCTGCCAATCTACAATGTCTCGAGTTGACGTCAGCAGTGCCCTGCTTCCACTGTACACAGTGTTGATGGAGAATTGCTTTCCCCTCCTAGGCCACCGGATGGTGGAACAGAATTTCTTTGACACCCACCTGAAGTGGCTCCATGGGCTCCCCGAACTCCTCCTACGCCTGAGTTTTTCCCTCGGCAACCACTGTAGCTGCATGCCACTTGGCCTGCCCATACCTGTCAGCTGCCTCCAGAGTCCCACAGGCCAGAAAGGCCCAATAAGACTCCCTCTTCAGTTTGTTGGCATCCCTTACCACTGGGGTCCACCACCAGGTTTGAGGGTTGTCGCCCATGGCGTGTACCGACCCAGGCCTGGCTCCGGGGGTCCCCCCGTAACCTGTGTCCGGGGCAAGGGGAAACCTGGTCCGAAGTCTGCGTTATTCATTACAATCTTCTGAGCTACGCTTTGTCTGGTCCCTCACGTGGGACCTTTTCGCCTTGGATGACCCTTCCAGGGGCTTAAAGCCCCCAACAACACAGGTCCCAGGATCAGTGGGATGCGCAAACCTCTCCACCACGGTAAGGTGGCTCACAGAGGGTAGGTCTCCATACAATGCTGATAAAAAGGGTGCTCCCACAGGCAGATGAGGAGGTAATTTCACATCAAATGTTGCCTTTAAAAATACTTATTTGTTGACTAATATAAAAAAACCAAAAAGCAGATCTGTGATTATCACATTGACACTACACTTAGTGTTTACATTGAATTCTCCGCCTACAGGATGGTTGCTCGACTATAATTGTTACAAGCACAATTATGGCTAAATCAAGGATTGTATGAAAGTTTGAAAAAAACCCCAACCTTTTCTGTGGTTTTGAAATGATAATATAATAGCGAACCCTGAGACAGTTGTCCACAATACAGCAATGAATGAAAGACGCATGAGGACACTAATGTAATCTATCCAGTACATTGTGAGAGGACCCAGTTTACCCTAGCATACACGGAACATGGAAATTCCACATTTCATGGGACCTGCCTCCCCCTTTTTAAAAGTCAATGGAAAGCTGAAGACACGTCAAAGTAAATCACAAAAGGGCATGTAAATATCCCTTTACAGATGTTTGTAAAGAGATTAGACAAGAAAGGCGATAGGTCATAACTTAGTAGCAGGCCTTTTAACAGGAGGCAGATTGCAGCAGCTTTTAGACTGCTCCCAAGGGGGTGCAGACTAAGCTGTTAATTTACCCAGTGGTTTGAATGTATCTTTCTTTTTCTCATGCATCTACTCCCCCTTAACATCTTGACTATTTTTCTGAAAGAAGCTCCTGACATCTGCATTGTAAACCTTGCAGTATGATCAGGTGTTACGCAGCTAGACAAGCTACTCTGGCAAGCTACAAAAAAGTGGGGCTTTGGTCACATACGGGAAATACCTCCATGGGTCATGGGTATTTATTGATGACATCTGTTGTAGGTTAAAGGGCCATAGAAGGTACAAGTACCTATGGAAGTCTCATTTCACAGCCAGCACAGGGGGCTTTTCCTCCATGTCTGGTTGATGTCCAGGCTGTGTATACCCCTTTTAACACTCACAGGCTCCTACCTCACACTTCAACTTTCTGCACATGTCGAATGGCAGACATCCATTAAGATTTATCAGGAAAAGATTTATGTTGTAAGCTGCCTTCACTCCTGAGTAGCCATGCTCACTGCGGTGAGTGTTTTTCTTCCTTCAAATTCTTATTAGTTTAGTTATCACAGAAGCATGTCTGGTGAGGTCATTTATGGCCGACCATGGTGGCATGACAAAGTCATTTAGAACAGAAAGACTTCATCACATTGGATGATCACTCACGCTTTCTTCCTTTTCCTTTACAGGCCAGATACTGAGCTCCATAGATTATAAAATCATGTGTTTGTGTATGAATTTTAAAAATCATACATCATTGTTATTGGTGTACAGCTTCTTGCTGGGAAACCATTTCACACTCTTTTGTGTATTGAAGAATCACACACACTACATGTATCATACGTGTCAAGCCAACTTACTTTGGTAAGAAGATTCCATTTTTTCTTTGCATTAATAGCTCATGTATGAATGCGGCAATCAAAAGTAAGCATATTGCGGCCAAGTGTCTCGATTCAGTTGCTGCAAGCCCCAGTAAAAGCTGGGGCACAGGGGAGTGAAAGACTGCTACACAGGCTGATTGGGTAGATTACATATTTCTTGCAGTTGATTAAATAATGTTTTTCTCTTCTAACATCTGTGTTTCAATTGCTTAAAAGTTTAGTTACTGATGCTGTGTGTGGGGAATATTTTAACAAATAATTGGTATCACACCTGCACGTGTTAATCTCAGCAACAGTTCCCTGCTGTTATTGAACTTTTGACCCTGTTCCCAAAGGGACATGTTCAGACAAAGATAGAGGGCAGAAGAGAGATCTAGACATACTTATGGAACCTGTGTGGTCTCCAGATATGCAATGTGCAGTCCAACACTCACATCCAGGCCTTGGCTGAAAGTCAGCCCTTATTCATGCCAAGTATTCATCTGGTAGAATTGCCAACAGTGTTGTACCCAGTTTACTGCAGTTCCCATCCGGATGAGAATGCATGCAAACTGAAGGAAGCAGAAAGGAATAAAGCCGTCTAAATAGCCAAATCTCAAATTATGCTGATGCCACATAATTTGCTTATTTTGGAAAAGAACCACTTGGTCTTTTATGTGTATATTTTCAACCATCAGAATGAAAAATGAACTCAAAGCAATGTGTAAAAACTAGAACCATTCCATTTAAAACATGGGATCCGAAAGATTTGCCACAAACGGTTCACACAATAATGGAAATACATTTCTTCTTTAGCATTAACATGCATCATATACATCCAGGTGTCATGCATACACACACACACACACACACACACACACACACACACACACACACACACACACACGCACACACACACACGCACACACACACACACACACACACACACACACACACGCACACACACACACATATATTATATACTTATAGATACGGATATATACGAACACATTTATATAGATAGATAGATAGATAGATAGATGGATAGATAGATATAGATATATACAAATGCGTGTGTATATATATATATATATATATATATACACGCATTCGTATATATATATACATATATATATATATTATTTGTATATTTGTATATATATATATGTATATATTTATATTGATACATTGAGTCGATGTGTGTGTATCTGCGTGTCTGTGTTTCATATGTTTTTCACCAGCTTTCCCAAAAAACAGTTACTGTCCATTGGTCACAAAACCTAAGGAAGTCAAATCTGACAGTCCAGCATGAGGCACAAGGACCAACCACAAAATGTTTCTCATCACTTTATAAAAGCAGATCATAGCCCGACATTTAACATATATTTATCCTCTATGAAAAACAGTCTTGCCTTTCACCAAAAGAGTCAGGACTTCAGCATCCTTTACCAACTCTAAAAACAGGCATCTGAAGTGTATTAAGTTAAATGGCTTCGGAAAAAGAGGGCTCACTAAAAGATTGACGGAAAGCATTAATAACACAGCGCTGACCATTTGATGTTTCCAACTTTCAATTTTTTTTTTTCACAAGCATCAATACAAAAAAAGAAATTATCTGTTAAATTGAACATCAATTGATGCCTTCCAATATAGTTCTCAAGTGTCTTATGCAACTTTTAATCATATTATCTTGCGTGACAAAACTAAATAACAAAAAATACTTTCACTGGAATACACAAGATAATATCAGGTGAAGCTTTGCAATAAAGAATTCTTTTTGTCTGCACTGAGATTTTACCACTAGAAGAACACATCAGCCATTCAACAGGGTTACAGTTCCAGTGAACAGCTTGAGAAATTTTTTAACCTATAGCCAGTATCCTTGACAATTTAATGTTAAGTGACAGGTACATTTTCAAAAATGACAGCACTGAAGATGCTGCAGGAATTAGTACATTAAATTTTAACACATACTATCTGTTTTTCTGCTTTTCAGGTTCCATTTCTATATTCCTCCTTTACCACCCACGTGGTTGTTTCATACATGGAGATTTCTCCCTTGACTGCACAAAGTCAATATGCCCTCATGTGCGACAAACCCTGCACAATTATTTTGAACATTGGCCCATTCAGATTAGATGACACTGGTAAAAATCACCTTTTGGCAGTTCTGTTTCAGTGCAGTAAAAAAATGTTGATAGTAATGAGGATTTATATATGTTTTATACTGCAAAGGTGGCATTCGTTTTTCATATGAGCGAATGAATCCAAAGCCTTTCTTTCAAACAATAGGATCATCTATGACCAAATAAGAAATCATATTAAAGAGTATTTATGGTTATTCCATCGCGAACCTCAAATGGTGTTGGAAGGCATATTTGAAAATTCAAGACAAAAACTGAAAAAAAAAGCATATTCTCAGCTGTTTCAAAAAAAAATAACCATCTGGTCTCATTTTAAAGAAGTTCGTGGACGAGAATGCATGCGTAGGACTTTTCTAAAATCGTCAGCAATTAACTTACCCACATCCATCCAAACCAGTGGAAAATAAATGATATGAGGATGTGCTGACATGTTGTAACTTACTCTAATTCTCCTTTTGGCTCATGCTGCATCCCTTTAGCCACAGAGAAAGATCTTCCCTCCCATCTGGCTTACTTTGCAGCACTAAATATCCCAGCTCACGTTGATCATTACAGAACTAGATCCTAGTCACACAATTAATTGCTGTTATGTTGGAGTATTTCATTTACTGAAAAGACTGACTCAATTATGTTGCATACGGATGTAGAAATATTTGCAAGTGAAAACTCTATGAGATGTTATACATGCAATACTTTGGGGTAAAGTATTTCAAGTAAATATACGGCACCCTTTACGTACGTCATGTTAAGTGACATTATTTTATATATACTGTATATACTTGTCCATGTCGCCCTAATATTCATGTAGACCTTTTAAAGCCTTAGACAGAAAATCTGTGAAGTACATTAAGATGTTGTTTTAGCCAGAAAATGTCTTTGTCTAACTTGTTACTGGAAAGAATATCCCCCCATGTCCCTTCCCATACGGAGTGCTCAACTTATAATCCTCTGGCTCTTAGTGCAAACAGACAGAAGCTCAGATGTAAAGACCAACACTCACAATATTTAGTTAAGTGATTCAGGATGCTCAGTTGAGTGATACTCACCTGAGCACGGGGAATGCCTTTGTGTCGTGTGAATGGTCAACACCATATCCGTTTTCACTAGCGGATGGGAATGTGATTGCTCAGCCTATCTTCAGTCAGACGGAACTCCATGTGTTTCACCCCAAGTGGGATAACCAGTTCTTCGGTTTTGTCACCCTTCTTTTCCTCATCCAGCATTCAAGACAGGTCACATTACTTCAGTGACTTCAAATTAATAAGGTCTCTGTGATATCTTCAATTTAGGGTCAGGACACAAATTCTCATACCTGGATCAGCCTTATCATCTTATGTCTCTTTTCATTTAGGTAAGAGGTTAAGGCCTTACCAGTTCAGGGCAGGTCACCGCCTGTCACACCAGGTAAAGCTTTTCTGTCACCAGTATTCCAACTCCAGCTTTTATTCTTTTCCTAGATGTGCCTCCCTCTAATGGAAAAATGAGAAACCTAATATTTCTATCTTTCAGGAAACAAAGCAAAAATATTGTTGCAAACTGATAGAAAGGCTTTTTTTAATTTTTCACTTTGGAATACGGACAGCAAATCCTAATTTTTAATGCTTGTGTGCAGAAATGTCAGCTTGATGTCAGCTGATATGAAAATTGCTAAAGTTTTAAATGGTAAGAGAACATTTTTTGCAGTGCTGTTATTTCAGGATGGAGTTAACAACATCCAGTTTGCCCCTGGTAACAAACCTCTGAGCATAGCCAAACATGTACTGGCAAAGTAATTTTTCACGTTTACCTGTTTTAACCACATGTACTGCAATCAAACTGGCAAGTACTTAAGACAGATTTGCTGGAAGATTGATGACTGTGATGACAACTTTAGCCAAGATTAGTACAGTAACTTATAGTCTCACTTTATTACACTGTTCTGGGGTTTAGGATAACTCATAAGTTAGCATAAATCTCAGGTGTTAAAAACACGTAATTACATCAGACATCTTATCAAAGTAGAAATCAAGTTTTCATTGCTCCAACGGAGATAATGGAAGAGCATTCATGTTACACAAACCCAGTTACTTTGACATTACGCCTAAGCAATGCTATTGCCAAATCTCAAATATCAGTCAGGTATGACAGCAGACACCCTCTGACTTTTCTTTGCTGTGTTTTTTTTTCCTTCGAGAAAATGTTTCTGCTACTGGTTATCAAAGACCACAAACGTACATTATGAAGCTTAATTGGACCTCAACAGCTATTAAACCTCATTTGCAGTATCAGCATAGTGTTTTGCAAATTATACACAGTCTACTCTGGATTTTGTAGACGATAAGGAATCTCCCTGGAGATTGGGAAAATAGCTCAATTTGGGCCTTTCAGACGCACTCACAGGGAGCTGTGCTTGTCGCCAGCCTCTTCATCCCGCCTTTTATAAGGCGGTTAGCTACGCAGTATCTCCACCTGAGATCAGAACGCCCCAACAAAGAGCCAGCGTTCATATCGACAGATAGATCCCGGGGCCGGAGTTGGGCGAGAATGCCTTGTCAGTGCCAAGTTTTATTTAGGTGTAGGTCCGTTGCAAGATCTCTAAGTGTGTGGTATTATGGAGAACATCCAAATGGTTAAGATGGAATTCCCTGATTGTTATTGAGACCTGAACCCCAACGTTCCTGAAGTGATTTCTATCATCCAGCACTCCTTGAAGCACAGAGCTATTCATTAAAGATGGTTATCGGAGGGTCTGAAGCGAGAGCAGGGTTTTCAGGGGCAAATCACATGGTAGCATCTGAGACTGGCTGAGCCCTTGGTTTTTCCTGTCGTGGTCTTCAACAATTAAGTCAGCTCCAAACAATCGCCATGTCTTTCCTTTTCGCTTTTGAGAATTCAGTGAGAAAAAGAGGGCCCAATGAGCTTGCACACACGAAGCATACTCACAGGGTTATGAAATCCCCCATTGTTAAATGATAAACAAACATGGAATACCTCACTGAAACAACAAAAGATCAAGGCAATGCTGCGAGGAATTAGATATATTAATCTCCGTTCAGCTTTAGTGCAGCGTTACTCAGCTATTATCTTTGAGAATGTTGCACCCAGATCTTGTAGTCTTCATCGTTGAGTAGTTCTGCAGCTGTAAATTTGCAAGATTTGTTGAGAAACTTCAGCGTCTGTTTGAGGTCTGTGTCACTGGATCTGATCTTTGTTGATTGCCGTCACAACTTTGTGGTTCTTTAGAATTTGACATTTGCTCGGATTTATGTTACAGAATGAAGTCAGTCTCTTCGCTGTCACATCTCCCGATTTTTTATAGGCATATATTTAGATTTCCACCCAGTGAAGAAAAACTGCAAACATGCTCTTCCTGAACTTGTGAAATAACTTCCTGGTGCAACAGGGCACGCAGAGTGCAGAGCTGAGCCTGTGTTTCAAACCCACCAGTGGCAGCACTGGACAGCAGAGGGCTCCCTTTTCCCTCTGAGCTAGTAGTTCGACCTGGCTCACTTCCAGGCCCAACTTTTCCAGATAATAACCTTCAAGTTAATCAACCTGTTGAAACAATTTGATCGTATGAGGTTTTGATTGAGCATTCCAAATTAACCTAAAATTGCACGTTATTAACTCTTTAGAGGTCCAAATTGCATTCGAAGTCTGTCTCTTAAATGATAGATTTATTGAATGAGTGAAATTTTAACATTTTTGTGATATTTGCCAGAACCAAGGATAAAAATGCTTCAGTTCTTTGTTCAAGAACTTTTTTTTTTTCCATACAGAGGTATCTGTTTTGAATGAGTGGGATGTTTGCCACATAGGAGTTCCCCTGCCATTAATCTTACTGTGGGTCTGAGTGACAGGCCGGATTATCAACTAAAACTTTCAGCCACTTGAGACGACTACTGATGTTTGGCTTTCAAGAAGAAGAAAGAGAGGGCAGCCATTCTTCTGCTGGAAAAAAAGCTGTTGCTGGTGTAACCTAAGCATTTTGAAAACCCTCAGCAGCCTGTAGCATTATCTGGACAAACTAATATTTACTTCAGGACAGAGCAAACAACATATTTGCTTTGGCTTTATTCAGTGCTCTGACATTGTTGATGGATTAACCCTAATGATGAAATCTAGCCTACTCTCATCTCATTCTGTTTGAAAGGCAACACATTAGAGAGCACCGTGCACAATAAGTAAAAATGCAAGGAAGCTAAAATAAGTCTAAGAGCGGACAAAAAAGTATTGATTCAAGTAAATGATCTATTATGTCAAATAAAAGTCTGAATTCACAACATAGTCCTGGACCAAAACAAGATATTTCCTTTGCATATCCCTGATCAGCTGCTTTACCATCAATCTGCATGTTATTAAGAAGTGAAGACCCCCACAAGGATGGAAACAAAATCAACAAGCCTCTGTTTCTTTTTTTCAGCTATGTTCACAGGGATTGGAGATTTGAAGCAGTCTGAACATGAAAAAGGCAAATAATGAGTAGGTTTGAAGTCTGACCACAGTGTGGTGACTCTGTGTTTGAGTCAGGTCTGCTTTGAATAAAAACTGATTTGCCTACCCCCCTAAATTTAGTCTTCAAAATTACACACTCTCCAGAACATTGTTGGGATGGATGAGACTTAAAGGTCCTCCTTCACCAGACTGTAATGAAAAACTGCTTGCCGAGGTCGCTGGGCATGAAGGCAAACACCTGCAATGATGGGACTGGGAGAACTCATCGTCCGCTACGTAGCCTATCAACACTTGATAGAGGAACTAGATTCTGCTGAACTATTGCTGGCATCGAGGAATGAAAGTAGTTGGACAGCTATTTGACAGTGTTAGATTTGATGGATGTGTATAAAATGTCAGACTTGAAAAATCTGCAACTCTGAATACACCAGATAAACACCAAATATGGTAGGAAACATCCACAAAGGTGGCAGAAACCCCAATATTTTCTTTGATTTAGAAGGGACCTGTTTGTGAAAATATTTTAAAAAATACAAGCAGGTATGCCTTGCAAACCTCTGGCTGCTAATTAATTGATAAGGCAGGTATCCAACATTAGGATTGTAATTAGCATTTCAGCATTTATTTGCCCACCGTTCAATGAAAAATGGAAGCCGTTCAAAAGGGGACAAAGTCATTTTTCTGTTTGTCACATCCAAAACAGGTTTGGCAAGACCCATCTGTGGTTACAAACCAAGTCCCACAGCACTCTTGTCCAAGTGGAGATCATAAATTGGGAAAATGTTGTTACTGGTTTACAAAATGTACCTTTTGTTAACAAAAAAATAAAAGTATTTCTTCAAGAGTTGTGACCAGATTGTATAACAAACACACAATCCAAGACCATTTTTACTAAATTAATCAGTAAAATTTGAGAAAATTCTGACCCCAGAAAACCACAATTTTTTTCCCTCTCAGACCTGGTTTGGACAACCAACTTGAAAAAGTCAGTTGATCCTTCAGGTTATGTAACCATGCTAAACCTACAGCAGAGAGTGAATTTTTTTCATCAGTCTTTGAGGTGACGTGTTGGAGAAAGACAACATCTGTTTCGGGGTTCTACAAGGAGGCAGCCTTGGTCCATTATTATTCTCACTATTCATGTTTCCATAGGGTGACATCATCAGAGAGCACAATCAATGTTTCAAAAGTTATGCACTGCCAGTTGAACCAGATGATGCTGCAGCTGTGAGATAAGTGTTTAAGTAGTGGACCAAAGACAAACCTGCAATTTCTACTAGCTAACCCAAAAACAACAGCAATAAGAAACAGAAAAAAAAAAAAACAACAAAAACCAAAACTTGTTTGTCAGCACCATGCAGTTCCAATAAAATCAGATTTTCTGACATTGCTATAGGTCAAGATCAAAATTTCTAATATATATTAATAATGTGAAGCCAATTTAGAAACAGAGGAGAAGCACAAGCATTTGTAGAACTGAATTCTTGTCATAAGCTTCTTGTCGTGGCATATCGACTTTAATTTCTTCCCTTGAAGCCATGTCACCCCTCATTGAATCGCTCCTGAATAATGACTTTATTTCAAGCACACTTGATTAGTGTAACTCACATTCAAAGAGCCTCCCCCCCCAAAAAAAATAAAAAAGACTAAAAAAAAACAAGATAGATTTTGTCTATCTTATAATCTATTGATGGATCATTAAATGTATCTTGAAACATTAAATACAAAAAAAAAAAAAATTGATGATTCCACACTTGTCAGTTGAGCCCCAGTTCAATGGAGCATATAAGAATAAGAATAAGAATAAGAACAACTTTATTAATCCCGAAGGAAATTGCAGTGCCAGAGTTACAGAATATAAAACAGTAATAAATAATAAAAGAAAGGAAGAATTAGAAATAAAAATAAACTATAAACTATAAAGTGTTTCAGTGAAACTATAAAGTGTCTTAGTAAGCAGTGATAAAACTATAAGTGTCTTAATAACAAGTGATACCTGCCTTATGGTGCTTTCTGTAGAATTCAGAGAAGCTGGCTCAGTCAGTATATTAAAAACTGTTCTTAAAAAGCTATAAACATATCTCTGCACTTTGGCCTGTAACAAGTGATGCCGTTCCAAACACAGGACTTGAAATTATTTTCTCGACATTTTATTCATTGCCGTATTTCTTTTGACTTAATTGAATTTGATTAATCTCATGTCACGTATGTGTTGTAACCTTATTCCTGCATTGATATTTGTTGCTCTTAAACCTAGATTGAACACAGATAACATCTACACTTTCGTCAGTGCAGATTATGCCAAACCATCCTTCATACTCTACATTCTGAAATTCAAACATCCAACACTCACTACAAGTGCCTTTGTTTGGAAGACAACTTAAAAGGAACTTATAATAACCTTTTTTCATGTGCCTTTTTAATACAGATATTTCTCAAAACAGTCTTTTATTACAGTTTCTATATGTATATCATATTTCTAAATATCAAATACAAATGTAATAGACTGGACATTTAACAAACATAAATTAATTCAAAGCTACTGAAAAGTTTTTTGTTTTTTTGTCAGATGGTGTGCATGCATTTTCGCAATGAGAAAAGTAAGCTTGAAATGGCAGGAGTTACAGTACACAAATCATCTTTTCATCCCTTCATGTAAGTGGAATGTACAATCCATATCTTCTTAACCCAGTAAAAAAGGGAGAGACATTTGTTCCGTCAACACGTAGACCAGATTCTGGAAAAAAATGAATAGTGATTTTGCCTCTCACAATAATATTGATTCACTCCGAATTTACTGTTGAAGAAGTAAGTGGGCTGGCATTTCACCTGTCTGTGTTTCCATTCGATCCAACTGTCATTCCTGCAGTCATAATTTTCTTGTAACTGAAAGAGCTATGTGAAATTCTCAAAAGGTTTCACCGTCTGCATTTGTAGGTAGATCGAAGCTGTCATATATCCATAAATTGTTTCGCGTATAAAGAAATGATCATGCTCGCTGACAGTTGCTGGCCCCAAGTAAAACCTGTCTGAATTCAAATGTGTGTTCATTTGTTTTTCTTCAATGGGTAAGCCTTTGGTTTCACTTGTATGGTAACTGTGGCCTTGTTAACTTAGTAATGGATAGCCCTGATGTACATGGACACATCCCCCTCATTCTTGTGGCACTGAGAGCAGGAAGAGGTGACAAGCATTTCCTCCATCACTCTGACAGTCACCTTTTGTCCAATGCCCCAACACTTGCTGGATGTGGAGCAGAGGTCTTAAATGATGTTTCGTTGCCATTTCCCATGTCAATGTTCCGTAGGAGTAAAACGCGTGGTACGTGGCATGCGATATTATGGTTAATATATTTGAATGCACTCATAGAAAATGTTTTAAATGGATACATTTTGTCAAATTATATGATCCTGTTGATTGACAACAAGACTTTTTTTTCAGCATCGAGCAGCACCTCTGCCATATTCAGCTCACCTTGCCTCATTTTGATTTCAAAGCTTTTCAAATAGCATTGGTGTTGTATTAGAACTTGAAAGAGAGCGGGGATACCTTTAAGTGAGTGAAGTATAAGCATTTATGTTGAGGGTCGTCTGGCTATTGTGGCTGGCCACTTACTCGTGGTTGAGTCAGTATGTGGCAAAGGGCGATGACTGAGAAGATCTTAGGTTAAGAGAAGCCACCTGAAGGGTTCTCTACCTGCTCTGCATACAAGCTATAAGAAGAGGGGAATGTTTATGCTTAATAAACAGCATATTCAAGACTGGCCAGATAAGCCAGGAGTACGGGTGTTGAGGGCAATAGAAAGTGAACGATTATAGGATGAGTGAGGAAAGACAAACACGAAGGGAGCTGTGTATGTCATACTTCCTTTTTCAGGTTGCACAGAGATTCCCTTGCCCTGATTAAATTAAATGACTTTTATCTCAAATTATACATATTTTATGAAGGCAGGCGGTCTGTGTTCACACAGTCAGAAGAAAATGACCCTAAAAATGAACATCTGATTGCCCGAGTAAGCTGCAGCATGATATTAAGACCCACATAAATTCACATACAAAATCTTGTTCCTGACTTTCGCAAACTATAGCTCCACTGAACCCTTCAGCAAACTTAATGCTGAAATCAGTGGATAACCTGCTTCTTAATTTATTTTTGTCCTGTGGTTTAAAAAAAGGGATAACCCACAGGACCTGTAATGAGGCCTTGACACAATCCACACCAACAGTCCAGAGAGCCTTCATGTTATTTACTAATGACTCAAACTTTTTCCAGACAAAGCAGCGCCATCATAGTGAACATGCCGAATTCTGGCATGGAAGACAAGTTATAACATAACAGTTAGAAGAGGGCTGGATCAGTCAAATGACCTCCTTCTGCCAAACTGTCTGATGACAGCACACACTGTTGTTGATGAGGAGGGACATTTGCAATTATTTTTTGGTTGTTCTAAAGGGATGCATGTTAAAGGATTTGAACAAACAAGAAATAAGTCCATTGAAGGTACAAATAAAATTAGCAAATGTCAACAAACAGTGCTGTGGTCTGTCAGGACTCAAATGTTCAACTTTAGCTTGAAACTTGAAGTGACAAATAGAGGAAAAGCCTGCTGTAAAAAATTATGCTTGCTCCTCAAAGTTAAATTTAATAGTGACCTTAAGGATATCATCGTTAATAAAAGACTATTGTGCAGTTGTATTAGCAGTCTATTTTGTTTGTTTGGTAATTTGTTGATTTCTTGTCACATCATAATATTCTTACTTAAGTAAAGCAAAGAAAGGGTCTGTGGCAGTACAGTCTACTGATTAACTTCCATTTGGTACAACTTGCTGATTCATTTTCTATGCATAAAATGAAATTACATATATTGTTACTTATATCAGTCAAAAATGCCATCTGACCTTTGAAGCAAGGTTTGACAGTGATTCTGGAGGCTCTATACTCAGTCTAGTCATGAATGGGAGTTGTGGTGGTGTGGGAGAGGGTTTGCTTTGTATGCATTGTTTGTGTATATTAATTCTGACACAAAGTACCCATTTCTGAATTTGCAGAGCAGTCAGCCATAATTTTTAATACCTAGTATCAAAATAAGAAACCTGTACAAAAAGCACGTGAGGAGTTGTATTGTGGGAATGAATTTAAAAAAAGATCAAAATATACTGTAGAATATTGAATTATTCATACCACGCAAATTTCAACCCCAACAGACCTTTTTTAATAGACACCAGGAACATGTAGCCTTTTATTATTTTTGTACTGGTGTCGTCCTTCTGTCCAACTCACGCAGCTGTAGCCCCTCCCCTTGGTGGGGCTTCATCAGAACTGTAATTCCAGTTTGGCCCATGTTTTCACCATGCCAAATTAACAGTAACCCTCTGGGTCAGTGCTTTGCGCAAATGTAGAGTTGGGAGAAGTGTGTCTGAGTAAAAAAAAAACAATAAAAGCATAGTGTATGGTTTTCCATGATTGGCTACAGACTGTATTATTTAAAGGACTGTCTTTATTTTTCTCTTACTATACAGGCGAGTCGGCAGCCCTGTCTGTTTGCAAGCCAGCCATCTTCTAAAGCTCTTCAGTTCATGAAAAGAGCAAACAAATATATAGGCTTCGCAAGCCTAGAGATACTGTCAATATGGGAAAGGTCATGAAATTAGGATGTTGTATTTCATCCCGGATGTTTGCAGGTCATAAATAAGTTTGAGTAGATTTAGATGCCAACATGGTTTGGTTGGACAACAAGTTCCTTGAAATATTGAATGACAGCTGATAGGGGCTGATGGCTATGGCCCGGTACCAATGTCAAAAATGCCTGGGGAGTGGCAGCAGCAGGGAAGTCAAAATGTTGATTAATGACAGTCAAAGTTGTTTGCCTTTCACATTTTGTTGCATTATCTCTGGTCCCTTTGTGTACAGTAGTCAACAGCAGTGCAACAGGTTTTGCTAGCAGAAACGCATGGCACACCAAGGTTCCTCATTTTTTGACGGTGAAAATGAGGTGGAGCCCGGTCACAACCACATCTTTGAACATTTGAAGATATTTTCTGTCACTATTCAATATATATATATATATATATATATATGCTTAATTCAAAATATTTTTAATCAAGTTAAAAAAACATGTTTAAGGATTTATTTAGAAAGAACTCATTAGAATGCAGGCATATTTCTAAGGGCTACCAGGGAAAAAAATAGAGGGTATATATTGCACATAGTGCTTTAGGAAAATGAAAAAAGTGATTCAAAGTGTGACACTGTACTTTTTTTTTCAAAAAGTTCAACAATTGGATACATCAAATTGAGTGAGGGGGTTAAAACCAACCCTTGATTGCACATTAATTCAGTATTACCACACTAAAAGAGGTACAAAACAAACATGCAGATCATTTTTTTTCTGAAAAATAAGTAGCAGGTCATTCTCACTTGTAAAGTATGACGAGCACTGGCTTGAACATCTTTTTATAACTGGGTATTCTTTCCAAACACACAAATATCTATCCATTCACTTGACAGACCCAATGGTGTTACAGCATTTTTCTACCCCAAAGCAAGACAGTTCTGTGGTTTGCCACAAACATATTTGTGCGCCGAGTCATCATCTTATTATCACCTAATAAGAATTTGAGCCAAAAATTAACTCCATAGCAGCTCTTAAATCCTGCCTTGCAGAGCATTTAGCTGGTAGCTTGTGGCTCTTGCTACATTTAGCAAAGCATATATTTCAGCAGACTTTAAATGAGTCACAGATGGGCACTCGGGCAGAACATAGGTCTGTAGTCTCCACAAATCAAAGAGGATCCTACTACAATGAGGACAGCCTCTCTGTCTGTGCCCAGATCCTTCATATTGGCTTCTACTGGAAAACAGCTGAGAACTTTCCATAATGAAAGCTTTTATTCTTTTTATGTTCCATTGACCTCCTTCAACTGTTAATATTTACATACCCAATGCTGCAAATCCACACAAATGACAAGCATTCTTTAAGTTTTGAGAAAATTCCTGCTTGCTTGGCAGTTTTCAAAGAGCACATTTTAAATGTGTTCGAAAAAGCATAATTTCATGCCCTTTAAGTCATCTGTATGTAATAATCAAAGCTGGGTTCTGCATCCAATGTGATCCTGTGGTTGTTCTCTTAATTGCTGTATTGCTGTATCCTCCAGGGACCAAAAACAGCACCGGATTCTCCTGAGATCAAATGTAAAATGACACGTTTTCATTTGTAAAGCCAAATGTCATCATGTCATGTCTTTGCCCTGGTGCTTTTAGAGCATCTGGTTGATGTGGTGAGCTGGCAGAGCAAGTAAGAACATTGCAAGGAGACATTTATCATCCCCGAGACTACAGAGCTGTAACTCTGCCTGCTTGGAAATCTTGTGGACAGTCAGTGGTGAAAAAAAGTCACTGGTGATTTCATTACATGATTGACATCCTTGTGCACCCATTGCATTGGTATTTTAGTTTTGGGTGGTAAAACCCTGAAGTCAACATGGACAATTTCTTCCAATATCAGTATTTATGTTGTGATGCTGTCCATGTGCATGTGTGCTCGTGCCCCACACCTGAAAAATGTCACGCAGTCAGTCGATTTTTATTTTTTCAATTCTTTGTTGACGCTGCCATTAAAATAATGTGTCAATGCAAAGCTTGTTGTTACAGTGTCCGGTTGTGAACAACCGTTCCTCCCTGTGACACTGTGTCAAATACCCAACAATATGATTTATTCTCATTCAACACCGCAGCAAATTACATCCTCATTACTCCATCCTCATGAATTCGTACAGTGGTAATCGAAAATAAACATCTTTGTGAGGCGTCCATTGCAGATCACAATCATTAAGTAGTTGAGTGAACCAAGTGAACCGACCTGTCCGCCGGTTTTCTCCGCCGTTGCATTGTTGGACTTTCTCCAGCAAGACTTACTGTCTGTTCACTAAATGCATGATTTTCTGTCATGTAATCTATATACTTGGCTACCAGCAAATTTTTTAATGTGTTAGGTACTCAGACGTGTACAATCTTGTCAAAAAGTACTGAGTAAGTGACAAATATAGAGTATGTTTATGACTGCATTCACTGCTTTTCTTGGTAAGTCAGCTCATTTGAAATTTTAAGAGAACTGCTGACACTTGACTTATTTTCAGAATTTGACTCTTTGCCAGCGTGCCACTCTCTTTTAAAAGGTTTCTCTTGTCTTTCTTCACTTTTTTCCAAGGCCCCTCTGTGTCATCTGTCCTGAGATGCTCTCATGTTGACTTTGAGTGGTGCAAAAGAAGAGCGGTGAGTGACTCTTGGTCAGCTGTTTGCACCCCTCGGCATGAAAAGCCGAGATAATGTAAAATGTCTTAAATCATGACCTGCAAGGTTGGAAATACATAAACTGAACCCGGTCACTCCTGTCCACATTGATGGATGGATCATCAGAGTTGGATATGAACGCCTGCCCAAGCTGTTCACAGAACCTCCGCCGCCGTTTCTCAGACTATTAATAGTTGTCTAATTTCAAATCCATTAGGGAGGGCAAGTTTTTTATCCCTCTCACCAATGACCTGCTTAACCCTGTGCTATTTGTCAATCTTCTCAAGTTCAAGTTGCAGTGGTAAAGATCTGACGATGGTGGAGATCAGAGGACATTGAGTGTTTAAGCCTGGTCATCTGGACACTTCTTTTGTCAGTAGTTTCATGGATGATTGGGTAAGTTAACAAATGAAAAGGTCTGCAAAATATTTCAATTAAAATCACAATTATATTACAATTAAAAATTTTAAATTGTCATTAAATCTCCATTTAACTACAGCTCTAAACACATTTTAAATATAGCAATATAGATATAGAAAAACACTTGGAACTTTACTGGTGCAAAAACGTGAACAAATGCAAATAGTTCTGTAAATAATTCAACCTTGTGAAATTAGTTCAACATTAGAGAAAAATCAGAGGCCAGTAGTTCCGAGGAACCCGAACATTGAATCACACCAAAGTAGCAAAATTTATATTCCACAACAAACAATGTAGTCTTTGTTGCTTTATCAAGATAAACACATGCAAATGACATCAATGTTCTATTCCTGTAACTCTGTATGTATAAGAAACATCCATTTAAATCCAGCCCACCTGCACACACCAACGAAGGCACAGTGGGGGGTATCACTTGCTTCCCTGATTGATGATCAGAGGTCATGCACTAGTTAACCCCACCACCATGAAGGAGTGTTTTCTAAGCCCCAAGTGGTATCCGGAAAAACATGAGCGACACCAGTCAAGGAGCGGGAGCGCTCTTCTACCATGCTAATGTTTGGATTTACTGAGCCATTTAGGGTTGTACTGGAAAAGGAGAAAGGAATTAACAGCTGCAAAACAGAACACTACGGGCACCCTAATTCGGGGAGGGGGTGGGGGAGTGGAGGGCTGGGAGGGGTATACTGCTATAAAAACCGAACTGTGGAACACTAATTTTTCACCGTCGCTTTTCGGATGCTGCTGATAAAATACTTTTCATATCAAAGCAGATTATATTAACCTTTTAGGAAGACACAAAAAACAAACTACTTACTACATTGACTCCTTTATGTGATATTTCAAAGACACCATCAACAATTTTATGAAAACAATTTCATAATATCTAACTGCACTTTGTACTTTGGCATTTTTCCATACAAGTACAGGGATATACTGCCATTTCTGAATATTTGGATGAAGTAGATTTGAAATTCACTTGTGAAAAACACACTAAGAAAAAAACGGTGTAATTCAGCTAAAGGACAGATGCAGAGCTTGCAATATCAAGTGAAGAATTAACCCTTCATCCAGTTTTAGGGCTATCATAGTTAAAAATCCTATATTTGGATTACTTCTCAAATTCTTAATTAAGTATCATTAAGTAAGCTTGCGTATATTACCATTAAGGATCATTAATCGATTTGACTGATGGCATTCAACATGTCGCAGAAAAAACATGGCTTGCTCAGTCAGGTAGAAGCCCTACAGAGTTCTTAATAGGCTTGAGCACAAACTACAATAAAGCCATTTGATTTCAGAAAACATTTTACATAAAACCTTTCATCATGAACGTAGAGGCCATGTTTATTTTCTTAAGAGGCGTAAAATACACAAGCCTGCTATTTTCTCACCCTCATAATAGTCATAATGAGGGTAGCACTGCCCTGTGACACTTCGCTGTCCACATCATATTCCGATCACCAAAATTAAGGTTGTTTGAAGGTTCTCGGTTGAGGTCGGTCATCTGAATTCAGATGAAAGCCAATGTGCAAGCTCATTAACAAAAGTTGTTCATGTTAATACAAATGGGGGGGACATTCATTTCTAAGCTCCCCCTTGTGTGTCGGGACACTGAACTCCTAACTGCTCCCCTAGCGCTGATGGATGGCAGACTACTGCTCATGGTTCATCCATGATGGGCTAATTGCAGAGAATGGATTTCCCCAAGGGAAATTAATAGAGGGATTATCTCCCCTTTATCAATTCTCTAAGGGATTTATTAATTCCCTAAGGGATTAATAAAGGATACGTTATAGTAATGTTGTAAACACAAATACACAAATATATATATGTGTATGTGTATTTGTGTATTTGTGTGTGTGTGTGTGTGTATGTGTGTGTGTGTATGTATGTGTGTGTGTGTGTATATGTGTGTGTGTGTGTGTGTGTGTGTGTGTGTGTGTGTGTGTGTGTGTGTGTGTGTGCGCACGTGTGTAAAACGCATATGTTCTACAGTATTTCCCGTCTACCTTATTACCCGGATAAAAAACTCTGACTAGGGATGTTAGCTCAATGTCTTCTATGCTATAGAATATAACATTAACAGAAAAGTACTGAAGGTATAATTGTATAATTTTCAGCAGTTATGATATTGAAATGAATAGGTAAATGAAACAATTCCACAATATGACTGAACAATTAACTTAATTTCATTCAATTTAATATATCAAGCTTGAGAAACGCTTATTTTTTTTCAAAAGACAAGTCCACCACGAGAATTAAACTGATGGCAAAATGATGCATTGGTCTGCTCAAAAGACAGTATGTCTTAAAATACTCTCATGATTGAGCTATCATACCTTCTACATGACAACATACACCCTGCAAAATTACTAACTAGCAAGTATTCTCTGAAAATTATCATAAAGAGACTAAAGGGGTCCGCTTGACAAAAACAGGATTATTATTAAAATGACCCAAATGCTGAAGTGTGATCAGATAGCACACATAATTATCCAGGCTGTCTATTAGGAAAAGCTGGTAAAGGCCCAGGACAAACATGCCGAGGGAATAAACAAAACACATTGGAAGGTACGAACAGAACCTATAAGCTTTTTTTGAGGGAAAGAAACACTCATGTAATTTATGCACTGGAAAACATATTTCTGTGGCCTCATGTGGGTGGATTTGGCAGTGAGCTGCATTATAGGTTACACACCCATCACCAACTCACCCAACAGACCTCAGATTTCCATCACGGCAGGTATCAATTACTAGTAAGATATCGTTGGCATCGCAAAGCTATTTGCGAGTGGTGGGGGTGAGGGGTTACATTAGAGTAAAGAGTGTACTTCATCAGGTAATGACCCATAATATAAAACTGCAGCCAGTGAGTACGTTATCTCCTGGCTGAAACATGGAGTCAACCTCTACGAATGAAAAACCCTTAATCAAATGTATATGGCCTTATTCAAAAGACAAGTTTGGGATGAAAGGTTAACCCTAAGAGAAAAAAATGATAAATGCCATGAAAAAGCCCTTTCACTGGGAAAATATAAGCAGGCTAAACTGGCTTTTACCGACATAACTGAAAATCATTTATCACAGAAACTAGTTTTCCTGTTCATGGACCATTTGTATTGATTAAAGTATCACTGTTGAAATAATATAAATTACCATGTTGGTGTTTAAAAGAACCTTTATTTTTTTTTAATATTTACAGTGAAATTATAAAAATATATACTGTAAATAAAGCTTTGGCAAATATTTAACATTTAGAAAATGTATCTTTTTCACATCATTGAGTCACTGGATAATGGAGATAATGGAGACAAATTCTAAAAAACATATGAGAGGGAACTGACTGCAAACGTCAACACGTTTCCTATTTGTGTGGAATATTCTACATAAAGAACTAACAGGGACGATGGAGGGGGGGGGCGGAGCGCACCAGTACATCCATTCAAACTTACATTCATAAGGCCGCATATTAATATTAAGGCATGGGAGTAGGCCTGGGATTACTGCTGTACTGTTGGATTACCGTCAGGACTTACTGTTGAGGTGTTGAAATGATTTCAGTTAAACGGTAGTGAAAAAAAAAGTTCCGGTTATGACGATGAGGTAGGAAGGCTGAGTCCGTGCACGCCGTTCAAGTCTTCGTGCTGCTGTTGCTTGCTCAGCGGACTTGGCGCTTTTCTTTCTCCTGCGCAAAAACAAACAAACAAACAAAAAAAAAAAAAATCGGGTCCGTGAACACAAGAGGCGAATTGTTTTACACCTACGTAATTTTTCAAAATGCACCATTGACATTATTTTCACATTATTCGTGCTTTGACAATCCCTATCCCCATGCAATGGCCGTGTCTTGGCCCACCTACATCGACTATTTCATGAGTAAGCGCAATTATGCGTAATTTTGAATATTGTTCTTTTGGAATATAACGCAGACATGACCAAATGCTGGGGCGATGATAGTAATGATTATTTTATACGCTAATCTTTTTATTAATTTATTTCTGTTTTACACACCTTCTCGGGCATGTTGTTTGAAGGCCATGGGCGAGTGGATCTCCCCCGCATGCATGCTCATCCCGCCGCCTGGATGAGAGAGGGCCGGGCTCTGCGGCTGCCAGGGATGGTGGCCCGGGGCCACGTACCCGCCAGACGGCCCGCTGTACACACCATACTGGTTAGTGGGGGAGTACGCGCACGCCGAGACGTAACTGGACAGCGTGGAAGAGGGCTGCGGATACACACACACACACACACACAACAAACCAGGCTGTCACGAAAACTGCGAGAATTGGGCCTCCGGTGGCGACACCGAAAAAACAAACAAACTGAGCATGGATCAGGATGGGGCAGCCACCCGTAAAAAAAATTATTATTTAGCAAAATAAATAATAATGAACGCGCAATCACTTGGTTTGCCTTCTGTCACAAATAAATCCACAGGAGTGAAACAACCCGATGGCTAGATTAATTAAACTGCGCATTTTTTCTTTGCATGAAACCACACTAACATAAAGACAAATTATTTTTATTTTTTTTGTTTATTTTACCTGAGCATATTTTATGTCCGCATCAATGGCCGTCTTATCAATCCCGTTGACCGTGTGAGCAGCGGGGAAGGCTGCCCTGTTGACACTACTCCACTCTTCCATTTTTGTTGGATATCCCTCTGTCCCGGCAATGGCTAATTTAGAGGCAATGATTTCAGTCAGGGAGAGAGAGAGAGAGAGAAAGAGTAAAAGTCATCATTTATAAAAATGATGAAAGGGGAAAATTATAGCCCACAGTTCAGAACGGTTGAATTGGTTTAATTAATAGCCCTATTTTACTTCTTGAAAATAACAAATAAATGAAATAGAATAAATTCCCTAGTAAAGTCTGGTGGATCAAATACATTACTATCAAAAATGGTGTCTGCAGGTTATTTTCTCCCTTCCGTGTGCGAGCCTCATCTTATATCAGCTGGCGATTCATCGGCACAATAAAACATACAAAATACAATCAACTTTTTTTTTTCAAATCCACTGCTTCCTGGTAATATTTATCTTATGTAATATCAATTTGAACGTGGGACTTGAATGCACACACCCATACACACAGACATAACAGATAAGTAATATAATTTAAATTCACCAACATTTAACAAAAGCATCATTCCCCAAATAAAAACACACACACACACACAGACACACACACACGGTGGCAGCAGATTGAACTGAAGGAACACAAAACTCCCAAATAAATGGCTAACAAAATAAGGGAAAAGAAGTGTGTAAGTACTTCTAGCAGGATCAATGGGGGATCTAGCAGGTGAGCAAGGTGTTTGCACATGTATCAAACCATGAAAAGGCCCTGCTGCTGTTTTGACTCAGTGGAATCAACGGAGGCCTGATTTAATTTCTAATGCACACATGCTTGTCCCTGTTGCCGGTGCAGTTAATGTGGAAATTATTATGCAGGTATATTACGGTAAGAAGCAGATAGGGTGGAGGGAGTTCAGATAGGGTGGAGGGAGTTCTCGGGCGATCCTCTTACCTGCAGGGTCCATGAAGGCTCGTATGCCAAGGATGTTGCTGACCGTGTGCGCAGAAGGCCATGCCCTGGAAATGCTCATATGTCCAGCGGTCACTGGTACTCCGGGGGGGGAGGCCATCTTTGTGGCGGTGGGCGACATGGTGTTGGAGTAGGAGTAAGGGTAAATGTGATTGTAGGAGAGGCCGGCCTGCGCAGACGTCTGCTTGCCGCCCTCGTACTGGTTCGGTTGGGAGAAATTCCCAATCTTATTGCGTAAAATCCTGCTGATAGAGCTCACCGATGGGACATTGTACTTGTCACAAACTCCATCCGCCAAAAGCCGGTCCCGGATCTCCCACGCAAAGATTCCCGGGTCATTCTGTTTGTATTCCCTGATGTTTTTCACCACATTGGGTGTTGTGACACGGGGTTTGCTCCCTCCGATGGCACCAGGTAAGATGGAGCCTGTCTCGTTGTACCTCGCCAGGATCTTGCTCACGCAGCCGTGGGAAACCCGCAGCTGCCGGCTGATGTCGCAGGGTCGTATCCCGAGCTGGGCCAGCTCCACAATTCGCAGGCGTATGGCGTTGGGCAGGGGTCTGCCGTTGACGAACACGCCGCCTAACTGGTTGACCTCTCCATAGGTTTGCTCTGCAGGAGAACGACGACAACAACAACAACAACACACGAGTAACTTCAAGTGACCACTTTCGTGCAATTGCAGTGAAGGGTTTGCATGTCAGGGATATATATGTATTTTTTAAGATGCCTTTTCTATTATTCAAATGCAGAGCCACTTCAAATGCCTGCTTGCATCTGACTCCTATAATTTGAACCGCAAAACGAATTTAAAAAAAGTTGTACACGTTTGTGCAAAAATTCCCTACAGGTTGGCTAAAAACAGACAACTAAATAAATAAATACATAAATAAATAAACCCCACCGACCACAATTGTACATCTTAAAAAGCGACCATGGGCTCTTCATCATCCACCCTCTTTTTTTAAAAAAAAAAAAAGAACAGCGATCGTTAAAAATTCTCGAGTGGCGCGCACAAAAATAACTGAAAAATAGTAGAATGTGATAAATATATGTTTTAATTTTTTTCTCAGTACAGTTCCTCCAGCACAGGGGCACTGTTGCGGACCGAAGTGCTGGAAAACGGACTGGAAAACGCGCCCCGACCCCCAAAACCCCAGACTTTCAAGGGTGGGGTGGGGGTGGGGGGGAATTGAGAGAGAAGAAGGGAAGGGAAGGGACAAAAATTTAAAAAAAGGGGCGAACGCCGAGTCCCGTCTTCTGGTGCAGGCGTGGTGAAGCCCGGACACGCTTCCATTGAGCTCCGCGCCAGTGAAGCGTTGCAGACGGTCTCTTACCCATTTGCCGATGCAGTTTGGAGGTGCGGGGGGAATGTGGGTGCCCCTTCAAACGGCCGGAGACGTTTAAGCGAAGGCAGAGGATGAAGGGAAGGATGAACCCCTTGGAAAAAAGGGGTGGGGGTCTGGGGGTGGGGGGTGGGGGGTAGGACGTCCTTGAAACAGCAGCAGCAAACCCCCCCTTTCTTCTCTGGAAGCCGGAGATCGCAACGTACAACGGCGATATTCGTGCGATAAAAGCAAATTGAAGTTATCCCGGAGAGTCAGGAGTTTGCCGGAATTCATTTGACGCGTCCCCTCCACGTCACTATCTGCTCCATATACACCGAGCCTCTGCCTCGGTTTCATTGGTCGTCGTGAGTCGGAGAAGCTTTCAACCAATACAAACCGCATACGGTTGGAGTCGCGCAGCCTCCTTGAATACTTTTTTTTTTGCATAGGGGAAGAAGGGGAAGCGTTCAATCCGACATGCAGCCCTCTGGTAAGAATTTAAGCATTACAGGTATTATGGGGATGTCAGCGCAGTTATCAGTTTTTCCCCCTCAAGGTTTAAAATAAAAATGTTTTCACAAAATAAAAAATAGTAGGGATCTGTGCATCACTGATAGGAACTTTGCCTTTGACAGATGGATAAAAACATAATAAATGTTAATATACATCAAATCCGCCCTATGTTTGCAAAAATGTAATCTTGATCAACTGATAGAGATTTATTAGGTGAGTAATTTCATTTCATTATTATTTTTGTAAGTAATACCATTAACCACGCGTGGATGTATGGAAGAGAAGCCAGAAATTGTAGTTTTAATTCCATTTATTCATTTATTTATTTTAAATTGGTGCACGTTTTCTCACAAAATAAAAACACGCTCAGTCATTAACGTAAGAGGTTGTAGTTAATGGACATCAATGTGCATTGTTTCTGTGGACAGACTGGGGGCGGGGGTACCGTCCAGGCCAGACGCAGACCGGCCCTCTCTGCGGTCTGACCTGTTTTATAGTTCTGAGCATCAGGCACGGAACCGGTGGAGAAGTAATCGATACGCCTGTTGAGTCGCGGCGCTCCCGGGCTGCGCGTCGTATCGGCTGGATTCCAGAGAAGCGCATTATCTCACTGTGTTTTCGGAGTCCCCCCTTAGCCCCCCCCCCGAATAATTTAGAAGCACCGGTTTGTGTACTCGCAAAAAGGCTTCTCGTTAAATTTTTAAGAGACGACCCCGAAGGTAACAAGGTGCAGTGTCCTTAACCCCCTCCCTCCCTCCTCATCCTCATCCCGCCCACCAAACCTGACTGCGCTCCGAGCCCTCCCGGCCTCCTCGATGTCCTGACCACAGTAGGAGGACGCATAGAAAGCATCAGGTCGGAATCAGATGGGGGGGGAAAGTTGAATGAGATGATCAACTTAAGACAATGATGTCTTCTTCTTAAAAAAAAAACTTTTTTGAGGGATATCAGCTTTTTGACTCATGGTGGCCCTCTATTCTTCTGCGTGTTGATGGATGAACCCCTCCCCGTGACCCCCTTGGAGGATAAATTGTACAAATGCTTTATGTAGAAGCTGCGGCTGAACATGCCCCTTGCAGGTTTCACGCCGTCCGTGTCATTGTGTGTGTCACCTACTGTGCCCAGTGGGGTCCCCGCCTGGCCATCAGCCTGGCCGGCTGATGGCACTCCCCCCACCTGGACGGCAGCGGAATTGCACGGATTCACCCCACGGGCCGAGAAATGGCTTTTATAATACTACTGCTCCTACTACTAAAAATAATAATGAACCCCCCCCAAAAGTTGACTATCATTTTTTGGATTCATCACTCACTAAAGTATAAAATTCTGTAGTCAATTACTACCACCACTACTAATAATAGTAATAACAATGCATCAAAAAATAATAATAGATATTTTCATAAAGGGCTTTTTATCAAGTTGCTGTGTAAACGAGAATACGATTGGGGCACAATGAAGTGCAAAGTCCTTTTATGATATATGTTTTTTTTAACATTTATGTCCATTATACTATTATATGTGTGAATTATATCAAATTGATATGATCAAACTTGACCACGTCCAGCCCGGTTTAGTGTTATTATTATTATTATTATTATTATTATTATTATTATTATTATTATTATTATTATTATTATTTCTTCTCCTTCCAGCTTTTCTTTTCAGGGATCGCCACGGCGAGTAATAATTATAATAATAATTATTATATTATCGATGATGAAATTGTTGATGATTTTGTTATATGGACAATTTTGGATAGATATGACTGCACATATACACATCGTCCTATATATAGTCGTGCGATTTTCAATTTGAGTAAAAACTGATTTCTTGGTTTAAATTATGACAGTGATCTGGCGTCTGTGTGCGTGGAACTATGCATTGCTTTATTTCAAAGTGTTTTATCAAATTCTGCTTAATTTAATGCATTTTACTTTTACCGACGACAGTATTGCGCCAGGTTTCGTATTCCGCCGAGATGATGTCAATGTTTCTCTATCTTTCTTTTTTCCTCCCCCCTTTCATCTGTCGCTATTTTGTTAAATGGTTTCCTTATCTGTGAACTTGAGGTAAAAATCGGGGGGGATTTAATCATGGGAGCAGCATCGTGAAAACAGCATCCACCTACAATCCGCCTCTTTTAGAAACAAACAGTCGCACTGTTATTAATCTTAACAGTGTTTTTCGGGTTTTGGTTTTTGAAAAAACAAAACAAAACAAAACAAAACAAAACAAAACAAAACAAAACAAAACAAAACAAAACAAAACAAAACAAAACAAAACAAAACAAAACAAAACAAAACAAAACAAAAAAACGGGACCCCCACCCCACTCCATCCATAGATACACAGAAAGACGCGTACGCATATTTCTCTCCCTTTCCTGATGAAAGTCTTTAATTGTACGACGTCTCTTTGAATTGACGTGGACGTAATACGAATGCGGATCTGCTGGGGGTGGAGGAGTGGGAATTTCTGAGTATGAAAATAATTGAATTCACCCAAAACGTGTCATTTGTGTTTAGAAAAAATTAGCCAGGACATTATAAAGAATAATCATATTCACCCCAGAGACGATGGATTGTCTGCGAGATGAAATACATAGAGGAGTCAGTTGACTTATCGATAATCAGCAAAGCGTCGTATCATTAATGTAGTAATTTGGATATGGTAAGCCGCCGTTTATGTTGTAGAATAAAAGAAAATTCTTGGCCTTTTTTGTAACATTTTTTTTTTCTTCCCGTGTTTTTGCATTTTTTGCACTGAGCCGAATTCAACTGTGCATTCACTGCGCCGGCCGTCTTCGTGTGGAAACTGCCCTCCACAATCGCCCTATTTTGGGGTATGTGTGTGTGTGGAAGGGGGGGTCAGGCACGGGTGAACTCGTCCGATCAACACCTGGCACTGCAAGGTGCAGCGTGCACCCCCAACCAGCCCAACCCCAACACACACACACACACACACACACACACACACACACACGCACCTCTCAGTAAATAATGATGTTGGTTTTAAGTGACATCAAGGGATTTGCTTCCTCTGGGGTGTTTTTGTCTCAAAGGTTTATTTTGTATTGGTCTACCCTACCACGATGTGTGTGTGTGTGTGTGTGTGCGCGTGTGTGTGTGTGTGTGTGTGTCTGTGTGTGTGTGTGTGTGTGTGTGTGTGTGTGTGTGTGTGTGTGTGTGTGTGTGTCTGTGTGTGTGTGTGCAGACTGTATACCTTGGAAGTGAAGACGTTTTTGAGATACTTTGCCTGCTGGGTTGGGACCAGAGACAGGGGGGTCTGAGACACACTTGGGGTTAGATTGTGGTTCAGCACATATATGTGATTCTTTTTTTTTTAAGGTGCGGGTTTAGGATCTGGAATGTGCATTACATGAATGAGGGTCCTCACATGGGTGTGTGTGTGTGTTTGTGTGCGTGTGCACCACTCAGCCCTTGTATGTTTGGCATCATGGTGTGAGAAAAACTTTGGAAAGTATAGTAGCACGAGTGCATGTATTTCACCCAATACCAAATGTGTTCAGTAACATTTCTTATTAGATTAATGCCACATTTCCACAAGGCAGAATCTGTATAAATATTCCTTGCTTGCATAGTTCAGTTTTCTTTTTTCCTCATCTGGACAGAAAATAGTCCCCCTCTTAAAGAGCCTTTGTGCCTACGGATTTGATTTAGTGTTTGCGAGTTTTGGGATCTCGGCACTCAGCATGGAAATTATTAGATAGGCCCAGATTGCGTGCATTCAGCAAAGCAGGAGCAACATGATACTATACATTCTAAAGCAAAGGGTGTTGAGGAAAGCCTCCTGCTCCTGATAGGAAACATTTCAGGTCTGTGTGTGTTATTAAGGTGAAAGTATGAATTTTTAACAGTGGCTTAAGTTCGACTGTTTCCTAACTTCTTTTCCTCTAACACAAACAAAATAAAATGTGAAAATAAACTTATTAGAGCTAAACCTCAAACACAGCATGTTCTGGTTGCTCATTAGTAGGAAACAAAGGGGTAAAAAATGCACTGCAAGCCAGCCTTGGATCGCTACGACACGCATCCATCTCTTAAACAAGCACCCCCCCCCCCCAGGAAAAGGATTGCTCACTGCTATCTGATTTAGAGGTGGTGATGTGAAGTTTCTTTGTACATCTGCTAGTGAGGTTCTGCTAAATTGAGGCTCAGAAGACAGCATGTTCGGATTTTTATTTTTATTTTTTATAGCCAAAAGACCCACTCTGGGCTGTAGAAAATGCCTAATGAGGGCTTGCAGCGGTGCCATGTGAGACATGCCAGCTTTTACCAGGCTGGGTAATTGCCTGTGACCTTCAATAAATACGTCTCATGTGTCTTCATGTACTGAGCATGTGTCCAATTGTTTCATTGAGATAGATGGGCACATATTCAGCATATATTTGACTCATCTTTGAAAAAGAGGAGCTAAAAATAGGAAATAATTAACTCACTAAAGTTCAGAGTTTTAACTTGCGTTAAGAAAATATCCACTTTTCAAAACAAATATCCATATGAGGATTGTTGTATATCAGTCATCACAATGTCATAGTGCAGTAATTGACAGCTTATTCTGAGACCTATTCATCATTTAGGAATGGCATTCAAGAAAAGTTATTCCATCTGGATGATTGTTTTAGTTTTTCTCAATTCATTGGATCTTCTTGGAAATCGAAAACAACCTTGCTGTGTGTTGAGACATATTTGTTTTCGATTTATGGTGGAAAATATGTGGAAAATAATGTTGGCCTGATTGAAAGAACCGTCATCAGAATATCTGAACAGACAGTGTTTGCATTCACAGGCTGAGCGCTAATTTAGAATAATAGACAACTTATTGCAGGGATAGGATGATTTCAGATTTTTCTGGAGTTGCTCAACAAGCTAAACATTCACAGGGAAGTGTTCATTTGAGTCGAAAGCAATTTCAAATGGTTTACTTGCATGTGTGGAAGGGGTATTCTGCTCATGAGAAATGACGCTGAATGTCATCTAAAAATATTTGGAAGTCAAATGCGGAATGTGTGTCTTCTTTTCATAAATGTGGTGTTGTTGTTTTTATCACTACGCAATGTTAAGGTTGTGGCCCAGAAAGTTTTACGAGGATCCTCTAATCATCCAAGGGGATGGTTTCGGCCAGATATAATGAAATCCTTCAACGCCGGTCAGGAGATATACTGTACTTGTTCTTAGCTGGGGAGAGATGGAACTGTGAATTAGACCTTTGACCCTCAAAATCAAATCAGAACATTTCCCTATCCAAGTAAGGACTGAGTTATTCTTCAGATGAGAAGTAAATAGTAACCAATGAGTGTAAATGAAGAGAAAACACTGTTCTAACCAGATATTAAAGATTCAGGGAATTAGGATTTTTACAATTCGCTCCTGACTAGCTATTTGGCACCTTGTGCGGCTGCCTCCACCATCATTGTGTTCCGGTGAAGGTGAATGAGGCCAGAGTGCTGAGAGCTGAGATACTTGAAGTCAATTTCCCTTTTGGATTTATCTGTGTGCAGCGGAGATAACTTGAAATCAACATGCAAATGAAGCATCTGCAGCCAAAAGGGATCCAGCGATCGTATCAGATATGATGCAGATAAGAATCCAGCGGTTAAAATGTAATGTGACGTCGATATGAAATGCAGTATCAAAACGAAATTTTTGCATCATTGCATAATTCATTATTCAGTCATTCACCATTACATAATGGATTGTTCAGTATAGATGATAGAATCCCATTTACTTCTATTATCTGAAAATGTGTTCATTTGCATTCAGTTGTTTTGGGTGTAACCACAAATCTTTTCAGTTGCTGCATTATATAGGAGAAGGTCTGTTCATGTTCAATAGTCTGGGCTCCATTTCCTTTGTGAACTCTTTCGCTCTCTTAATACATAGACAGTCACAGCTGCACAAAAACTTGATCAAAGTGTAAACGCCTGGATCAGTTGAGCTTTCAAAAAGAAAAATAGCAATTAAATGTCTTGTCTGCAAATTTCCACCTAATTTTCTCAAGATGGTTACTATTGTGTGAAACCAGATTTTTTTTCCACTATGGGTGTAACTGTAAAAGATTTTTTAAAGCATTTAACAGCACCATTCATACAAATAAAAATAAGAGGTACCAATACCAAAACTATAAATGTTTGAATAAATAAATAAATTAAAAACATCACAGTGGTCAGCACTTCAGCTTCACAGCACAAAGGTCCCTGATTCTATTCTGACGAGGGGATCTTTCTGTGTGGAGTTTGAATTGGGTTTCCTCCGGGTTCTTCTGTTTCCTCCCACAGTCAAAAGGGGTTAATTGGAAAAAAATGGGAAGATTGCACAGAAGAGTGAGTGAGTAAGTGTTGTCTGTCTTTGTATGTGGCCCTCTGATTGACTGGTGTACGCCGCCTCTTGCGCGATGACAGCTGGGATAGGCTCCAGCATCCCCCGTGACCCTGAGTGCAGGATGAGCGGTAGAAGATGGATGGATGAATACATTTTCTGATTATTAACCATAGATCCTTTTTCACTATTAGAATGTGTGTATGTCAACAACAAATAACAGAGAGACAAAATCTCAGTTGAGGAACTCGGTATTAAAAGAACAAAAAAAAAATCCTCCTTGGATCTAATGGCTTTAGCATCATTTAGTTTATTTGTGTGACAAACATTCTTGTGATATTGCCCTAAATCCTGTCTCACAAAGTCACACGCATCATTACCCATGATGATGAGGGCTTCCAAAAGGAGACAAAGATCTTTGTTTCACTTCACTGCTGGAAGAGATGGACTTTTCATCTTGATGAGACAGAGGACTAATTAAATAAAACATTAATTTCTGTTTTTTTTTCTCAATATTTCAAAATGAACAGCAATTAGTTGCATTTCACAATAAGCATTTTGACAACTGTAGGCAGTTATCTAAAGACAATGCTTACAAGTAAGCAGGAGAAAAAAAAATCTGTGTGACATCTGGTCAAAATGCATATTAAAATTTCACCATGATCAAAATCTTATTTTTAGGAAAAAAGTGCATGTTAAACACGTTTGACCAGTGCGTCACTAGTGTGTGGGCATATCACTGCCGGGTCATAGAGGAAGTAGCTCTTTTTGGCCAGCTTGGGGCATTTGCATTGGTTACCGAAATAGGTCAGACTGTTGAATCTATGAGAAAGTGTCCCTTTTTGACCTTTATTATGGTAAACTTACTTGAAAATGCATGACGCTCATTTGTTCAGAACAGTGTGACACATTTACTTTCCCCTAGTATTGAAAATGAAAATAGTTCATAGCTGACTTGATCGATAAGGCGTGAATCATAACGTGGTGGTATTAACATATTGTTCCATTATAAGCACTCAATTCAGCTCGAGAGCATTGCAAGGCATTATCACATGCACCTTTTTTTATACTCCCATGCATGCTTGTTGTTTTGTGGTGGAAATCTGCAGAGCTGGGTCTGTTATCAATTAAGAGGGGGGAACCTTAATTCCTTTTGGAGCACTTGAGACTCCGTCCATGGCTGCTGCTGATTCATGCTTGTCCTGCCTGGATACAAGCCAGAGAGTTAGAAACAATGGGTCGCATGTGGCTATTGACATAAACCTTGTACATTCAATTCACAGTTCTGTTGTAATGTTTGTCATTATATTTTAGCTTTGAACTTTTTTTCATGTCATCAGTCTCTCAGATGGCCTTCAATTCATTTTTCTTATTTAGATGAAGCTTTGACACTTATTATAATCCGTCTTTCAGTGACCCCCTTTGAACTTTAAATTTAGTTGTGTGTCATGAATTGTCTTACATAGCAGCTTCAGTGTAACACTGTTTTTAGCTTTCGAATTCCAGATCCATGGTGGAAAAGTCTGGAAAGAGCCATTCAAGGCCTCCTTTCGGAGGCAGTGTGATATTGTTTTCCGCCAAACCAGAAATCAAGGCCTTGGACAAGCCTTTTTTATGTCAGGCATAGGGGTACTGTATCTTCTCTGACAGCTGCTCCTTTTAAGATTAATGGACTTATGAAAACCGTGTGTCTTCTTCCAAAAACCAAGCCCAATATCAGTCAATGTTACCAGCATAATTGTGCCGTCCTGACAAAGAACTCCAAAAGACAGATTGAATATTGATGTCACAACACGTGAATCAGGATACGTGTTTGCATGTGTGTGTTTGCGTGTGCGTATGCCTGTATGCCTGTGTGTTAGCATAGAGCCAGAGGCCCACACTGGATTCAATTTCTTACTTCTGCGATAGAACGCATGCCAACTGATTGTGCATTTACGCAGAGACTTGTATTTTACAACGGCACAGTATTATGCTGTCTTTAACAAAGCTGAGGTTGACACGTTGACTTGCATAGTCAGATGGCTCTATGCAAGAGGCAGGGATGTATCCTTAAACTCTATCAGTGCCATGACCTCACTGAACCAGATGCTCATAAATACATTCCCTTATTTCTACCCTTGTGTGGATGCCAGTTAGGGTGAGAAGTGGGTTTGTTTTGGGTGTCCTTGGTATATTCAAGCTGGAGACTTGTTTTCAGATTTCTCATAAGGGAGTCGTGCAGACGTTCTGAAACGCGTATACAGTATATTCCTGCTTGTGGTCGTCTGTCATGGTGGTGTTCTGTTGAAAGCTGCAAAACCCAGTTCCAGTGTCTGCATAATGGAGACTTGTTTGTCCCAACATTCATGCCTTAATTAACTGCTTGGTTCTTGTCTGCAGATTGTAATGCAGTTCTACATATTCATATTCAAACTGTGTAAACTCCATAACTGGCTGTTAATTGAGCAGTTAAGCCTGCAAGGTCTGATGACAGAAACTCAACCAGTGTGATTATTTTCTCATCGGATCGGTACACACTACCTTTCAGTTCTGAAAATATGCATCCGTGTTTTACAGTTTGTGCACGTTTCAGGAATCCCTCATTTCTCTCATCGCTGTCTTTTATACAGAAAAAATAAACTCATGCTTTTGAAATCCAATTAAATTAATTTATGAACCCGATTTATTACTCTTGAATTTCAGCTAACACTGTGAGGTAGACACCTTTGCAACCTACAGTGAAGACACAGCCAAGTGGAGCTCCTACTGGTGATGAAATGTCTGACATGTTTGTGCTGAGTAGTAGCAGACAGGCCCACGACCAAGCCTGGACTTGCTGGCCAAGAAAAAGCCCCTCCTGGCTCCCCCATTTTTCATAGCACGTCCCTTTCTGAACGAACACACTCCCTACCTTTGCTTATGCAGCCCGAAAGTCCACAACGATGTCCGACTGTGTGAAAACAAATGCCCATGTTGACAAAATGTTCATCTTCTCTTGTCTATACTGCCCCCTTTGCTTTTTCTTTTTTTATCAACAAGGAAGTTGCTTTTCATTAGGTGAAGGAGATGCAGAGAATTCATTGTGTGTACTGTGAGTGTTGTTAAGATGAGGTCAGATGAAGAGGAAGAATGGGGAGGTCTGCATAAAAGTAAACATCAGGGCAGAATGAATAATAAATCCAAGAGGCTACACTGAAACTGGTCTGAACAAAAAAAAATAAGTACGTATATATATCTTTTCCTATTTTTTTTTTAACAATTTATCCTTTATCAATCCTTGTTGAAGTCCAAAATGGCTTAATGAATACTACAGGAAAGTGTAATTTAGTTCCATGACCATTCCCATAACAATATATTGAATGTGAATTGAGAAGAATGTCTGTTGTTGTATACTTGTCTTTTTGGAAGATTGCATTTGTACTTTATGTACTTTGGGTTTATGTCATGCACATTTTTAACTCTGAATTTTGATGGGATGTCCCAGAACAAAGGTACACATTCAAGTTTCATAGTAATATATCCACCAGCTAGTTTAGGTATTAACAGCCAATTGAATGGTCATCATGCATATTCATGGGGAATATGAACTTAGGTAATATGATTCCACTCTTCCTACCGAAGCTTTATTAATTTATACTCAAGTGGCAGATACCTTCAAGTGCCATGTAAAGATATCAAAAAAGAAAAATGGATGAGATTAGGGTATCACATTAGGAATAAAACATCAGAATTCACGATGGAAGAGGAATGTCCTGTTTCCAACTGTGAGTTTGATGACTAAAATTGACATTAGGTTAACCTTTCAGAAAGTATATCTCAACATTAAATCAGGCTATACATTTTTTTCTCTCCGTATCCTTGTTTGTTTTGAAACTAAACTGAAGCAGGTTTTGTAGAGTCGTGTTTAATCAAGTTACATTTTTTCAAGGTAGATTTTTGTTATTTAAGAAGGTTACAAAATTCCGGATTTGGTGTATTCAGTTAATAATGATGACATGAGAGGATGTGTTCTTTCTGACCCGCTGGTACGTGTGGATTGCCTTGACTCAAGCTTTATAATGGTAGTGATAACACAATGGTAATGGCCATTTAATGGAGTGATAATATTCAGTGCTTAATTATTTGTGGTGAGAGTTACATGCAAGATCATGATTCATGATATCACACATCTGCAATAAAGCGGGTGTTGAACTCATGTGTGATGTTATTAGCTGCAGCAGCCTTAAAAATAGCAAAAGCTTAGTTTTGCCGCTGATGCAACCTTACTTGAATGGCGCACGCCCATATTGCAGATAATTACAGGCTTGGTCAAAGGTCTCAGTCCACTTTCAAGGTGGGCTGCACCGCTACAAAATGTCAAGGAGAACTCATCTTCATCCGGTGTAATAAGAGGACGTTCAGAGCCTCAACTGAAATTTGCAACATGAGGAAATTATTCTGCCACCACCTCTTCAAGAATGTCTTTTCATTAATTCATTACACCAAGACAATTTGGCCAGGATGATGAATCATGTGTCATTTTATGCTGTTCACTGTTATGTTTGAGGCCTATGGCGTTTATCGCAGCAGATATTTCCATGGAAAGTCTGAAGGGGTGGAAACTTGATGTCAACAACTGTGTTGATAAATCAAGGCCCTTAATCCATGGTACAATTACCTCAAAGGAGAATCTTTTGTGGAAGTTTTAAAGTGAGCCCATATGCTGCCGACCACAACCTGCTGCCACATCTCCAAAACATGTACAGAGTGGGATCTCTGTTCTCGAGTCTTTCCCTTGACAGAAAATCAGACAGAAGTCCTGTCCAAGAGGGAGAAACAATTACAACATCAACTAGGGGGAGGGCAGCGCACGTCCCAGGATCAGTGGGTCGAGTCTTTCATTGGCTGCAGGCAGAGACCCTCTTCACTCATCAAGCCTTTTTTTTGGACGAAAATGTTGGAATTCCTTCTTTTTTTTGTTATAGCAACCATGATTATAGCAAAATACTTGCATCCTGTCCTCCCTATCAAACACTGAGAAATCAGTGGAATGTATAAAGGTATTCTTTGGCTTGTTAACAAATGACACTCTCCCTAAGCTATAATTTGTACTTTTCTAGATAAACGTGTCTCATAAAAAACATTTCAAGAGACAATGCAGATTTGCAGCAGCACAGGACGATCCTGTCGCTACTCCAGTTTCCATGCAGCGCTGTGCATCTGGATGTGACTGGAGCTGGCAATAAAGGAGGAGCACAGTCCTGGTCGGCCACACCGTGGATTACAACTCACATGGACAACTTTCCTTCAATTACTCATCAAGTGCTGGGAGCCTAAGCTGGAACTTAAAAATATAATCTTTATAATCTTTATATATATGGTATTGCACCCTCAGCTCATTGTAGGGAAAAGGTGAATTACTCTGGTCATCTGCTGCCTTTCGTTTGAAGTCACTAGCAAATAAAATTTTCACAAGGTCATTATATTTCTATTGAAAATATGCATTGTCAGATTTCTCTTCACAGTCTTTAAACAATGTTAATGGTATATGTCACTGTCAACGTCGCCCTTGACCTATTCAACCACACAAAAATCTTCTTTATTTTTTTTTGCCTGAAAATAAAAAACATTATCTCATTGTCTCTTCTGGCTTGATATTATGACAGGGTTACTTGAGGTGTTCAAAGACAAAGTAATTATAAAAGAAAGAGGAGTATACTGAAGGTTTTGTGCTCAGTCCGTGACCTAACATACTGTAAGCTGGTGAGCATTGTTGACTTTGCAATGTCAAAAAAATGAATTGTCTGAAAGTTATACACCCAATTCACACAACAACTAAATAAACCAAGTTCGATGTTGTTAGCATTCTAAAGCTAGAATGTTTGGAGTGACGCTAAGAACGCATTTGTCACTGTCTCCTTGTCATTGGATGATTCATGTAAAGCTGTTCTTTGCCCTCTTTCTGTTTCTAAACATGATCCTTGACAAGTGCAAGCAAGTCCCCGTGGAGGTTTGATGGGCTGCTTTTAATAGTTTTCTCTCCTCTGCATGCAGATAAAAAATACAGTGCCATTTGGTGGTTGAAAAGATCAGATTTTTACAGAAATGTTTAGATTTGTATTAGAGTACCTTCACCATAAATTAAAAGATTGGTATTCCTGCTGTGGTGCCGCTCTACAAGTTCCTATATCTTCAGAATAAATGCTCCACATACTGAAAAATGCAGACATTCCCGCCACTCAACTTCATTGCACTCTGGGTCATATCAAGTTCTCAGGGAGAATGCTGACGGAGTGACAACACTGACAAGATGGTGCAAAGCGATGACAAGTTTGCAGAATCAGCCTGTCTAACGAGACAGGGACCATGGGTGACTGAGAACATGGTGATTGTTCGTCATGTCATCAACGTGTGGCTGAAGCCAAGAGTAAGTTACCTGCCGCAAGGAGCCTGCATTTTCATGGTCTTTGGCTAATTTTGTTTGTTTGTCTCTGAGCAGGATTGTACAAAATTACAGGCTGGCTTTCATTAGAACTAGTGGATGAGGCAAAAGGACAGGCCAGAACCTATTATGTACTTGCACAAGAGTTGGCTCATCAGGCTTGACAATAGAAAGATTTGGCAATCTAGTTTTTGATCGTAATTTGATTTCTCAGGAAATATTACAAAGAATTTTATGTGAAAATGAGCTATATTCACAGGAGTAATAGTCAAAGAATTATATGCATACTTTTTTCATTTGAATGATGAATAACTAAATTTGACTTACACATTAAAAGCAGAACAACATTGATGAACTAATGTCAGTAAATGATTTCAACATCCAGTCTGTCCATTAAGTGTTGTAGAATCAAGGTAGTTGTGTTAAAAGTGAACTGATATGCTTGCCTTTATTCGTTTCAGTTTATTTTGAGCTTACATTTCCAGTTTGCCCATTACATGCTAAGTCATGCATTGCCGACCTCAATCATTAGCAGTCCACTCACACTTTCTGTTTAAACCCTCTCCATAAATGTCACAGCTTACAGAAAACATCTTTCAGACACCCCCATGCCATCCCATGAAACTAAAGATCAGACATTTTGAAAATAAATTTGAATCAGTAGAATAATCTATTCATCATATTTAGAAATAATTGCCTATTCATAATGTTACTACAGACAATGTTAGTGAGCGTGCAATATCTTGGGAAGCACCACACAATTTTTTTTTAGTCAATTTTTTTAGTTTTAATGTTTTATAACGCTCACAGTCTGCCAGTGCCATAGTGCAAAAGGCCAACAAGAGGGACAGAGGGTATGACTTCATTCTATCGCCAGACAGACTGAACAGAGACCTTGCAGTGAACTACATCTTTTTTGGGGTGAGTTTACATGTACACACCTTCACCATGCAGGTCTAAATATGGGCTACTAGCACTAAATAAATATTCCAGGTCTGTTAATTTTGAAAACAATGGAATATTTTTAGAAAAAACTTGGACTTAAATGCTTCTCAAAAGAAGGACATACAGTGTTTGAAAGGAAAATCTAGGTCCTTAGCACATTTGTAAATTGATTTAAAGATATTCAGGAAAGCTTGATCTAATTTTACACTAGCGGTAACAGAGAATTAAAAGACGAAAAAAAGATGCAAATTCCACCACAGGTGTTCAACCTTGTAGCACAGTGCTGCACTGCCTGGTGCAAACACGCCACCATCAGGCAGAATATGGAAACTGCCCCAAAGGACGTTCAGTTGAAAAATATTACCAATTATAAAGATAGAGACGAGATAAGACAGCAAAATTATAAACTATTAAATAACAGAGCTATAGTTCTAAAGCTCACCATCTTTGGATACAAATTTCCAATATCATAATATCCAAATATCCAAAATTCCATATGAAATTTTTTGTCTAAACATAGGGAAATATATCAAATACATCAAATTTGATGCATACAGCTGACATATTGTTGTTGACATTGAGTACTGAATAACAAAGGAAATGATTCGATATTTTTTTGGGCCTATTTTATGTGTGTGTGTGTGTGTGTGTGTGTGTGTGTGCTTATATATGACTATGTATACATACTGTGGATAAGACAGTGGGTAGAGCTGAAGTTAGAAAGATGAGGATGTTGAGGTTCTCTTTGAGAGTGATGAGGATGAGGATGGGGAGGGACAGCACATGTTAGAGGTTTTGGACACGGGGTTAGAGGCAAGACTGAGATGGTTTGATCATGTACAGAGGAGGGATGTTTAATGAATTGGTTTAAGGAAGCTGAGGTCCAGGCAGGAGACCTAAAAGAAGACTAAAGAGAAGATTTATCAATGGAGTGAAAGAGAACATAAAGTTAGTTGGTGTGACAGAAGATACAGAAAATAGGGTTAGATGGAGAAGGCTGATTCACTGTGGGGACTCCTGAGGGAAGCAGCTGAAAGGAAAAGGCACGCACATATACACATACACTCACACACACTCACACACACACACCACATACACACCACACACACATTCATAGATACACACACACACACACACACACACACACACACACACACGTACACATACACCGATTCATATGAAAATAAAAAGAAACACTGCTTTGTCGTCTCAGAGGGCCAAAGCACACATCTGATGTTTGGTATGTCACCCAGAAGATGGCAGCAGAGACTCACTGAAATGATTGTGCACCCGGTACCGCGAGTTTCCTATAATATTGTCCCTATATTTTCACGCCGAACGGTCCCCGTTGTTTTTATGATTTTACGAACATCAGAAATATGCCATTTACCATCAAAGATTTATCTGAACACCTTCTCTCTCACACAGGATTAATTTGTTTACAACCCCCCAAAACATAACCTTTTCATAAGGATGGAATAAGCTCCCCTTTGGATGGTTGCCAGAGGGTGGCAGGCTATATCCATGATTCCTAGAGAGGCTTATCATCCTTCAAGACAATTTTTATGGTTCAAGAAAGGGGAAAATTAGTCAAAAGAGAAGGCATCTTTCTGTGGTCTATAATGACTCCCTAGTGGTTTGGTCATCGTTTCCATCACATTCAGAGTTTTACATCAAGACATATTATCTTTGTGTATATGTATTTTTGTGCAAGAAAATACTGGGTGCCAATTTTTTTTCATGGAAATTACCATTCTAGTGATACACTAAATATACCGAACTGATTTTCAAATTCAAAGTATTATGCATTCATGCAACATTTGACCCATAGTCCTTGCATTAAGTCAATATGTATAAGTCACAGAAATGATAGCAGTGTTTTTACTCGAATATGGCTAAAATAATCAGTAAAAGACAACTTCACATCGCATCTTCATTGTTAAATTCTACACCTGAGACCACTAATGCCGGAAAAAAGAGATACACTGAGCTCACATTTAGCTGAATTGAGAGAATGCACTATCTTTGTTGGAAATGTTTCTGTAGAATTGCATCAAGAAGTTAAAGACACCCCTGATAGATGTAACACTTTATGAAAAAACGTTGACAGCTGGCCTCACATTCCTCATCGGCTTCAGAGGTGTCTGCCTTGTTTTCTCTCCATCCTTCATCCGCTCAACCCCGTCTCCTCTACGATGAAAGTCGAACAAATCTGCTGACATTGATCCTGTCTCCTCGCCTGGCTTAATTTCATTTCAGCCTGAGAGACGTTGCTATCTCCAAAGATCTTGACAGACAATTGTATTTACTATTTTCTTTTCACAGGCCAATAAAGGGGGAGTAGTTATTGCATCAGATTATATGAAAAAACGTTTAATGATTCCAATTTATAACTCTAGACTGAATAATGATACAGTTAAGAGCTGACAGGCTGTGATAAATGAAGGCTCATATAAAACATATTTAGTTTGAAGAATGGCTGGAGATGAATTGCACAATGATACAAACTCATGATAAAGAACCGTAAGAGCCACTAGAAGACTTAATAATGTGCTATTCATTTTTAAGTGATTTTGCTGGTTAATAAAAGAGCACAAATTAAAAATATATCTATTGTAGAAAGACAACTGGGAATATTGCCCCATGCCCGCATAGACTCATCCTCACACCCAATCTCATGGCTCCCCATCATTTTATATTGAGCCTGCAAAAAAGTCCTCTGTCTCATTCTCCCTCGCTGCTTGTGCTCTGTGCGCACGGCTGTCTGGAGTTACTTGATTTAAAGCACATATATGGTGTGTGACCTTGCCCTCGAGCACCCACATCCCAACAATATATCACCAGTCTACACTCTGAAAGGGCTTGCAGTATAATTCATGTTGATGTTTGGACTACAGTACTGAAATTAAACCAGTAACACTGGAGACAATGCCACAGATAAATTAGGCAGCCAGTACAGACATATCAGTCAAGCGTTCTGTGTAATAAAATAAATAATCCTGCAAATTAATATGGTAGCACTTCATAAACATTCATTGCAGCGTTGTAACATCCTTGAATTGCAGCAGTTAAAACACACAGTGTATATGTGTCAATAAAAGAATGAAGAATGTTCATTTATTGTTGCTAAATGTTGACAGTCAAATGGTTCAGTGAATTGATAATACCTATGAGAAGCCTTTTCACTCAGCACAAAGAAAAAGGATTTAACTCATCGATATATTTTCAACTCACAGTTAAATGCATACGATTGCCATCTCCATTCTTAGATTGTCTGTGAGACATTTACGCAACCCTCAAACGCTACCCATTGCGTCTTTGCTGCTTGGAGTGATGCACATATAGAGCAAAGGTAACAACAAGCATCCATCTGTCCATCAGCCTTTCTCGACAACAAACAAATTTAAATAACAAAAGTTCGGCATTAATGGGAAAATGTTAATGAGAGCAAGGGTACACAGACACTGGCCTTCATTTGATGAACAAGAAATAAGGAGTGTGGTGTATTATCCCAGGATCATGTTCACACCTGGGAGACGTACAAAGCAGGGCACTTCGCTTTCCCCTATTGTAGCTAAGGAGGCCAGAGGATGGTGAGAGGAAGGACATCAGAATAAGTGACTCCATCTCTGTTGGGTGTTAGACGATGAGGTGAATCAAAGAGAGGCACTGAAGGGGCAAGAGGTGCATTGTATCTGCTGACCTTTGACATGGACACAGTTTGACACAAAACTTACACTCGTAAATGAATTCTGTTTTAAGGACCATTAAGGACAATACAAATGGTTTTGCCATGTGTGAAATTAATGGTCAGTGGTCTTCCCATATTGGCAAATTGCACATTTACTAAATAGGTTCTGGTAGGAGTGTACTTTCTTGATACCGAGAGACAAAAAACCTGTGGAAAAACCATTATGTGGAAGTATTTTTTTTGTATATGTTTTTAGTGATGAACTAAAACCATTGACCATTGAATGCAATGGTTGGGTGATTGATCAATCTGGCCTTAACTGAGAAGTAACACAAATGGAAAGGATCTCAAGAAATACAAAAGTCAGTGTTCCTCAAAGGTTACAGCCCAAATGAGCAACCAGGAGTTATAGATACATTCTTTCGCTAATTAAATCATATCATAGGCACCGACAGAAAGATTTTAAGTAGTTGCATTTATTGCCTTAACCGGATTTTCACAACTTGTAACGCATTTGCACACTTTGCCTGAAACTTGCTTTGGAAAAATCATTGAATCTTGTGGGGAGGTGTTGTTGAACAGTGTTTAATGATTTTTAATTAAAGATTTTATTTTGTTAAAGAAGCCGTTTGTTATATGCAGAGAGCCATGAATGAGGAATAAAGAAGGGAAAGCAAAACAAGCACAAGCCCATAAAATACGGCTTCTACATCTCAACAACTCCTTGAAATGCAGATCATCCGTGATCACTTGTTAGTTCCTTATGCAGGGAGGGTGAAGGTCTTTATGCCCTCCTGGATGCAGCCTAGCAACACCAGCTACCCTCACTCCTCCAGATACCCAGATACTGCCTCCTCATGTATGGAAGTCCTGTCAAATTAACAGGGACTACAAAAAAAAAACTGTTTTTGTCTTTTTTCTCGAACATAAAGTGTTTCCAAAGTATGTTTAGAAATAAATATGAATTAAAACCATTTGTGTCCTGTTCGTGTTACAGCTCTGCGACTGTATGTATTCGGTTGATGTAAAAAATAACACCTAATTTAAAATGAAAAGAGTAGATTCCTGACTTATCTACTGCTCGATTTTGTCTGTGATACTTATCTCTGAGAGACATTGTGTCCTAAAACATAGCAATTTTGTGTGTTTTCATGTTATATAGCATTATGCCCACGCATGAAAATACAGATGTTTTGTTGTTATTCAGACATTTTTAATCTTCCGTTTCCCACCCAGGCCCTCAGTCCTTGAGGAAGACCCCAGGCCAATCATGAACAAGAGGCTTCTGAATGGATTCTGGACAGACCTTTGTCTGTTCCTACTGCAGAGACCCTTTATTTACACAATCTTTTACGCTGTATGTTTTCTTTCTCTTAATTGCATTGGCCTTTGGTGCCCCCTGGTCAATCAATACCATCTCTTCAATGACATCAGCAGTTCTATTCAGCAAGGACTTTCCAGGTGATGGGAGAGCTGGTCGAAGGGGGCCTTGCAAACACAAACCCAACGCTTTCTTTGACCTCAGAAAACTGACCCATAGATGCCCACAATTTAAAGATTTATTCAGCTTTCTATACATAGAGATTTTCCATTTATATGTGCAGATTTATTTCTATGTGACATTCTAAGCGTGTATGTACTGTATGTATGTATGTATCTGTTGAGAAATCCATCCTTTCACCTAATCTCTGTGTGTTGGTTAGATTTTGTAACACAAATTATTTTTGCAGTTGCCAGGTTTTTAGCATGAAGGGGTTGTCCTCCTCCAGTAGCCCGCAATGCACTCGAGTCCTCAGGTGTGCGCACAGCCTGATAAGTCCACTGGATGTGACAATCTGGGCCATCAAAACAATTTTTCTGACCCTTGACACTGGAGGAGCGTGGGCGAGAGAGAGGGAGTTGACATGCCTTGCACTCCTGAGTTTGTGTGACCAAGCACATTAATTATAAGAGGTCCCTCTCCTGTGTCCAATTCAGCGATGATTCTCTAGTGCAGCACCATGGCAATGTTTAGACAGAGCCAGACATAATTATCTTTTTGTGTACTTTAATAAAGAGACATCCGAGTGTTGAGATGACAGGGGCACACAGACGAAAAACTACCGTACAGTGATATTATCCCCTTCATTCAGTGTAATTAAAACATAAATAATTAAATGCCTCTAACTAATGTAACTGGTATGCAAATTTGATGATTTAGTGAGTTGAAGAACACAGGCATTTTTTGCCAAATGGGGACCATTTAAAGTTGACCTTTAGAAATGTTATTTTGAATGCAATGTGATGGTGCTGTTTAATTTGAAGAGGTACTTATCTCAAAGTCAACATCTTACTTCTGTTTTCCTAACGCACACTCAGTAACCATATATTAGCCTGTAGCTTGGCAACCACAAGGGTGGAGCCATACCAAATGGATATGTTTGCAATATGACAGGCTTAGTGTGCTCCTTACTGCTGACCCTGCCTGCCATTTTGTTTCTGTCCTGCGAAGGTGTCAGTGATAAACGCTACCTTGTCTCAGCAGGTGTCCCTGGATGGAGGGCCCTGCCGCACCGAGGAGGTCACCAACCCCACAGTGTTTCCCCCATTTATTTGAATAATGGGCCATTAGGACGGCTGGATATCCAATGTTAAAGTAGCTGTATGTGTCTCCTGGATAAAAGACATAATTACCTGAGAGAGGGAGGATGTGTTGGTGCACACTTTTCCTCAGCTGGGCTCCAGAATTAAAACATACCCTTACCATTAGGTGGCGACAGAGAGAGACTAAGAAGATGACAGACCCGCCAAGCTTACATTTAGAAGGGAAAAAGGAAAAGAAAAAACTCAAAACAACTGTATAATATGCAAACTAATTTCACTTGAATATGATATCTCACCTGCATATTTTAGGAGTTTGAAAAGTGTGTTTTTTGGGGGACTTCTGACTTATGTAGTGAGTTCAGATGTCCCGGCATTCTATTTTAAGTGCAAATACATTTTTTTCTAATCAGTTCAGGTGTATTAAAATCACTGAGAGGAGAGACATTCCTCCCCCAAAAAACAAAAACTAAAAAATACAACAGGATGCATTTTTTAAACGATTTTCTTGCTATTTCTGTTCATACTGGCTTGCATAGTATCATGATGAACAGAGAGTGGGTAATTTGTAAACCTTTGGCTTGCCGATAGATAGAGTTGTCCTTTTTGTTGGCATTGTGGCTCCTTCGTAATTCTACTTCAAGAAAGACTTGCCATGCAGTCAATGGAAATGTGGATTGGAAATTTTGAGTGGTATTTATAAGAACCAAAAAGATTGCCAATTAAAGATGAGTTCTTTGTAATTTATTTGCCCTTGGGGTTTTTATACCTCAATTGCGATCACCTTATGAAAGCATCCTTTTAGCACGAAGAATAGAAGCCTATTTTTGTGACCTCCTCTAATGCATTTTCATCCATCTTCACTGTCAAAAAAAGTTTTCACCTCTCCACAAAACATGTTAATTGCCATCATGGGCCTAGTATAAAGAAATTATCTGCACGTTGATTACCTAAATATGTTGGCAACCCATCTGCAGAAACCCATTGAAATTACTAAATTGTATTTTTTTTTCTTTTGCCTTTCAGTTTGGACACATTGTTAATCAAAAGGCTTCAGAAATGTGCAGATGGGTAATCCTTGTGTCTGCAAAGAACAGCCTGGTTCAAGGTGAGTGTTTCATGCCCCGTAGTCCTTCTGTTTCTCTCCATTGTGTTGTTTAGGTTACATATCCTGACGGGATGTTCGCTATACCCAAATAAGGTATTTCTTTCCTCATATAAACACACACGGAGAAACTCTGATCGACACACTGACGAAAGCCATGATGCTGTTTTCTACCTTCAGTTTTGCCCACCATCTGCGCTATTCATATCGATGCTTGTTCTAATGACATTTTAATGCAAAACTGTTGAAAATCACTAACACATGGGGGCAAATGCACTGAGTCGTAACCTGGGGAAAATCATTTGGTTGAATGTTTTGTATCGCACTGCCACATGTACTGTATGCTCTGGAAAACTTTCATCATACGTCACAACAGGTCTAAGAAGTCCTCAAAAATATAGGATAACTGAACTTTTTCCAGTATTTCAAATTATTATGTATATTTATGATCATATATCATAGAATCTTACTATAAAAAAAAAAAAAAGTCTATTTTCATTCCACAGTATAGTGTGTATATTAAGTCCACATACTTTTTTTGATGCTGCTATGACATATTTTAACCCATGGTGTGTATACTATGTCTGTCCATGTAAGTCTTTGTTTCCTTCATCCATCCATGCTTGAAGCCTCAAGTTTTGATGAAAATTTTCTTTTGTTTAGACAATGACAGTTATGTTTACATAATGACAATCAAAAAGTCTTGAGTCTCGAAATGTGCTTTTTTATCTATTCATTTGTTTCAATTTTTTAATGCCAAGAAACCCAGATTTGATATTTTTTGTAATTTAAATCGATTTTACAGTACACTGTACAACTATACAGTGTACTCCATAATGCTATACTCCACTATACTCTAATCCAATATACTCCTCTGTAATCACAATAATATACTCTATCATATGACACTGCTAGAATCCCTGCTCTACTCTACTCCACTCTACTATACTATACTATACTATACTATACTATACTATACTATACTATACTATACTATACTATACTACACTATATTATACTATACTGCTGCAGTTGTTGGGTTGATGGCGATCGGAAGGATAAAAATGTAATAAATATTTAATGCTAATTTTCTGTGATCTTCTTATTTTCTTTGCACATAGTATTACATCAGTAATAAGTTAAGTTAATAAATAGATATGAAGGTTGATCTATTCAGTTTTTATTCTTAAGATTTTTTTTTCAACAATTTTTACACACCGTATGATATTTACCAAAAGCCTTCATCCTGTAGTTCCTCACAGTGCCTATCGTTGCAGGGAAGTAACCTGCAGTATGCCAACAGACAGCAGCATTGAAGGGGACATGAGTCCCCTCTTGATATTCAGCAAATCTGCCAGTCAGGTTCTTAATGGAGGCTGACAGGATAACTTCACTATGCATACCCCAAAGCTCTTTGTATTCCTATGAATCTGAATTTGTTTCCTATTCATGACAGTGTAACGCTGAAGATCACACATATTTTTAGATAACTGTATTAAAACAGGTTGCCTGAACATTAATTTTGTACAGTTTGGTCCCCTGAGTAAAAACTTACTGCTTCTTAATTACAGTCTTGTGGAGAGTCATTACATATGTTTTTTCTCAGAAAATGCAGCTGTAAGAAATGGAGTGGCCTTGACAGATCCCTGCTCTAATTCAATATGTTTTGTTCATGCAACACTCTTAAAATAAGATCTTCTGCACTGAAAACTACTGGGAATGCTACAAACGATATTCTTGCCAAGATTCAAAATCTTTGCTCTAAAGTTGAAAACAAGGCAAGGACATATACATCTCACATGACCTGCCCTTGACTCGTAACCTGTGTTATTGTTTTAAAAGATGGAGGACATCTTGGTAGACCAAAGAAACCAAACTATTACTCTCCATGCAAAGTCAAAGAGGTATCAATTCAGTTTGATGGACCAGCTACCTTGAGAGACTGCCACAGACTATCCATTTTTGGCACAGCTCTCTTCAGTCTTGGGCTTTATTTACCACTTGATTTAGTTCTCCACCTGTTTCAAAGTCCTCTTCAGTGATTGTTCAGGTGGTCATAGTGGTGATTTGATACTGCTCCTCAGCTTTCACCTTGGAAGATGGCTATTGTCCCCAATGTTGGAAGTGACCCTGCCGGGTAACCTTTTTGATTATCACGGAGATAATATAATGCTCCTTCCACATATCTGGCTATTGAACAAGAAAGGTCCCTCGCGACCACATATCTGGTCCTCGCTTTACAATTTGTTTGCAGCAATGCTCACCTTTCATGTGTGAAGGATATTGTCAGCTCCTATACTTATGTCCCCGTCACATAAAAGTGACTAACTCTCAATACATGTCTTTTCTGTTAGCAAATGACACACAATATAAGAGAAATGTTTGATTCAATCAATATTTCATTATTATTTCAAGCTTGTCGCTTTTAAAGCATCTTGACTGTGGAATTTGTTTAGTATCCACATCCGGAAGAGGTTGAAATGCTAAGAAAACGTATCAGTTGAGTACTGTTTTTTTATCCCCCTGTGACAGGATTTACAAACCAGGTATTTGGTTCTCCATTTGATTGCAAACACTCTGCAAATGTTTGAAAAAGAGGTATGCAAGCTTTGAGCTGTTTTTATTTACTGCAAAATTTGCACCCTATAGACCCAATATTTTGTTGTATAAACTAAACATCTCACGGTTCCCAAGGAACTTCATTCACTCACAGCGAACAACTTTGTCCCTGTTCGTGGCCTCCTATCTCTTCTTCCCCTCAGGCACACATAGCAGAGGGAAAACATCACTACCAATCACCACACTCCACACAGAGATCCTCAAATCCACAAAGATGTCATTTAAGAAATGGTAATGTGCACTGGATCATTGGACATTTTTTTTTCTTTTTTTGGAAACAACTCATCTTCTTTTTTTAGCTTCACATCTCTTTAAGGGCTTAAACCAGCCATTCACACATCTTAACCCTAAGTGGCTGGTGATCTAATGCTAAACCTCTCTAAGTGCATGTATTGGTGAAGAAAGAAAAAATTGCTAAGCCTTTCAACTTGATAGAACTGGCGATCATCCTGTGTGAGTCTCCGCCTTACGAGAGAGCCCTCAGGTTTAATTAAACTTTTTTTTAAGTGTATCTCCCAGGAAAATCTACCTGGTCTCCTTGGCATTTGTGTGTTGAGAAGCTCTCTCCTCTTTTCGTTCCCCTCGAGTGGCTGATACATTAAAACTTGAACTGATTGATTTCAGAATGCCATGCCATCAGTGTCCTTACGCCGCTATTAGCTATATTTGAAGTATCTCAGTCATCAAGCTTTAGGCCAGGGATTGATAATAGCTTGACCGACAGGGCCTATCTTACACATCCTTTTTCAGGACATCTTGTATTTAGCACCCAGAGCACTTGTGGCAAATCTCAAACAGCACAAGAGTATTCACAGAGCAGCTGAGTGAAGAGCTTTTTCTCATCCGTGTGAACCCCATGAATACCTTCCAACTCTAACTAACTACTTCACCTTAAAGTGGAATTTCAAATGAGGTGTGAGGCCAATTTATTTATTTGTATTCTCAGCGACTTAGTGATACCCTTGAACACACTGATGGCAAGGAGGATAATCTCTGTCTTTCATCAGCAAAGTGGCTCTGCAAAAAAAAAAAAACATCAGTAGTGTATTCACTATTGATTGGTGGTTGTTCCTGAGATACTAGGCCACACCATTATTATCATACATAGATTCCAGACTGTCCACAATGAAATAATTGTCTTGATTTAAGTTACACCCCCCAACCCCAACCCCCCAGGTGTCATAATACCACAACTAGTGTTTACCTCACATTGCTTTCTTCCTCAATAATTACTGGCATCCCCTGTCTTCATCTTCACATCAGCCAGATTGTAACCTTTGATGAGGGAAAGAGAAGTACAGAGAACTGAAAGGTTGGACATAAAACTGTAGTCACGCAACAGGTTTAAATGGCAGCGCTGAGATGATTTGAGACATTTGTATGAAAACTGCAATAAAATAAAATAAAATAAAATAAAATAAAATAAAATAAAATAAAATAAAATAAAACAAAGGGCATTACGTAGCCTCTTTTTATCATCCTGTTTTACACATTGTGGTGTAAAAACACACACTCCCCGTGTTCTTTATTTGAATGTATTAACCCCTGACCTCTGCTGAGGAGGTATGTCGTCATGCGATGTTGCACGAATATTTTTATGCTATAAAACATGCAATTAAATTGTTAAATAGCAGGCGATAGATCAATCAAGTACAATCGATAACAATCAGCTGCGCCGTTAACCTTTGTCAGAGTTGCGTCGCGATGAATATTGGTATTTCACAAAAGGTATATTTTCGGAGTTGGCATTATTTTGACGTTTCACCTATCAGCGGCTGGCGCGGGTATTTTCAACGCCGACACACGCTCGCCCGTGAAGTAAACACGAAGCGTCGGGGAGTCCCCTCGCCGCGACTGAGATGAACGGGTCTCTTACGGTCGCGAATTGCCATGACCTTGGTTATCAATCATTGCATCGGGGTATCTAATGTAAACGCGGATAACATGCCACATCTGCTCTCTGCGCAGCGTTGCCTCTTGGTTACCAAGCGATTTATTATGAGCGAGGAATAATAGGATGCGGTGCGAAAGATCAACCCGGTTTCTGTTTTATATAGGCTTACAATTATGTCCCTTTTCTTCTGACATTATCTGTCGCAGACATTATGAATACGCCGCATGGAACACTGTGCCAAAAAAATAGGAGCGCAAAAAAAGGTTAAAACACGTCTACAAAGGACTGTGTTTGCGCTCAAGTCCAATTTATTGCTGATGGACATATGGCCAATATTTTGTCTCACGTCACGGCAAGCGAAAACAAACACCGCGCAATGTTAGCGAGTCAGCAGCGGCAGAAGCACTTGGCCAGCTATGCAAACGCTCTTGGACAATATGAGAAGAGGAGCCACTTGCTTTCTGGGTATATAAGCCACATCAGGCTTATCTTTGCACGCACTCCTGACTCCCATTTGGAGATTTTTCATTTACTCTTCGCACTGTCTTGACGCTGGCAAACCACCCATCCGTCCATCCATCCACCCTCAACCTCCCTCCCACATCGGGGTCTAGGTAAGCGCACCGCACGCTTCTCTCATTCCGCATGCAAGATTGTCCACTTTTAATTGCCTTACACACTACACCACACACACACACACACACACACACACACACACACACACCAACACACACACACACACACACACACCAAAACACACACACACACACACACCCAGGGCGTGTGTGTGTGGTGTATGTGTGGTGTGTGTGTGGTGTGTGTCGCCGTTGGTTTGTTCGGCGCATCCGAACGCATCTTGGTCCTCAGAAATCTACACCACCTTTTTTTTTTGTTGTACTTTTCTGAACTCAGTTCAAGTCTGCAGAGCCGAAGACGCGACGTTTCTGCCGATATATACACGTGGTTTGACTTTCTTTAAATGTGACTTGACCCGATCAAATATAACTTAAAATAATCACAAAAGTATTATTACCGCCTAATTTGCCAGATGATATTCTCAATAAATGATAACGAACCCAGTTATTCACTAAGTGAAACGAAAAATCTTCGACATCATCAATCATTTCAAGAAGTTGACCGGGTGCCCCGTTGTCTCATCGGCCGTTATCCTAAATTGAAACGAAATATTTTTTTCTTATCACATTGGATGTTAATAACTGATAAAGGTGTGTGTTTTTTTTTTTCTCCTGTCACGGGAGTTTTGAAAAAATACCCACTTGGCGTTATAAATGCCCGTGTTTTTCGTTTTACTGTGGCATTATTGGTTCATTGCGTGCGGTCCCCCCTGTTGTTTCCTAAATATGCCGGTAGAGCCCGCTAGAGCTCTACAGATGTCAACAGCTGTACACGTTGTTTACTACACGCGCATCCAGCGCGCCCGGCAAAAGTATGACAAGTTATCTCCACGCGTGACGTCTCGAGAGGGACAGATCGAATTTCCCCGGCGTAGAAGTTTTATTTATTGAATTATTTTTACTATTTATATTAGCAATATCTACAGTCGTTCGTCCTCTTAGAATATACGCGCGCGCGTACACGCACACGTCGCCCTTCTCCGCCAGTGTCACCGCGATAGTGGATTGGGAAGTGATTAAAAAATAATAAATCCCCCCTCCATTTTTTAAAAACAATTTGTCTTACGCGCGCTCACATGCACACACACACACACACACACACACACACACACACACACACACACACACACACACGCACAGGCGGCCGGCATATCGTGGCATGAAATTCACCGTTACAAATTACTGGCGGTTTAACAAATGGAGGTGCCCTCCCCAACCCCCGGGACACGGTTACACTGCTTATAATCTCCCCGTGACATGTTTAATTATTAGAGGAAAAGAGACGAATAAAGACTTTTTTTTCCCGAAGGGTAAAAAGTGGGTTAATTTCTGGAAAATAAAAAAGGGGTGGGGAGGATACAAAATCATTTCTTGCCTGAAGCCATGTGTCCTCGGGCCACGGCTTAACTCCCCCGCCCTCCCCCTCCATAAATAACCCGGACCGGCTTTACCTGCACATTATATTTAGTCTTTTAATCATAGGAGGATGAAATGTGTTGTCACTCGGGACATTTATCGTGGGTGCCCCGGGGCGGGCGGCGTTACCTTTATCAAAGACCAACTGCCCGCCCGGGGCTCCTGAACACGCTGAAATTCAGCGATTAAAAGGGAGGCAATGATCAACATTATTATTATGGATCCTCCCGCGGCATTCTTATTTGTGCGTTCAATCGAAAGATTTATTTAATCAAGAATATAAACCTCTTTCTTCACTTATTCGGGAACAATCGTGGGCATGAATTTTAGGAGAGAATTATAATTAATATAACGGGGGCCCGTTTTTGAAGGAAGTGTGGGGTGGGGTGGGCTGAGGGGGCTTCATCAGAAAAATGAATTGTTTTTGGATGAGTCAATTCTGCTGAACGTTTGATTGCAGAGCTGAGTTTTAATAATGAGCCAGTCAGCTCCGTTGCTTATAATAATACAATGGGTGGCGAAGCCGGTGATAGCATAATTATAGCAATGATTATACAAAAAAAAAAAAAAAGAAAAGAAAAGGTTGGTCTCGCGCTCTGTGAGCGGGTTTAGGACGCAAGGAACCAAAATGAATAAGACAACACCCGTTTTGAGTCGGATTCGGACCCGCGACCCCCAGTTTCGTCCCTTTCGTCTCGGTGATGCACACGGAGGCCCTCTCCTTTAAAGCATCCTCAGTGGTGCAAGACGCGC